>NC_044346.1:22595494-22941327 GCF_007364275.1 Archocentrus centrarchus | reverse complement strand
CTTCAGCTAAACCAGATAGAAGATGATCAACATTAAAGAATAGTGGCAATATCTTTGTTTTGCTAAAGTAGGTGATCCTACATTGCAAATGGAGAGGTTGAAAAGTTAACTGTTGTCTTACATAATAGATGGAAATAAAATGTTCATAACCAAATGTTTGGCAATCCACCAAAGAAGAAAATCTTGAGTTGTGGAACCAGAAACTTATTTCTGTGATGTGACCTCGTTCTGATATCATGACTGAGCGAAGGAGAAACCAGCATGGAAACAGCAGAGGAATATGATGTCGTACCCGACTTCATCTCACAGTGTGGATTGCACTTTATAGGAGAACTGAGATTTTCAAGTACTGCCTCTTTTTAAAATTCCTTGTAAAAGAACTGATTAACCTTTTCTCCTTCTATCTATACAGTGAAGAACATCTATGGAGACACCTGGGAGGAATGAGTCCTTATGTGAAATTTAGGTGTGATGAGTATTCAGGTGTCACTGATTCTACAGGACGGACTTCTCAGTGGTCCCTTTTCATGATGTACAAGATTCTGATAATGTATTTCAAGTATTAATAAAACCAAACAGTTTCAGGTCCTGCCCCTCTGTGCTTTGACACTAGTGTGAATTTAATATGCCTATTTTCTGTTAACTGGTGTAAAAGTAAAGTTTCAAAACAAACACTGGAGCTGCATTTAATTTCTGTTTGAGCATAAGTTGCATACAGATTTTAACATGGTTTGCTGACTACACATGATATAAGCACTGTTGTACTTAAATCATGTGTAATATAAGTGCAACAGTGAGTTTATTGCTGGAAAAGAATCTTGAGTTTTGCCAGTCTTGGAGGTCTTTAAATTAGGGGCACACACAGCATTTAAAATGCCAAATTACAGTTATTGGATTCCTCAACATAAAAATGTGTTTTAGAGGTTGAATCTTGTGCTATTTCTAAAATATTTTTATGGCAGGTGGTGTAATACATTTGTTAGGCAATGTAGACAAAGTATTCAAGTATTTGGCAGATGTTTCTGATTGGTACAACCATAAAAATAGTTTAACTATTTTACTTTTGTTTTTTGTTTTTAGGAAAAGCATGACTACACTAGTTGACTAGTTGTATTTGGTTGAAGTTTTTCTTGAATTACTTGATCATGTGGTTAATATAGACCTACTAGGGTTATTAAATTATTGCTATATTGTTTTATTTGGTTTGTTTGTTTTCTAGGTTGATAATAGTGTCACATACCACCAGGTCAAACTACAGGGCAGCATGTGTGTGTTACTTCTGTACATCATTTCACCCAAGTGTAAGAAAGAGATCAGAGGATTTTTTTTTAAACACATTTATTGGCAGAAATTAAAAAAACAAAATGAGAATTAATAAAATTTACAAAAGTCACCAGCAATATTTAAGCTTTCACAAAAACTGCATTTGATTATACAAGCAGGGAGAGACACATTCCAATGCTGAGACATTGCAGGACCTCATAGATGTTAAAATCTGAGTAGCTTTTATATAAGAGGTTTTTGTAAGCATAAGTTTTCATAAAAAAAAAAAAAAAACTACTACTGTTGTAGCAGCAGTCCTTCAGTCTTCCGGCCGTGACCGTGACTGTGGTTGCAGCTGTGGCCCAAACTCTGCTGTGAAAAGTGTCCAAAGCTGTGCCCTGCAACATGTCCGTGAAGGTTGGAAGGTGGTGTGGGACTGGACATGGCACTCATCTGGTGTGGCCAGCCTTCATAGTTCACGGCAGCAGTGTTGACAGTGGGTAATGGCGCGTAAGCTTGGACTGGGTAAGACCCAGGTGTGGGATTGATTTGTGGAAGCAGGGTCTTTCTCCTGTCCTCTGTGGAAGCAGGAACAAACATATTGCCGCTGAGGCTCCTAAACAACCTGAAGGGCAGCATCTTCTCCAGAACTCCAGCCTTGGCCTCAGACACATCCAGAAAAGAGACCCATCCTTTACCATACATCACCCCAACCAGGATGGCGATAACATTGCAGGGCAGCACGCAGTGAGGAACAAGGGCAGTGGTGATGATGAGGAACACCCACGGGAGGGCCATGGTGGGGAAACTGACTCCACACAGAAAGGCTTTAGTCATTTTTGTGTGCATGGTAGTTAAAGACACAGAGGCCAGAGTGACAGGAACCAAACCCTCAGTGTGACCCTGGAAGCCGTCCTCCTGCAGGAGATCCAAGAAACTGTAAAACAAACCTATGGTCGAGGACAGCAGGACGAAAAGGAAGAGGAAACGGACCGTGCCCACACCTTTCTCCAAGCTCCCGCTAAGAAACACCAGGGGTGTGATGTTGAGAAGAAGCTGAGCAAAGGTTTGGTGGTAAAAGGGATACATCAAGATGCTGTATAGGTGTCCATTCTGAAAAACACTCGCGCCGATGCTGAAGATGCCTTGTGTTAAGTTCAAATATGTTTGGATACCAAATAAAACACACGACAGGATGATCACTGTGAGAACCCCGCTGGTGAGAACAGGAACAACATCTTTGATAACTTCGACCATCATCTTGAAGTGCTCACTCAGAGCCATCTTGCCATCCAACTCAGGTCATCCACGATTAATGAGCTAAATGAAAGTTTCGCAAGGTTTGCCAAAATGCTTCATCAGTCTCTTCACTTCCTAAATAGAAAGCAGCGCCGTTTCCGTGCTGTTTCGAGCCGAAAGCTTCGGTAAACCCCTCAGAACGTTTCAGTTCTTGGTGGATAAAAATCGGGTTGTAGACTGGGATAATAATACGTTGATTTAAAAAACACACATACACTAAAGCTAGTTATTGTACAATCGTCTAGCCAGGGATGAATCAGGAAGACTCGCTTGGGTGTTAAAAGAAGGCGACTTCTCGGCAAATCTTTCAAAATAAAAGGTTTTACCTAATTTAGTTGGTTAGAAAATGCTTATTTAACTGTGTGGCAAATGAAAACGACTACACATATAAGGTTTATAGTGTTTAAAAATGTAAAACTCAGCTATCCATACGCTGTGGGAATGACGGGAAGACCAGGCCTAACTTTTACCGACATTCAAGTCATATTTTGAAAAAGACTTTGCTCAACTTCCAGTTTTGACTGCGCATCCTCTTCAGTTTATTTTTAACTGTCCTTAAACTTTTAGTCCCCTGATGATTCACAGTGAAAAGCTCCGCTTTTTTCTTTATCACACGTATTTGTAAAGCTTTAAGAGACTTTATGCATCAACAGTCTTCATATAATAATTTATTAGACTATGGTACACTGACTGAAAGACCTGAAAGTTTATAAAGCTTTTAAAACAGACAATGTTAAAATGCCTCCTACACAGTAATCTATCACTAATTATAAAAAATAATTGAATACTCAGTTCGAAGAATACTTAATGCTTAAGTCTTCTGTGATTTTATGGAAGTAAGACTGCAGGACTTATATATTTTGTAACTTCAACCACTCACATGCACATATATCAGAATTTCCTTTTACAACAGCTTGAGTTTGTTCACCAGATCTCAAGGTGCATATTCAAATATACTTTTTTTTTATCTTCTGCTTTTTCTATATCTCCCCCATCCTTTTTTAATGTTTTGCTTGCTATATTTTGAATAAAGAATTATTTTTGGAAACCATGCTGCATGTGAAGAAACGCAGACAGACAAGTAGAGACTGGGGGCCGTTTTAGTTTCACTTAGTTGCACTAGACATGGCAATATAGAGATTATTATTTCTGTATTCACTAAAATACAGATCTGTGTAGCTGGCCCTGAATATACTACTAATATACCTGAGTAATACAAACACATCAAACATGCAGCTCAGAGGCCAAAGCCAGCCCACTGAAGAGACCAATCTGGACCATTGGATGCCTTTGAAAAGTGCAAAAAATGTCATGATCGATGTCCTGCTATTCCTGCTGTGGGGTACCAGCATTAATACACAGGAGTAAAAATAAATAAAATTTAAAAATATTTCTCATTATCAGATGTTTTTGTGATCATAAAGAAGAAAAGTACTATTGTTGTGTAGCTACAAAGTTGTTTTTTGCTTTTGTAGAGCCACTGCGACTGATACATTTTAATATGTAATAGTAGGTTGCCAGAATGTGGAAAAAACATTTTGTTGGAAATGAAATTGATGTTCATAAAACACCTCAGACTCAGATGATCTGTTTTGTAAATGGATGGTTAATTCAATTTGATCATTTTCGAAATGTACTTCTGTACAATAAAAGAAAGCGAATACATTTGGAGGTGTTTTTGAAGGTATGTATTTATGGAATCGTTTTTCTAGACTTATCGACCACATAAAGCACTTAAGACTACAAGCCACATTTAACCCATACACTCTTCTTCTTCTTCTGGCTGCTCCCTTTAGGCATTGCTGCAGTGAATCATCTGCTGCCATGTCATCCTATCCCTAGCAGCTTCCTCTGTCACACCAGCCCTCTTCATGTCCTCCTTCACTATATCTACGAACCTCCTCTGTGCTCTTTTTCTTTTCCTCCAGTCTGGCAGCTCCATACTCAAAATCCTTTGTCTAATGTATCCACTATCTCATCTCTGCACATGTCCAAACCATTTCAACCTTGTCTTTCAAACCTTGTCTCCAAAGCGCTCAGCCCGAGCTGTCCCTCTGACATATTCATTTCTAATCTGTCCATCCTGGTCACTTCCAGTGAAAATCTCAGCATCTTCAGCTCTTCCACCTCCAGCTCTGACTCCTGTCTTTTTTTTTTAGTGCCACCATCTCCAAACCATAGATCATAGCAGCTCCCACTACCATCTAGTAAACCTTCCCTTTCACTCTTTTCACTCTAGCTTTTAGCCTTCTGTCACAAATCACCCTGACTCGTCAGCCAATTCTATCTATCTATCTATCGCTCTATCTATCTAAAATGTTTTTTGAATTAGTTGTACACTTGTAACCTTGCATAGGCTCCATGTCCCCTGCGTTGTTTTAATCGTGCTGTTCTAGGGGGTTTACTGTACCTACCCCACCTTCAATCTACATCTCTGTATGAAAAGTGCTTCCAAACAACATACTTTAGCAACATATTTTATGTAATTTAAAAACTTCTCTCTTTCTCTCTTGTTTCTCTTTAAACACAGTCGATTCACAAAACAAGACTTGTTTTGTGAATCGACTGGTTAAAATTAATTAATAGTAATAATAATTAAAAAAAAAAAGTCTGTCCCCCTTCCGGTGTCGTACGGTTACTGCGGCGGATGTTGATGTTTTGTTTCGGATCTCGCTGAACGATGTGAAACTGTATCGTCTACGGGACGGCTTGATATTTTTGTGGCCGTCTTCTCGATACTTTTTGTGCTATTTCTCTGTAAGGTTTTGCTGTTTGTCGGCATCGTGTCTCTCCCGGGGTCTTTTCCGGGAAGCGCGAGGCCGAGTCGTGCGATGATGGAGGACTTTGATGAGATCTATGAAGAAGAGGAGGAGGAAGAGGAGGACGAGGACAGGGCCGCGGAGGAACAGCTCCTTAAGTACGCTCCGGACCCCGTGGTCGTGCGGGGGTCCGGCCACGTAACTGTGTAAGAAACTGGCCGAGCTCACGGGGGTCGAGAAAAGAGTTTAACGTTACCGTGAAACGCTGAACGGCCGCGTTTTCCGTGGCTAACTGGTGGCTAACTGCCGCTGGTGGCCTAGCCTAGCCTAGCCAGCTAGCTGCTAACTTAGCTGCAAGCTAACTTAGCGAGGAGTGACTGATTTGGCCTCAGACATGTTTGCCCTTTCTCTGTGATTTTGTTAGTATAGTAGCTTTTGTCGAGTTAAGACAGCGTGTCCCCGTCAGTGTTTTCACTTTTCAGGACTTTAACACAGACTCCCTGAGCTGTTTATACCGATCATTGCAACATAAGACAATGCATTTGTAAACTGTAGCAATAAATGGGTATTCTCGCAGTTAAACCTAGTAATAATTAAACTGCCATGTCTTAAGTCAATAAATTAGACTTTTAAGAAGTTAATTGTACTGAGAGTGCAACTTTTTCCAAACAAGTCTATGCTAAAGTTTTTGTTCCCCCCTCAAATCGTATCTGAAAGATACAGTATCAGGAGTACAAATACTAAGAAGTTAAAAGTGAAGGGGTTGTAGTTTGTCAAAGTTTTGTGTCATGAACAGGTGAATATAGAGCTGCATTTTAGCCCATTTGCATTTGTGAATTTAAAAGTTGCCATACAAAATAATATTTGGAAATACAAGCACGACTTTCATTGATTTCAGTTTCTCAATATCAACATTACTTAAATATTAAACGATTTGTTTTCTGTAAATTAATCTTAGTCCCCCAAAACATAAACTACACAATGTAAATCTGAAAGAATTAAAGATAAAAGCATTTATAGTAAATGCAAAAAAATGTTTTCTGTGGTAGTATTACAAAATGGATAAAACTTAAGATCATATTCGTAGGGTTTTAAAAGTGGTTTGAAGGCTTTTTTTAAACGCAAGGTGGAAAGGAGCTTGCAGAGAGTTACCTTCACAATTAAAGCATTGTCCTAACTATTTTTGGGAGTTTAACCTACAGGTACTGTTCCCTAAATTTGACAGTGATACACCTCACCTTTATTCTCAAAATGTTTAATACTGCACTGACCTTAATGGTTGCACATTAGATGTGGCAATGTGATTCAAAACAAACAGTAAAAGGAGTTACGCCAGCTCAATAGGCAGATCTGCGTGATAATACATAGATGTATTGGGTGTTTGAACTGTGTATCACCCGTGACATCCTTAAATGTTTTAGATGAAATATAAAATGGTTCTTCCTGTTCTGATAATAATATAACAGCTGGTTCTGAGGTAGATAATGTGATATTTTTTGTTTTTAAAAGGTCTGTCCTAGAAATATATTAAATCTTATAATAGTTGTTCACTCCTGACATCGCTCGACTCAATAAGTGAAAAGTTTATTTCTTCCCCCTCCACCTTCAGGTTTGGGCTCAGTAACAAATTCGAGTCAGAATTTCCCTCAGCACTTACAGGAAAGGTGAGTGTGTTGCTTTTATTGAGCGCAAACTAACAATGATGGCCAACACATAGTACATCATTTAAATGATTTCTTTTTCCCCTTCATCACCAGTGCAAAATACAGATATGTATTTTGCTTTTAATGGTGCTAAAAATGCAAATATACTCACTCTTATAATATTGTGTACTTCCCTTAGGTGGCGCCAGAGGAATTCAAAGCCAGTATCAATCGTGTGAACAGCTGCCTGAGAAAGACGCTCCCCGTGAATGTTCGGTGGCTCCTGTGTGGCTGTCTCTGCTGCTGTTGCACACTGGGTTTCAGTTTGTGGCCCGTCATCTGCCTCAGCAAGAGAGTGAGATGCCCATTCACTTCATCTCCCAGTCTTAAAATGTCACACAGAGAATCTACCACATTTGTAGCAGCATCACAATAAACAAAATAAAAAACCCCACACTGTACGAGGCTGATATGTGACAGTATCATCTGATGTCTCATTCCAGACAAGAAGATCTATAGAGAAGCTTTTGGAGTGGGAGAACAGCAGACTTTACCACAAGGTGAGCAGTGAAGGCATCAATTGATACGAGCGGATGGATAGTTATGAATTTTCTCTGATCACTGTTGAACTTTGTTTCTGTCTAGCTGTGTTTGCATTGGAGACTAAGCAAAAGGAAGTGTGAAACCAACAACATGATGGAATATGTAAGTATTTGCTGTGGTCATCAGTCTGAGACAGGATGTTTCTGATTTTAGAAATATTGCATAAATGCAAAAAAGCAGTTCTACATATTTGTTTAATATGTGCATTGAAGGACATATCCTGGTCAAAAATGACTCCAAGATTTCTCACACTATAACTGGAGGCCAAGGTAATGCCATCCAGATGAGGTCACAGGATTATCTGGTATCAATGTAACATGAAAAAACATTTTTACAACTAGAAATGATCCTACTTTTTGTTATTATTCTAGCTGCAATGTGTGTTTGCATGTCTTTGATTGGTTAGTGTAACACATTGTTACTCAGTCCAACAGTAAGGGGAAAAAACTTCAAAATTGAGGAAATTTTAATCTACATGGTTAGTTGTTGCAAATGTATTGAAATTCTTCCTTTTGAAATGTGTGGCTGTTTGTGTCATACATAATATTACAGAGAGACGAGGGGTCCTGCCATCCACAGCCCTGGCTAGTGGCTGTGTACCATCTTAGAACCAACAGTTGTCTTGTGCATTAATAAAATATTACAGTTTACTTTAATCCACTAGTATTAGTGGTGCTTATTAGTGAAAGCAGCAACTTTGTATCAAGGTGTCTGGGCTTTTATATACAGACCCTGTTTAATACAGACAGCTTTCAGCTGCTTCATCTGATTCTGTGCCTGTTTGTGTTCAGAAGATGCTGATGTGCTCCTCTAAATATAAACGCAGTATATTGATTCTTGCAAAGATATACAAAAATGCTGTGATTATATCTGGCTTCCTCGTAATGCTAACACAGTAGCCAGTTATCTGTGTAGTGTAGCCATCTGCCATTTCCTTCTTTTTCACAGCTCTGTGAATTCACAGATAATCTCTTTAATTTTTGTATTTCAGTCATTTCTGATAGGGTAACTGCAACATGATCTGCTCAGCCCTGTTTGTACACACAAGTACACAAAAAGGCTTAACACTGTGACAGAGTAACCAACTACAGGTCTCGAGGTGTGATCACAGAGCTGTACAGGCATGTTAAATGTGTCAGATAAAGATGGATGTATTGCATTTTCAGGTGGATTTTGGCACACTTTGAGGTTTAAGGGTGAAATAAGGTCCTGCAATCTGGTGCAAATTTCTAGAAAGTATAAAATTTATTAAATGGTCTGTTTTTATTAAAGAAAACTTACAAATTTATTTTCTATGTCATTAATTTGAGTTGAGAAAAACTCAGTCATTCAGTATTGGATGATCGGCAGGTCAGACAGGGAAAATTGCACCGGTGCATCTTTAACTTTTAGATGGAAAAGCGTCTGTGTGGATGATCCAGGAAAAGGAATTTGATAATACTGCAAATAGTTACTGAATTTTAATATTGCCATTGACAGTCTAGTTCATAAATTTGCATCAGTGACCCAGTATGACCTGACCTGATTGCTGCTTTGATAAAAAACATTGTAGTGAAAGTCCTTGATGTGAAAGTGTTTCTCACTAAATACTGTTGAAACATCCGTCTATGACTCTCTACTAAGAGCCTTTTCTTTTATCGCCTGCAGGTAATTCTAATAGAATTCCTACCTAAGATCCCCATCTTCAGACCGGACTAACCCAACTACAGCTGATCTGAAAGTTCCTCTGCTGCCCACCTCTGTTACAGAATCACGATGGCTGTAAAGCTCCCAAATACCCACCCTTCCTGAAATACTCCAGTATTTGTGTTTACATTTTTCCTACCTATTTTTTCACCGACCCAGTCCCCATAACACATCTTATCTCTACGGCCTTGTTTACAAATCCAGCAGCCCCGTACATGTTTTTTTTTTTTGTTTGTTTTTTTCCTGGGGAGTGAATTCACCATTGAACCTTGACAAGCCAGGCAAACTGGCATTAGCCTATGGGATGTCAGAGAAGAATCAACCATGGGCAGCCTTATTGATCTTTGGAACTAGACCTTGAGACTGGACTCTCAAATTGAGTTCTGGGAGCCATGACTGGAATTTTGTCACATTTATGTTCCCTAACCGAAGCACATGGCACAGTCAGACCATGATTAAAAAAATAAAACACTTTTATGTGTTACACCACCAACTTCACCTGCAAAAAATACACACCAGTGCTTTCGTAACAGTTGGTTTGGTGCTTTAGAGCCGTACTAAAGGCAGTGGAAGGAAGGCTATATGGAACTCCAGAAGGGCCTTCATCCAAATCAACGCTGTAGCGGAATGTGGGGGTCCTGCGGGAATGTGTTGTGCCAGTGGCTAAAACACCTGAACTCAGTAATATCACTATTCAACTACCAGACATCCTCTGGCCTCCTTTCATGTCACTTCACTGTGCATAAATCTAACCCAGTGACAATCACACACTGACTGTACTGTATGAATGGGTCTTAATGATACACAGTTTACGTGGAACAGTTTGTTTTAAACGTTATGCGTGTCCCAGTGGTGGGCTGGCTCTTGAAGAGACGGTCATGTTGGGGTTTTTTTTTGTTTGTTTGTTTCTTAGCATCTGAAGGGTTGTTTACTGTTTTGGTGAAAGAGAGCAGGTCGATGCTTGCAAACCTTTTTTGTGTGTGTCAAACACAAGCAAAACAAAGAAAAATTAGACAAATCGAGCGTGAGATACTCTTCTTTGAAGTATTTTTTTGCCATAACCAATTTTTTTGCTGAAGTAATTTATAAGCGTGTGAGTGTGGAAATAGTATGTGCACTGGTGAAATAGGCCTCTTTTGTGCTATTGCAAAGGAATGCAATGGTTATTTTATTTCTCTCTGGAGTCTTGTGTCAACACTAAAGCACACAATCGCTTTGTCGTTGACCCCTATACGTGGCGTCTTTTACTTGCCTGCTGACCTTGGCTCACTCATGATTGTCTAAGTAAAGGATATGGATGTGCACAAGACAGCTTCTCTGTTTTTGATGTAATCTTGCTCTTTACATTCATCTCAACTAAGAGTTCCATTTTATTAGGTGTTATGTGATACAAATGGTCTTGTATCATGAAGCAGGATTTTGGCTTTCACTAGAGCTCAGTCACTGAAACCATCAACATGGAGATGAAGCTGCACTGCAGTGTGTAAAGACGTTATCAATCCCACTCTGTTCTGTGAAGCCTTAGTGTCTTTCAGCCCATTGTTTTGGTTTTCTGTCCCGAAGCTTTACTCCTTAGGTTCACTGTCATTGGTCTCATTGGTCTGGATTCAACCAGCTGTTTTCTGAGAAAAAGCTCTGATTGTTCTAGTGTACATAGCCTGCAAACTAGTGAACATGGAGATCTTTCCAGCAGAAGTTAGTGGACACCTGTAATAGACCTCAAAGGGCAGCAAATTAAAAATGTTCCAGTACCAAGTTTATATGGTCATCATAGACTGTATGTAAAAGATGGGGGTAGCCACTGTAATGTGACCCCCTGATTTGTGAAAAGAAGGTGGAGTGAAAACTTCTCAGCATAGACAGTAAAAGAGATGGATGTAGCTAATGTGACATCACCCATTGATATAATAAAGTCCTGCTCAGAGGCCTCGAGAGCAGTTTCACCATCGCTGTCTTTGTGTCAGGAAACCGGATTTGACTAAAAGTGCACGCTCATTGGCTGACGAGCACATTGTTCACAACGACCATATCCTGGATAATCTTCCTTTCTAATGGCCAGAATAACCAAAATTCATGAAATAAGCTGAATAAGAAATTAAGCTGCAGTGAGTTTACACAGGCCTGATCTGACCCCCCCCCCCCCCCCCCCCCCCAAGACTTCTATAGGACCCGAACTCTTTCTGAAACCACAGCTGTTGTCCCATAGGGGTCGTTAAATAAAGTGCAGGTTTAAGGCACTTGCGCATTGGCTTCACTTTTCAGACCTGGAAGGTACATTGATCTTTGATCCTGTCTATAGTTATAAGCTAGCTTAACAAGCAAGGGGTATCCACAGGCCATACGAGTGCTTAACACAGAGAGAGAAACCTAAGTTTCACTCACCCTAACTGGAGGACAGACTTGTTGGAAGGCATGTTTGTACAATTAATTGCACGAGGCAGTATCATTTGTCATATAAATCCATTAAAAACATAAAAAGGAAAACACACCAGTCTGTAAACTTGTTAAATTTCTGCTGTAAAGTTGATTGTTTTAACGCAGGGGTCTATGAGGACTGATTTACTTTTGGAGCCAGGTGGTCATTTGAGGAACTGCCGTCATTGGTAGTTCAAAATTAGCAACGTTTTTCAGCACCAGAGGATGCCACAATGTGATTAAAATGATACTTATGAAAACTTGTTCCTGAGTTATTCATTTAGCTAACAATCCTGCTTCATGATGGTTACTTTAACAAATGTAGCCATGTCACAGATCACAATGTGAAACACATCACATCTTAAAAATGTTTGTTTGCTATCAAGTAGATGAACAAAAGGAAGCCCTTTCTGAGTACATTGCATAATGATCTTTCCCTGCTCTGCACACCTTTGTGAAAGCATCCTGATAAGGAGACTGAGATTGTTTATGTCAAGACTTTAGTTTTTGTTCATCTCTGGTGATTGAATGGGTCGCACTCAGGGGATTATATTAGATTTATAAAAAAAAAAAAAAGGTCAGGTATGTTCCAAAGTTTCACCAGGGTGTCACGTATAGTACACAGATCACACATTGCTTAAGTAATTGCAAAATAAGACGTTTGGAGATTTGAAAATATCCCTGAGAAAAAGACAACTAACCTTTGTAATATTTCTGTGGTCTGCCTAATCAGATAGCGAGGCGCACACACTCACAAAAACAGATGTAGTGTTTAAATGTTAAAAGACCCAAATTCACTTGATTAATGCTGGTTTGCCTATTTGTTCATCTGTCAGTTTTCTATATTTTGAACTGTTGTCTGTTCTGTGTAAATCAAGGCATAAGACCGTATGCATATTTGTGGTGTGTGTGCACGATGTATGCAGATGCAAATGTTCTGGTGTAGATTTGACTGTGATGGAATCCTGCACAAAAAATGAGTCTTTTTTATATAATCTTGAGTGGTCGTGTGTGTGAGTGTGTGTCTGTCAGAGAGAGAGAAAATATATATATACATGACTCATGAGCAGATGTATGTACAGTAATAAACTTACCAATAAACAAGGGTATGGACATCCTTCTCTTCATCGCAGTGATTTTTCCATTACCTGTTTTCTTGCCTGCTGTTATTTGCTAGTTGATATACTCTCGGGCATTTTTTCTAGGTACACCTGTTCAACTGCTCTTTGGCTGATTAGTTATTTGTGTCAATCACATGGCAGCAGCTCAGTGCATGTAGACATGGTCAAGACAACCTGCTGGAGTTCAAACTGAGCATCAGAATGGGGAAGAAAGTTGATTTAAGTGACAGTGATCGTAGCATGGCTGCTGGTGCCAGATAGGCTGGTCTGAGTGTTTCAGAAACTGCTGATCTACATGGTAGGGTCGGAATTTGATTAAACAGCATGAAAGGACCTCCCACAGGTCATTGATGTGCAGCTGACAAATCTGCAGCAACTGTGATGCTGCCATGTCGAGCTTCATTTGTCCGTCACACAAGTTGCGGTTTCAGCAATATTTACATGACCTTAAATATCGATTGCTGATCAGTCCCAAAGTGGAGAAAAGGTGCTGCGGGACATTTCTGCAAACCACAGAAAAACACAACATTCATATATACATCATATTAATTTTTTGTTTACATCATATTAATTTTTAGTTTTTTTTGCCAAAAAACTAATCTTACTCTATTCAAACATAGAGTATATTAATATTATCAGGTTAATTACTTTTCTCTGTCCCAATTGCGTAACTGCTTTTAATAGCAGTAGAATTGCAACCACATACAATAGAGCAATAATTATTTTTGCATTTAAAACCAGAGGATCTACACCAGGGGTGGCCAACTCCAAGCCTCGAGAGCCGGTGTCCTGCAGGGTTTAGATGTGTCCCTGATCCAACAATGAATTACCTCCTCAGTATGCAGTCAAGTCCTGCTAATGACTTCTATATGTGATTCAGGTGTGTTGGATCAGGAACACATTTAAAACCTGCAGGACACCGGCTCTCGAGGCCTGGTGTTGGTCACCACTGTTCTACACTTACATATCATGCATTCAACCAGGGTTATTATAGTTTGGGATTTTACATTATAGTTTAGTTTTAGTTCGTTTTTACCTTTTGTTTCTCTAATTCAGTTTTAGTTAGTTTTCAGAGTGGTTTTGCTCATTTTTATTAGTTTTTATTTTTGGTTTAATGCTTAGTTTTAGTTTAGTTTTCATATTAGTTTTAGTTTTTCATACTTTTTCAGGTGCGAGATTCAAGGTGCAAGAGTGACTATTGTGTAATAAAAACTCGACAAAAGACACCGTTTAAAAAAATGTGTTCAACAACCAACTGTTCACAAGACAGCAGCTAAATGTGCTAAATGCGTGTAATATTAAGGACACACGTGAACATCAACAGGGAGAAAAATACTAAGAAAACTTGAAAATCCTATAAACTCTACAATAAACTCTACAGTAAACTTCAGTGTGAGTGAAGTAGATTAACAACACCTACATGTGATGCATAACAGAACCCAGCGAATGTTCAACAAAAACAAACTGAACTCTTTGAAGGAATCAAAGCTCAAATCCAGCTGCATCCTGATGTTATCCATCACATGAAGCTGGTTCTGGTTTGGAGCTGCTCAGAGAGCTAGCTTGATTAGCTGCTCGCTAATTAGACTTGCAGGGTCTTTGCGGCCTCTGTACACAACCAACGGAAGTGGCCAACCTCATGTCCGCATTTATGCTTGTGTAGTTGGATTATGTGTGTTAATTACTTTGTGGTTGCATGCTGGTGTTTTATATGCGGTACCAGCTGGTACTTTTTTTTTGGTCCTGGCTCTTTCTGCTCAGGCAGACAGTTGCCTGATGATGCTCCCAGCATAAACCTGTAGAGCGGAAAAATTGATTTCATATTAATCCACAAGGCTTTTAAATAAAATGACAAACACGGAAACGAAGGTAATTTTATCTGTAATTTTAGTTAGTTTTACTTAGTTTTGTAAACTCACAATACAGTTTTAGTTATCAGTTTTTCCTTTTAAGCATCATTTTTATTTATTTCAGTTTACGAAACTGTTTTTCAATTTCAGTTTTTGTTATTTCTTTCGTTTTCATTAAATATAATAACCTTGCATTCAACGTGTCCCAGAGCGCTGTATCCTTCCTCTAACGGGTTCACAGAAAACACATAAGAAGCGCTAACAACAAAATGTACTCCATGTGCTTTACCATTTTTATTATCATCTACATACTATGCTAGATTTCTGTATCTAGCATAGTATGTAGATACAAAAAAAGGTTTTCAATTTCTTTGTGAGTTAGTGCACTTGTTAGCTACTTTTTGCAGTTACTATGGATTACTTTCATACATATTATTATAATTACAGTTCTGAAGATTCTATTGATGTATAGTGAGTTCCACAAGATGGTACTACAGCATGTAGAAAATGTACAGATATTGTCTGGTGGACTTTTCTATTATAGGGCTTAAAGGGCTACAATAAGATGAAGCCTGATTATCCAAGACCTTGTATGTGAGGAGAAGGATTTTAGATTAAGTTCTGGATTTAACAGGGAGCCAGAGAAGAGAGGCCAATGTGGGAGAAATTTGCTCTCTCTTTCTAGTCCCTGTCTAGTCCCTACTCTAGCTGTAACATTTTGGATCAGCTGAAGGCTTTTTTAAGGGAGCTTTTAGGACAAGCTGATGAATTACAATAATCCAGCCTAGAAGTAATAAATGCATAAATTAGCTTTTCAGCACCAGTCTGGGACAGGATGTTTCTAATTTTAGAGACACTGCACAAATGCAAAAAAGCAGTCCTTCATGTTTCCTTAATATGTGCATTAAGAGACATATCCTGAAACTGACTCCAAGATTCCTCACAGTGTTACTGGAAGCTAAGGTAATGCCATGTAAAGTAAATATTTTTAAGACATACCTGTAGTTTAACTAGTTGATTTGTATCATCTAGCTTCATGGATAAATAAAGCTGGGTATCATCTGCATAGCACTGAAATTGTATGCAGTGTTTTCTAATTATAATTACCTAATTACCTACCTGGAACTCCACGACTAACTTTTGTGTGTGAAGAAGACTCCCTGTTTACATGCATAAATCTATCAGATAGATATTGTCAAGGTCAGTTGTGTGGCAGGCAGGAGGTGGACACAAAATGCAGAAGTCAGAAGACAAGACTCAAAAAAAATGGCTTTATTACTGAGCACTTACTAAATGCAAAATAAAGCTGATCAGGAGCAAATATTTCTAAACTAAGTCTCCTCTAGGTAATACATTACAAGGAAATACACAATCATGAGGGAGCACACAATAAAGGGTGAGGGGAGACTGAGACAATACGTACACACACAGTGTGATGAGGAAACAGGCAACAGGCGGGAGAGCAAATTAAGAGACAATGGAAGTAGAACTAAACTCCTTTCGATGTTTAGGAATAGTGGCTCAGCTCTGAGTCCCTCCCAAGTGACCGGGCTCCTCACCCTATCACTGAGACTAGCCACCCTTTGGAAGAAGCTAATTTCAGCCACTGATAATTCCTCCTAGTAAAACAGCTTTTAAGTGCTGTTTAGATATTAGTGCATCAGTGATGTCTTTCTCTCCCCTCAGCCCAACCGGTCGCGGCAGATGACTGCCCCTCCCTGAGCCTGGTTCTGCTGGAGGTTTCTTCCTGTTAAAAGGGAGTTTTTCCTTTCCACTGTCGCCAAGTGCTTGCTCATAGGGGGTCGTTTTTGACTGTTGGGTTTTCTCTGTATTATTGTAGGGTCTTTACCCACAATACAAAGCGCCTTGAGGCGACAGTTTGTTGTGATTTGGCGCTATATAAATAAAATTGAATTGAATTGAATTGAATTGATATTCATCCAGTAGCTGAAATGGAAGAACATATAAATGAGATTTTTTCTCCAAATAAAACAATCAAGTAGAAAAAAAAAATAGAAGGAAGAAACAGGAACAGGAGAGATGAACAATAACCACCTCACAAAGACTGGGAAGAAAGCCTCCAGATTAAGTACACACCTGGGAGATAACAACACACAGGAGAACTCACTCTAGACAAAAAGTAAAGGTAAATCAGAGAAGTAAAATCACCAAAAGCCACATAATGAAAAACCTTTAAAACACAAACTGGGAGCAACTGAAATAGAGACCAGGAATAAAAACAGAATAAGATGCAGGCAGGGGTATAAGGAATCTACAGGGGGGAAAACAAATAAAGAAAAGAATTAAGGATTACAACATAGATTTTGACAAAATTATATAATTTCTCCACATACAATTGATATTTTGACATAGTATGTTTTCTATTTCATGTTCTAATATGTATAACTATGGCTATATATATATATATATATATATATATATATATATATATATATATATATATATATATATATATATATATATATATATATTTTTTTTTTTTTTTTTTTTTTTTTTTTTTTTTTTTTTTAAAGATGTGAAATAAGCAAGAAGAAAAAATGTTTTAGAACATCTTGGCAATATCATGCATCAACAGCATAACAAAACAAAACAACAAAAATGTGATAATTATTCCTTCTACCACTGTGTTCATCAAAAATATAAAAACAATAATGCAGTTTCATCATATTGCATTTATGTACAATATACGTTTAGGTTGTGTATCGGATAAACTCTACCTAAACTAAAGGGAATTTCAGTACAGGTAAAAACTGATAAAAGATCAGTTTACAAACAGGTCAAAAAGAACATCCAGAACTCTTGCAAGTCGATGTCCCGTCTTGGCTTCTAGTAACTTGTTGATGGCACTGAGGCCCTCAGAGGGCGGGATGTTATCAGGGCAGATTTCTGTGTATGCAAACAGTACAAATAAAACAAATATCTCTGTATGGCATAATAGGGGTACAATATGTTGAGAAATGCATTGAAACTCTCACCATAGTTTGGGTCTATCATAATGGGCGGTGGCAGCTGGAGACATTCTGCTTGCTTCTTTAAGGTCTCCACAACATCAGGAGAGACACTCTTTTTCCTGCCTGGAGATAAAAGGTAAAAAAACAGGTAGCTAAAAGTTTGTCCACAGACTGTCGTGCTTAAAAAAACCCAATAATAATAATAAGTGCTCTGGAGTCATATATAGTGTGTTTCTTACTCATTAGTAAGAGAGTGATAAAAGTATCTTTCCCAGAGATAATTTCTTCATAAGCAAGCAGACAGTCAGAGCAGCCAGTTGGCAGGTAGACTTCCTTGAGGTAGAAAGGCTCTTCTGTACAAACACACACACACACACACACACACACACACATTGGAAATCACAAGAAACATGATTGCAGGTTTCCTTTGCATATAACCCCTCTGTGGCTCTTCTTTACTCACCAATCAACATTGTGCTGTTTTCAAAGATCACATCGTACATCCAGCTTGAACACTCACCATATCTGTGAGGAAGAAAATAAAAGCATGACATCAAGATAAATACAGCACAATAAAGCAAATATGCATTAATGCCTGCAACCTTTGTGTTAAAACTGCTTAAATGTGCCATAAACTACATATTTATATTATCATTGCATCAGAGTGTACAGGATTCACTTTTAGCATCTTTCAGGCTGTTGTTTTGCTGCAGTAGCAGGTTGACAATAAAGTATTACATGTGTCCTAATGTACTACTTTATGAATACATATGCTAAATATATTATGTTAATATGTTATGTTTTAATTGTCTACTGCCCTTATAAAATGGGTGACTGCAGGTTCAAATGAATTTTGTGTGAGTGTGGGAGAGCATTTACATTCTCTGAGTCTGAAAGAGATTCAGGACGTTACTCCTGGCAGTTGTAGTAACATTGATCCACACACTGGTCATTAAGCGGATCAGGGAACGGCTTCCTGGGAGATGGGAGCTCCCCCCAACGTACAGCCATTTTCCCAGTATCTGGAGAATACAGGCACTTATTGAATTAAGTATGTTTGAAATACAAGCACAATTCTGAAAAAGCTGGAATGTTCTGTAAAATGTAAATAAAAACAGAATGCAAAAATTTGCAAATATCACAAACCCAATATTTCATTCACAATACAACAATTTAAAAAATAAAAAAAATCACATGTTTAAACTGAGACATTTTACTATTTCATGGAAAATATGAGCTCATTTTGAATTTGATGGCAGGAACATATCTCAGAAACTTGGGATTGGGACAATAAAAGGCTGTAAAAGTAAGTGGTACTAAAAAAAAAAAAAACAAGAGGAGGAACATTTTGTAATTAATTAGGTTCACTGGAAACAGGTCAGTGACATGACTGGGAATAAAAAGGGCATCTTAGAGAGGCAGAGTTTCTCAGAAGCAAAAATGGGCAGAGGCTCACCAATCTGTAAATTTGATCTTCAGTCCTTCAGGCGGTACTGCATTAAAAACAGATATGATTCTGTCCCGAAAATCACTGCATGGGCACTGATCCAGATATGATTCAGAAATGCTGCTGTCTTCTCTGGGCCAAAGCTCATTTAAAACGGATTGAGGCAAAGTTAAAAACTGTGGTCAGATTACTTGAAATCTGAAATTCTTTTTGGAAACATGAATGCTGCATCCTCCAGACTAATGGGGAGAGAGAGACCATCCAGTTTGTTTTCAGCCCTCAGTTTAAAAACCTGCATCACTGATGGTATTGGGGTGCAGATGCACAAGTTGTCTATAGATTTGGGGGCTTGTACATCTCGAAAGGCACCATCAGTGCTGAAAGATATATACAGTTTATAGAGCAACCTGCACTCCCATCCAAACAATGTCTTTTTCAGAGAATGCCTTGCATATTTCACCAAGACGATGCATACTGTGTCTATTACAACAATATGGCTCTATGTTGCCAAACTGGCCTGTCTGTGGTCCAGACCTTTCACAAACTGAAAACATTTGGCATATCACAAAGGGAAAACTACAACAGGACTGTTGAGCAGCTAGAATCCTTTATCAGACAAAAATGAGGTGGCATTTCTCTCCTCAAAGTCTAGCAGCTGGTCTCCTCAGTTCCCAGATATTTATGGACTGTTGTTGAAAGAAGAAGGGGTGCTACACAGTGGTAAACATGGCCCTGTCCCAACTTTTTTCTAGACAAACAAATACCATCAAATTCAAAATGTTCTAACATTTTTCTTAAAATGGTGCATTTTCTCAATTTAAGAATTTGATGTGTTTCTGTTTTCTATTGTATATAATGTCTTTGGACCATTTTACTGGGGTTAGGTTAGTTGGTTATTCTAAATTGCCCATAGGTGTGAATGGTTGTCTATCTCTCTGTGTTAGCCCTGCGACAGACTGCCAATCTGTACAAGGTGTACCCTACCTCACGCCCTATGACAGCTGGGACAAGCTATGGACTGTGGGAGGAAACTAGAGTACTCAGAGAGAACTCATGTAAGAACAGGGAGAACATGCAAACTCCACATGGAAAGACCCCAGTGAAGTCATGGATCCTAACCCAGGGCTTCACTCTGCCTAAATTTCAGTATGTAGTCTTTAATTGTATCTGACAAAGCATTTGTTTGGTCTGATTTTTTTTCCCCATCAGGAGCCCATATCAGGACAAGTTCAGTGCAAATCAGCTGAGAACTTACCTCTTGCGTGCTGATGGGTATTGGTTTTAGCAAAGTGTCACAGCTGCTCAGAGGAGCCGAGTGTCCCATCGAGAGAAGGCTCAGCAATAGAACAACACATTTCATCTTTTAAAAGGCTCTTTTCTCTCTTTCCTCAAGATTTCCTTATGATTTTTTGTTAGCGCCTCACTGTCTCCAAGCTCTATTTTGTCTTCACTGCCTCACAGACTTCTCTGGATGCAGCATACACTCTTTTATGCTGTGAACTTATGTAACAAAGGCAAACAGCAGGGGGGAGACAGAGGGAAGACTTTGACCTCTTTGGGGAATATTGATCCAGTCACATGCAGCCGGGAGCCTTGTGTGTGTTGTAATAAAATATGTTTTATGTTTTCTGTATTCACTGTGGTAATCCTCTCTGATCAGTTACTGATACCCACAAATGCTTGGAGCCACAAGCTTATCCTTTTATTTTAGTAAAATTAACAATATTACAAGTAGAAACAGATATGTTTATTATTGTTCTCCATTAATAATCGTAACTCATCCTGTGATCATCCATAACTGGAGACTGATATAGATGCAATCAAATGTGTTGTAGCATTTTGTATCTTAGTATTTTACCATCATGTGAATGCAAAACAAGAGGTTATATTAGTGTTAAACTTATAGAATAATGAGGATGGATTGGATCACTGATCTAATAACACACCATATAAACAGTATTTTTATGTAGCACATAGAGTGGAGCTCGTTTAAACTGCTTTATAATGCACACTTTTAAAAACTCAATGTGATGCTGCATCATTAGCTGCTGACTGAACAAGCTGAGTTACCCAAAGGGAAGACTGAGAGTGTGAGTCCAAATTCACTTCACGTGTTCACATGGAGGAAATTATCAGCCATCGTGTGAGGTGTTAAAGAAGAACACTTTTTCATGTATTAAACATGCAGGTGTGGGTGACAAATTAAAGGGAAAAAAACTGAGTCTGTCACCCAAACTTTATCCTATGATGAACATTTACAGTCATTCTAAGGTTTTACATATCAGGACAAAATAAAAGTAATCTGGTCCTTAGCAGGTTGTTAGGATGGCCCATAGACTCTGGATTAAAATAGGAGGCTTGAAGCGGAGACGAGGTGTCGACTCAACAGGTGTTTATTCACTAACATTGAGAAACACAAAAAAGCACAAAATAAAACAATGTAGCCCAATGGTGGAGCAGGGTTCCAGCAAACAGCCGCTAATGTTAACTGGCAGCCTTTTATAGACTGCTGTTAATTAACCCTCAAGTCACACTATTCTCTGGGATTACACACAAAACGAAACTAATAAACTACACAGATATTCGGTATTAAAGGTACTGTGCTGCAGTGGTTTGAATCTTATCTATCTAATAGACTCCAATTTGTTCATGTAAAATACACTAAGGTTAATTACAGAGTTCCACAGGGTTCTGTGCGAGGACCAATTCTATTGACACTATACATGCTTCCCTTAGGGAGTATTATTAGAAAGCATTGCGTCCATATTCATTGCTATGCAAATGATATCCAGCTTCATCTATCCATTAAGCCAGATGAAACACACCCATTAGTTAAACTGCAGGAATTTCTTAAAGACATAAAGGCCTGGATGACCCAGATTTCCTGCTTCTAAATGCAGATAAAACTGAAGTTATTGTATTTGGCCCTTTAAACCTACAAATTGTGAAGAATCTTGGAGTCATTTTGACCTGCTTTTTGTCTGCTGCCATTATTTACCCAACTTGAATTTTCATCAGAAGAAGCTGAATCTTTTTTTTTGTTTGTTTTGGTTTTTTTCTTCCCATTTTTGGCCACAGCGGCTTTTTGTGACAGTGGAGAGAGACAGGAAATGGGGGAAAGATACAGGGGAAGACACGCGGGCAAATCGGCGCCGGGCCGGGACGCGAACCCGGGCCGCCCGCACCGCAACGCGGCGTGTGTATGTGGAAGAAGCTGAATCTTAATTTTATATTTGATTTTTAAATCTAATTATTCAGCTGTCAAAATGCAGGAGACAGAAATAAGATAGAAAGACAAATATCTGGAGAAACAGATCAGGCACAGTTTACTGACAGACCTGTGAGATTAGTGACCCAGATAGCAACAGGCCCCAGGGCGGATCTGCCATCAGGTCAGTTTTTTATTTATTTATTTATATTTTTTTGTAAAATAAACACTATTTTTGCTACAGTTTATGACCATTAGATTGTTTGAATAATTATGTAGTAAAATTTTTATTCTATTGATGGAATGTAGAAACCTCACTTTTTTATATAGAGCGCTTCATCATTTCTGCCATTACTGGATTAAAATGCTTTAATGTTCCCAGTTTAAACATTTCTAATCTGATCTAATCTCATCTTTATTGATGGATGATGACTCTCTGACAGCCATAGCAGAGTTGTCTTACTGAGATACTGTTAATAGAGTTCAGTAAATTTAAACATTTAACAACAAAAGAAAAATAATTACAGGGCAGCTTTCCAAGTGTTTAATGAATGTAAATTTTATTAATAAAGACAAAAATGTTATAAGAAATGCCAAAGTTTTTATAGATTTTAAATATTTCATTATAGTTTTGGGAGGCTGAGCCATTTAAATTAAGAGCGCAGATCGTGGCAGGAAAAATTAAGCCATTTTGAATCAATCTGGACCAGATGAGCTGGAAAATGACTGGAGCCTGAACTGAATCTGGGCCTTATCTGGTCTGAATCTGTGATCCAGATCCATTTTGGATCCTCCTGCTGTGCAACTGCACTCGGACACAGTTTGTGGATTTATTACGGAGCCTGTCCCTTTGGGCCGATCCGGTTCTGGGTAGGCTCACTGAGACTGATTTATGTGATTTTCAGTGAAAATTATGTCAAGATTTATACTCTGAATTACAGACACCATAGCTTTCAAAATGTTGGCAGCATTTAAGCCACATTTAAGTCACTTTGAATATATTTAGTTCAGTTTTCAAGTCTTAAAGATCCAGGCATTTTTCAGTGTGACCTTTTACAACACGACAAATGATTGATCATTGTTCAGTGTATTCTGGGTCTATAAGTGCATGTGGCACAAGGGAGGCTGAGGACACTTAGTCCGAATAGACCATGATCCACACCTCCATTGTTGAGGCTGCTGCTCAGAGCTGTGGCTGCAAGGTGGTTGGTGCCTGTCGTGGTGGTAACCCCCGAACCAGATGGTGGTCACCGGAGGTGAAGGTAGCCATCAAGCTGAAGAAGGAGTCTTATTGGGCTTGGTTAGTCTGTGGGACTCTGGAGGCAGTTGACGGGTACCGGCAGGCCAAGCGGAAAGCAGTTCGGGTGTGGGAGGAGTTCGGTGAGGCCATGGAAAAAGACTTTCAGATGGCATCAAAGCAATACTGGCAAAGCATCAGGCGACTCAGAGGGGAAAGTGGTGCTCTACTCAAACGGTTTATAGTGCAGGTGGGGTGCTGCTGACTTCAACTGAGGCTATAGTCGGACGGTGGAAGGAATACTTCGAGGACCTCCTGAATCCCACTAACACGCCTTCTGTAGTGGAAGCAGAGTCTGAGGACGAGGGAGATGACTTGACCATCACTGGGGGTGAGGTCACTGAGGCAGTTAAACAACTCCTTGGTGGCAGGGCCCCTGGGGTGAACAGGATTCACACTGAGTTCCTGAAAGCTCTGGATGTTGTAGGGCTGTCTTGGTTGACACGCCTCTGCAACATCGCGTGGAGATCTGGGGCGGTGCCACTGGATTGGCAGACCGGGCTGGAGGTCCCCATCTTTAAGAAGGGAGACCAAAGGGTGTGCTCCAACTTTCGGGGGATAACACTCCTCAGCCTTCCCAGTAAGGTCTATGCCAGGATGCCGGAAAGGAGGGTCCGTCTGTTAGTAGAATCCCAGATCCAAGATGAACAATGCAGTTTTCATCCTGTTGTGGAATGCTGGACCAGCTCTTTATCCTCTCGAGGATATTCGAGTGTCCGTGGGAGTTTGCTTGGATGCATGTGCTTTATGAACTTGGAGAAGGCATTCAACCACATCCCTCACAGTATCCTGTGGGAGGTCCTGTGGGAGTATGGGGTGTCTGGCCCATTGTTGCGGGCAATTCAGTCCCTATACAACCGCAGTGAGAGCTTGGTCCGTATAGCTGGCAATAAGTCAGACTTGTTTCCTGTGGGTGTTGGACTTCGCCAGGGCTGCCCTTTGTCACAGATTTTGTTCATAATTTTTATGGACAGAATTTTCTAGGCTTCCACCTTGGTGGCCTCAGAATCTCATCTCTGCTATTGCAGATGATTTAATATTCAAGATGCTTCATCAGGTGGTGGCCTCCAGCTCACAGTGGAACGTTTTGCACCACCAAGTGTGAAGCTGCTGGCATGAGAATCAGCACCCCTAAGTCTGAGGCCATGGTCCTCAACCAGGTCCGGCTCAGGGACGAGTTCCTGCCCCAGGTGGAGGAGTTTAAGTATCTTGGGGACTTGTTCACGAGTGATGGGAGAAGGGAGCAAAAGATTGTCAGACGGATCAGGGCTGTCAGATGGATCAGGGCTGTCAGACGGATCAGGGCTGCTTTTCCGAATCCATGATAACAGGTGATGGTAGGTTCAGACACGCTGCCTGCTTTGTAAACTCAGCAAGCTCAGCAGCAGACACCTTAACCCCCCTACCTAAAAGACAGAACAAGTGTTAGCACAGGGCCAATGTAGCATCACCAAGAAAATAAAGAGACTGAAACACAAGGAGAACACTAATACCGCAACTGCACCTATGAAAATTTGTTTGGGTATCCATTGCTGTCTCTTTCACTAAGTAGACTGCTAAGCTGCTGGCTGCAGACACTTATGATAGTACAGAAGCATTTAAAGTATGAAAATAAAAGTACCTCTGGGACTTTTCTCATTTCCAAACTTTAGTGGATTGCATCCATTTGTAAGAAGCAGTGTTTAGTTTTGTTTTTTGTCCCCTTTCTGATTTCTTAGCTTTTTTGCATATTTGTCATGTTTAAATGTTTCAGATAATCAAACAAATGTGAATAAACACAAAATACCTCACATAGGGCAAGGAAGGTTTAGATAACTTTTTCCCTTAATAAATGAATCATCATTTCAAAACAGCATTTTGTATTAATAAGATTATCTTTGTCTAATTTTAAAATTTGTTTGATCTGAAACATTTAAGTGTGACAAATATGCAAAAAAAAAAAGAGAGAGTTAAATCAAGAAGGGGGTAAATTCTCATGGCATTGCATTTCTTCTGATGTTTTGTTCTATTCTTATGTGTTTAACTGGTCCTGATCCACACGGCAGCATTTCGTTAGCCTAATAGCATAATTGCCTAAGTCATATTTTGGCATATTTTGAGATACCTACCTAATTCTACTCTGCTAACAGTGTAGATTCATTTAGATAGATATCTCAATTTTGGCCAAAATATGACTTAGGCAATTATGCTATTAGGCTAACAATTTCGAATTTATTCAAAGGCACAGAAAAGTGGAAACTAATGATCAACCATTAACCATATTTTTAATGTTGTTCTAATTTGGAAAACCATGGCCAGCATCTCTTTCATCTTTAGTAAAGTAGAAGCATGAACTTGGACCATAAAAGAATGGTACTTTGACATTACAGTATTAGGTCTTTGTTTCTTACTCAAGAGCTGGAGAGCTTTGAATGTTAATCTTCCATAGCTGGTGTTTGAGTAGATAACAAGGCAGTCAGGGCAGCCAGTATTCAGTAGAACACCAGATGCTTGATAAGGGGACTCTGTGGGCATGTGTACATACACATCAGTCAATATATTACAGAAAGTGTTGTTGCAATGTTAGAGACAACAAAGTCCAACTCTGATCATCCAAATATTTGTTCCCTCAGTAATACTCACCTATAGTCAGAGTGTTGTTAACCAAAGTTATGTTAGTTTTCGTTTTGGTGCAGATGCCCAACCTTTCAGAAGAAAAAATTAGGATTTTTTAAAATTTGTGTTATTTGAAAAGAGTATCAGTTCCAGTAAGACTTTATCATGTTTATTACATTTTTTGACTATGGAGACTGTTGAATGTATCAGTCCCGTCGGCAGCAGTGATGTTCACCCAGGCGCTGTCCCCAAACATCTTTGTCAGCGATATAACTTCAGTTATGTTTGTGCTCTCTCCTATAAGTGTCCATTTCCCCAGCAGCTGAAACAGACGGTGTTAGGTGAATAAGATGAAAAAAAGTTTAATTTATTTTTTATTTAAAAACAAACAAAAAAGAAAGTGAGAGACAGGTGAGAGTTGAGATAAGAGAGGGTCTGACCTGATTTCCGTGGATTTCACGAGACTGGATGAGATTTTCACAGCTTGTCACAGGAACTGAGCGTCCAAGAGACAGAAGGCTGAACACAGCCACAGCGACGTGAAGAAACTCCATCATGGCTCATCTGCTGATTGTGCAGCTTCAGACTTTAAAGTGTGTTTTATAGTTATGAGGCTCAGCCCACTTTAAGAGGCGTATTCCTCGATTGTTTGCTTATGTGTTGTAATCTGACTTAAAGGAAGGTAACGGAAAAACCTTTTTGGACATTTACTCAGAAAGTCCTGCATTAAACTTTGAAATGAAAAAAAGTACTGAAATATTGTGCCAGCAACCCATAATGTCACTGTCTTTCATGGCCCAGCCACCTCCTCCAGCTGTTTCAGGGGAACACCAAGGCACTCCCAGGACAGTAACCCATAATGTTAATCTTCTTCTTTCAACTGCTCCCTTTAGGGGTTCCCACAGCAGATCATCTGCCTCCATCTCCATATATCCTGTCACACCAACCCTCTGCATGTCCTCACCTCAATTCTGTTCGATTCAGTTTGACTGAATTTGATTTGATTCAGAACAACAGTTGCCTAAAGATACTTTATACTGCAAGGTTAAGATCCTACAGTATAAAAAAGACAAGAACCCCAACAATCAGATGACCACCTATGAACAGGCACTTGGTGACACTAGGAAGGAAAAACTTCCTTTTTACAGGAAAAAACCTCCAGCAGAGCCAGGCTCAGGGAGGGGCAGCCATCCACCATGACCAGTTTGGGGTGAGTTTAGTAATTACAAAAGATTAAATACAGTAGTGGTGTAGAAACACACAGGGAGTGAAAAGAGATGAGTGAAGATGTGTTGTAATCTGACTTAAAGGAAGGTAATGGAAAAACCTTTTTGGACATTTAGTCAAAAAGTCAAAGTCCTGCATTAAACTATGAAATGAAAAAAAAATATGGAAATATTGTACAAGCAACCCACAATGTCACTATCTTATAATAATAATAATAATAATAATAAAAAAAAATAGGCATGTATAGTGGAGATCAAAAGGAGCAAAACAACCTATGAGGTTAATGAAGTTGTGTGCTGGATTAAAGATCTGTTTGTCCAGGAAGGTAGCCAGGAAAAATATTTGAATAAGCCAGTTTTATAAATGTTAGTAAGCTAGTCCTCTCAGCTGAGGAGTGTTGTTTTTCACAGCCATAGGTGTGAATGCAAGAATACAGAAGCCCCAAAAAGTCATTAAAATAAATCATGTACAAACAAATAGGTTGATATTAAAACAAACAATATATTTAAAAAAAGGTTTGAGTGGACTTTTGTTCAGCTGATCAAAGGATCTGACTGTTCATCCATGAACAAACTCCACCGTGGTTTGAGGATTGGGTCTTTAGTGCATGGTGCATTAAAGTGACAAACTGTAGTAATTTATTTTTTCAGAAAGCAAATTAATTAAGCAAATTAATTAATTAATAGTAATGTTTTCAGTTTTATGGCCATTGAATAAAGCTACATCTAGATAATTTTTTAGTAGAGATGACATAAAACATGGAGAAATAAAAGTCATACTTCGTGTTCTTTTAGCATCTTTATTTTTAGTGGAAATCTTCACAGACGTGGCTTCTTTGCCATGTAAACACTTAATGGCATTTCTGACCATGTCAGTTTGCTTGTTGCTTCATTTGATCCAAAATGCTTTGGATGGAGTCAGAAAGTGTCTTTATTCCATCATTATCCCTGAAAAGCTTTTCTATTTGGCTGAAATCCCCAGAATTTAGGCTGCCTAGGGAACTGGTTAAATCAATGGTCATGGTTTCTGGAGTGAGAGCTGGATCTGGGCAAAAACCTGTGAGGGAGACATTTGTGAATGCACTTTATTTATTTGAGGGGAAATGAATTTGATGAATGCACAGCCTCATCAACTATGGTCATAAAAAAATATACATTAGACAGAAAGAGTAACATTCAGTTTAGCTGCAGTTTGGTGCATCGTATTCTGCTGCTGGGCTTTGTTAGTTTTTAGAACAGCATAAGTAGGATTTTGCTGCAGCAATCTAAATTTTCTGTTTATGATTTGGTATAAATTCAGCTTTATTGTGTTTAGCTGCAAAAACAATAAACACTTTAACCTTTATTGTTGCATATTGAAAACATAAGTGTATATACAGTCATAGCTTTTAGGTCTTTTCAGAACATATTGTGTTTCTGTTTATGCTTATGTGCGCACACACACACACACACACACACACACACACACACACACCTATATATATATATAGGTGTGTGTGTGTGTGTGTGTGTGTGTGTGTGTGCGCACACACACACACACACACACACACACACACACACACACACACCTATATATATATATGAAAAATCCCAGCTCGCCCCTACGGGCGGTCTATTTTGCCCTCCAAGCTCAGGTCCTCTACCAGAGGCCTGGGAGCTTGAGGGTCCTGCACAGTATCTTAGCTGTTCCCAGTATTGCGCTCTTCTGAAAAGAGATCTCAGATGTTGTTCCAGGAATCTGCTGGAGCCACTCTCCCAGTTTGGGGGTTACTGCCCCAAGTGTTCCAATTACCACAGGGACCACTGTAACCTTTATGTTCCACATCCTTTCGAGCTCCTCTCTGAGCCTTGGTAATTGTCAAGCTTCTCGTGTTCCTTCTTCTTGATGCTGCAGTCACTTGGTATTGCCAAGTCTATCACCACGACCTTCTTCCTTTGTTTGTCCACCACTACAATGTCCGGTTGGTTAGCCACCACAAATTTGTCTGTCTGTATCTGGAAGACCCACAGGATCTTAGCTCTGTTGTTCTCAACCACCCTTGGGGCATGTCCCATTTTGACCTTGGGACTTACAGGTCATACTCGGCACAGATGTTCCTGTATACTATGCCGGCCACTTGGTTATGGTGTTCCATGTATGCCCTGCCTGCTAGCATCTTGCACCCTGCTGTTATGTTCTGGACTGTCTCAGGGGCATCTTTGCACAGCCTGCACCTGGGGTCTTGCCTGGTGTGGTAGGTTACAGTGGTCCCCGTGGTAATTGGAACACTTGGGGCAGTAACCCCCAAACTGGGAGAGTGGCTCCAGCAGATTCCTGGAACAACATCTGAGATCTCTGTCCAGAAGAGCGCAATACTGGCAACAGCTAAGATACTGCGGAGGACCCTCAAGCTCCCAGGCCTCTGGTAGAGCACCCGAGCTTGGAGGGCAAAATAGACCGCCCATAAGGGCGAGCTGGGCTTTTATACACAGTTGTGTTTAAAATAATAGCAGTCCAACATGAGCCTATTTATTGCATACCAGGGATCATGGATCAGTTTGCATATATCAAAATCCTTGAAGAGGTCATGTTGCCTTATGCTGAAGAGGAAATGCCCTTGAAATGGGTGTTTCAACAAGACAACGACCCCAAACACACCAGTAAGCGTGCAGCGTCTTGGTTCCAGACCAACAAAATTAAAGTTAAGGAGTGGTCAGCCCAATTCCCGGACCTTAATCCGATAGAAAACTTGTGGGGTGAAATCAAAATTGCTGTTATTGAGGCAAAACCAAGAAATGCAGAGGATCTGTGGAAAGTTGTCAAATCATCCTGGGCTGGAATACCTGTTCACTAATGCCAGAAGTTGGTTGACTACATGCATCACAGCAGTTTTTAAAAAACAGCAGTTATACAACTAAATATTAGTTTAGTGATTCACAGGAATGCTAATTTCTAAAGATTTTTCAGTTCATAAAGTGAATATTTGAGTTTATAAAGAAAAATGCAGACACTGCTATTTTTTTTGAATAGCCCAACATTCATTTTTCTTCATTTCCTGTTAAGTAATTGGAAAATTTATATATTTTTCTTCATGTTTTGATTTAGAATATAATGTGCAGTGCTCCCAATGCCTGGAAATAAAAACAATTTAAGGATTCCATGCTTTTAAATGTACTGCTATTATTTTGAACACAACTGTGTGTGTGTGTGTGTGTGTGTGTATATATATATATATATATATAAAGATAAAACTTTAATGATCCCACGATGGGGAAATTTGTGCATTACAGCAGCTCAGTGCAGAGAAGAAGGATGAATGAAATAATGAAATGAAATAGAGTACAAAGACACTATATACATGAAATATATATCAATACACATATCGATATCAGAACCCTATATACAAATATCAAAACACTATATACATATGTAGCCAGTAAAGTATACAGCATACACAGTATGCATTATATGGCTGAGGGTGTTAGAAATAAAAATGTATATGTACTGTATGCATAAAGTGATGGCAGTGGAGGTAGAGTGCCCAAGTGATTTATGACATGATGCGTTATATATTGTATATATTTTCTTTATATTATTGTTACTTATATTTATATTTATTTTTTAATTACTTGAATGTCATAACTGTTACATGGGCAACACTGGGACCTGAGAACAGAATTTCATTCCACTGCATGCAAATGCAGTATGAATGACAATAAAGAATCCTTGAATTCATATTAAATGAAAATTCATACCCTTTTCTGAATCCAAGATAGCAGGTGATGGTAAGTTCAGACACTCTGCCTGCTTTCTAAACTCAGCAAGCTCAGCAGCAGACACCTTAACTCTCCTACCTGAAAGACAGAACAAGTATTAGCACAGGGCCCATGCAGCATCACCAAGTACAGCAGCATTTGGAATTTATTTAAAGGCACACAAAAGTCGAAACCACTGATCAAACATAAATCATATTTTTAAGGTTGTTCTAATTTGGAAAACCATGGCCAGCATCTCTTTCATCTTTAGTAAAGTAGAAGCATGAACTTGGACCATAAAAGAATGGTACTTTGACATTACAGTATTAGGTCTTTGTTTCTTACTCAAGAGCTGGAGACCTTTGAATGTTAAGCTTCCATAGCTGGTGTTTGAGTAGATAACAAGGCAGTCAGGGCAGCCAGTATTCAGTAGGACACTAGATGCTTGATAAGGGGACTCTGTGGGCATGTGTACATACACATCAGTCAATATATTACAGAAAGTGTTGTTGCAATGTTAGAGACAACAAAGTCCAACTCTGATCATCCAAATATTTGTTCCCTCAGTAATACTCACCCACAGTGAGAGTGTTGTTAGCCAAAGTCATGCTAATTTTCACTGCGAAGCAGATGCCCAACCTTTCAGAAGACAAAATTAAGGAATTTTTAAAATTAGTATTATTTGAAAAGAGTATCAGTTCCAGTAAGACTTTATCATGTTTATTACATTTTTTGACTATGGAGACTGTTGAATGTATCAGTCCTGTCGGCAGCAGTGACGTTCACCCAGGCGCTGTCCACAAACATCTTTGTCAGCATTTTAGCTTCAGTCATGTTTGTGCTCTCTCCTATAAGTGTCCATTTCCCCAGCAGCTGAAACAGACGGTGTTAGGTGAATAAGATGAAAAAAAAGTTTGATTTATTTTTTATTTAAAAACAAACAAAAAAGAAAGTGAGAGACAGGTGAGAGTTGAGATAAGAGAGGGTCTGACCTGATTTCCGTGGATTTCACGAGACTGGATGAGATTTTCACAGCTTGTCACAGGAACTGAGCGTCCAAGAGACAGAAGGCTGAACACAGCCACAGCGACGTGAAGAAACTCCATCATGGCTCATCTGCTGATTGTGCAGCTTCAGACTTTAAAGTGTGTTTTATAGTTATGAGGCTCAGCCCACTTTAAGAGGCGTATTCCTCGATTGTTTGCTTATGTGTTGTAATCTGACTTAAAGGAAGGTAACGGAAAAACCTTTTTGGACATTTACTCAGAAAGTCCTGCATTAAACTTTGAAATGAAAAAAAAGTACTGAAATATTGTGCCAGCAACCCATAATGTCACTGTCTTTCATGGCCCAGCCACCTCCTCCAGCTGTCTCAGGGGAACACCAAGGCACTCCCAGGACAGTAACCCATAATGTCAATCTTCTTCTTTCAACTGCTCCCTTTAGGGGTTCCCACAGCAGATCATCTGCCTCCATCTCCATATATCCTGTCACACCAACCCTCTGCATGTCCTCACCTCAATTCTGTTCGATTCAGTTTGACTGAATTTGATTTGATTCAGAACAACAGTTGCCTAAAGATACTTTATACTGCAAGGTTAAGATCCTACAGTATAAAAAAGACAAGAACCCCAACAATCAGATGACCACCTATGAACAGGCACTTGGTGACACTAGGAAGGAAAAACTTCCTTTTTACAGGAAAAAACCTCCAGCAGAGCCAGGCTCAGGGAGGGGCAGCCATCCACCATGACCAGTTTGGGGTGAGTTTAGTAATTACAAAAGATTAAATACAGTAGTGGTGTAGAAACACACAGGGAGTGAAAAGAGATGAGTGAAGATCAAACGCTCTAAGTCTGCCCATAAATTTATTCCTGTATAACTAAAAAATGGTGCAGGGTCACCTAATCCAGCCATAACTATAAGCTTTATTATAAAGGAAAGTTTTAGGCCTAATCTCAAAAGTAGAAAGGGTGTCTGTGTTATGAATTCAAACTGGGAGCTGGTTCCATAGGAGAGGGGCCTGAAAGCTGAAGGCTCTGCCTCCCATTCGACTTTTGAGAACTCTAGGAACCGCAAGTAAGTACTATGAGGTCTTTGAATATAACGGGGCCTTTAGTATTCAAGATTTTATGTGATGTGAGGCATTTTAAATGCAATTCTGAATTTTAGAGGGAGCCAAAGAAAAAAAGCCTAATATGGGAGAAATGTGGGCTTTCTTTCTAGTCCCTGTCAGTACTCTTACTGCAGCATTCTGGATCAGTTTAGGGCTTTTCAGGGAGTTTTTAGGACACCCTGACAATCTGTTGTCACTGCAACAATGCCTCGCAGAAGCCAGAGGTACAGTGTTATGCAAATATTTGGGCACCCCTGATAATTTTCATGATTTTCCTTTATAAATCATTGGTTGTTCGGCTCAGCAATTTCAGTTAAATATATCATATAGCAGACGAACACAGTGATATTTGAGAAGTGAAATGAAGTTTATAGGATTTACACAAAGTGTGCAATAATTATTTAAACAAAATTAGGCAGGTGCATAAGTTTGGGCACCCCAACAGAAAAATTACATCAATATTTAGTAGATCCTCCTTTTGCAGAAATAACAGCCTCTAAACGCTTCCTATATATATGCATATATACACACAAAGAACATGAGCACATAGGGAGTGAGGGTGGTTATTCTGTGAGTGGTGCCTTAGCTAGAGTTGACAGGTCCAATGTCAGGCCTGCGTGGTATTATATAGTCCATCCATTTCTTCCACCGTGAAACAAACAGGTCCATCTTGTGATTTATATCTGCAGTTATTTTCTCCATCTTATATATGTCCATTGTAATGTCCATTCACATGTCCAGAGTTGGGCTTTCCTGTGAAAGCTATTTTTTGTGAGGGTCTTCTTACTTGCCACCAACAAGATATTAAATAGATATTTGTCTTTTTTTGGCCATCCTTCAGGTAAAAGTCCAAAAAATAGAGCTTTACACTCCAAAGGCAGATGACTGCCAAATATATCTTGTATTGCATTATGTATTTCCTTCAAGTACATTTTAATAGTTTAATAGCTTAATAATGACAGTCCTAGAATACATGGTAGTGATTAGCATTCATGCTCCCACAGTTTCTCCAGCAAGCCGGAGAATTTCCTTCATAATGAGATTTCTGATAAGGTGTAAAAGTATCTAATCAGGCTTTTCCAGCCAAACTCCCTCCATCTTACGGAGCTGCTACATTTCCATTGGTACACTGGTACTTCTAGATTGTTGTCCACTCCTCCTCCAATATGTCAAATTCCCCCTACAATTCCCATTTTGTTTTTAAATAAAGGGTTGAATGTCCTTTCATGTTCATAAGCCCCTTGTATAGACCTGAAATAATACCTGTCTTTGTTTGAACCATACGCCCTTTTAAACAGGTCCGACAGCTGTTTGCTTGATTCTGAGACATGTTTTATTTTATCCTCTACATAATGTCTCATCTGCAAATATCGGTAGAAATCCTGTGCTTCTAGTGAGTATTTTTCTTTGATTATTTCAAAACTTGATAGTGTGTTTCCATTCATTATCTTACATAAGGCCGTTAGTCCTTTATACGTCCATTCCTTAAATATGGTGTCAATTTTATTTGGGGCAAATTGTGTATCATATGCACACCACTTAAGGATCACTCTATCCTTTTCTAATTTGTATTTTATTACTGTCCTCCATACTTTAAGGGTTAATTTGATCCATGGGTTTTCTATGTTTTTTTTATGAAGTTTGGAAGATTGCCATCAGCTGTAAATTCTTGTATGGGAATTGGGGTCAGGCACTCTTCAATGCTTTTCCACTGAGCACTGTAAGAAGGGTTACACCAACAGTGAAGGATAATTCAAAGAAAATATCAATTAAGAGCTATTTTAAGACATAAAATGTTTGGATGCATTCTATGAATAGCACAGAGATGTTTTAATTTAAAATGTTTTAACTCCTGGATACAAGCTGTTTCCAACTTAACTGCCATGCCCAGTCTTAATTACATGCCTTTAATTGATATTTAAGTTTTTTTTTTAATTTAAGTTTTCTGGTGTCAAACCCTGCACATACATTATGCACAAATTCAAATATTCAAGTTAAAGGGAGCCTATTTTGACTTTTATGTCAAATACATTTCCAATTGTGGATTCTCACATTTTTTTTTTCTTTAAGTTACAGTGTGAGAGATGAAAAACCCACCTGCCTGATGTCTGTCTTTAGTTTACAAGGAACAGTCACTCAAAAGAAAGCTGCCTTGAAGCAAGGGCCAAGTGTGCCTAACGGTATGTTTCAGGTGCTGGATGAACTGAGGGGCTAATCCGAGCCACAGCGTAACATAAAAAACAAAAAAAGAATTATTTTGAATTGTGAATTATGCAAAGCTTTTCAAGTCCAAGAGTAAAAATACGGAAATTAGTATATCAAGTCCTCTTTAATTAATCTGAAAAGAAAAAAAAAACCAAAACATTTTTGATCAGGAGAGGACTTTATAAATTTGTAAACTAAAGATACATAATGGGCAGACTATACAATGACAAAGGTTATGCTCACTATGTAGAAATGAACTATGAATGGACTATTTATTCCAAGAAAAGTCACAAAAAGACATCTTATCAAAAAGTGTTTAATTGAATTTAACTGACAGCTTTCTAGAGATGTCATCACTGGGAACAAGAACAAAAGGACAACATACAAACAAGAGAAAAAGAGCAAATTCTGCTGATCATACTGACTATACAGTGAAATCTCTGAGCATGACCTAAATTACAGCAGTGCTCTGAAAGACAGGGCTGAGAAAAATTAGGTGGTTAAAGACCGATTGATATTTTGCCTGATCTGATAGAAAAGATGGTTATGGGGATGACCATATCTCCTTCACCTCCTCCTCCTCTGCTCCATTTATTCTGAAGTGACTGAGGGAGAACGACAGCAGGGTGGTGGAGAATGGAGACTGATGGAGAGGAGAGTGACAGTGGTATCTGTCACTCAGCCACTTTATGGTTTTGTTGGTCTCTTGTTCTCTTTCTGGTCAGCATGGAGACAAATGGAAGGATGAAAGATGGCAGCTGGTCATCACTACTCCATGGCTTCCTGATTCTCTTGGTCTGCGCTGATCTCCTCACTGGCCTCTTTGCCCTCCTTGCTCCTCTTGCTCTTCTTGTGTTTGTGCCGCCGATGGCTGTCACCCTCCTCACTGTCGTGCCTCCTCCTGCTACTGCTGCTAAAGAAAGGTAAAGTGGACAGTGAAGGTGACAGGAAAGGAAAGAGATAGATAGAGAAGTAAAGGGCAGGCACGGGGAGACAGGAAGGAAGAGAATGTAGAAGGTGAGAAAGAAGAGATGGACAAAGAAAGGAGAGATCAATGGAGATGAAAGGTGAGAGGAAGAGAAATGGAGAAGAGACAAGAGGGCAAAGACAATGACAGTGAGGCAGCGTGACGGCAAGTTGGAAAAGGGAGAATGAAGGGAGGAAGGGTGGGTTTGAATGTGGAAAGAAGATGGAAGGATATAAAAAGTATTAAAAACTTTCTGATATATTTTCAGGGCTTGTCAGCCGAGCATTTCTTTCTTTCCATGTAGTGCATGTCAATATTCCCATTCTCACACTGTATATTTGCAATTTTTAAAGTCAGCAGATTAATGTCTGAAAATTCTAGTTTCCAGTTTACGTTTTGTTTTAAATCGAGAATCTCATGACAAGTTTTTAGAAATGCATTTGAAGGCTACGTCACAACTAAAGCTACATGTTCCTAAACCTCTACCTCCTGCACCACTCTTGGAACCCATTGGCTTGTCTGCTGTCTAAGTTTCTGGGGACAATAGACAATAATTTGGGGCTTCTGGTTAAGCCAGTGAATTTTTTTTTTTTTCTCTTCAGCTCTCAGCGGAGACTGTCACACTTTTCTTCTCTCCCCAGCCCTTCCTTTTTGCCATGCTTTGCTGCTTTAGAGCCTCTCTTCACACAACTTCTAAACTGGAATTTATAATTATGGATCTGGTCAGCTGGTCTCTCAACGCCATTGTTTTGATCAAATTTTCACCATGAGGAGTTGGGGGAAGGAGAACCCTATTCCCTCTTATTAATTGACATTCCAGGTGGCTACATTATGGTTCCTGGGTGGTGTGGAAGATGACGTGCCTGGCCGTGTTGTCAGTGGAAAACACACACATTTGGCTTATTGACACTGGGATTTCTCCGAATTGGACCTGGAGATACCTGGCTTGTCGTTGCAATTCAGGAAGTGTGGGCAGCTGTCTGGCCTTGGTAAGGCTGCTTATGACAAGAACGCAGGAAGGTACAGACTCAAACTCAGACTCTGTATATCTGCAGCTGATTCTGAGGGTAAGATCTTGGAGATGTATGTGTCTGTTTCTGCACGGCGAAGGAACGAACCAAGAAGATTCGGATGAATTGGATTTTTTTCGCCACAGAGAGGTGCCAGTAAGACTGAAGGCTGTCAACAAATTAATCAGTACAGTCTGTACCAAAACAAGTCGCAGAATCAGGAATTTGGCTCCCTGGCGGCCTTGGACTGCTGCTTATCAAATTGTCTCCTGGATGTTTTGTAAATAGATGCTCTACCCCCCCGCTGTCCTGTCTTCTTCTGACCTGTGTTGGACTGATCTCCCTGACCTAGCCACTGATGAACTCTACATCTTATCAGAACTGTTCGCTGGGGAGGGAGTTTGAGTCAGCCCCACAGTAGCCTGACCCCCCCCCCCCCCTCCACTGGCTTCCCTTTCCATCCCTCCCCACCCTAGTGCTCCCATGCTATATGTTTCTGCTGTAACCTGATACGGTGTATGTGCGTATGTATACAAAGTACGAGATGATTTTTTTCCTCACTCATCTCTAAATGTTTTCACTATTGTTTCTGTCTTTTAATGGCAGCGCCTCCAGAAGGGGGGCAACATGGCCACAGTTCACCTATCTCCCCATGTTTGTTTGTCCTCTTGGATGGGTGTTCTGTTAACTGTAATTTCCCCATTGTGGGATCAATAAAGTATCATCATCATCATCAGGAGCAAGACCTCCTGTTCCTCCTGCTGATCATTGTTTAAGAATACAGATATAAGAAATAAATAATAAAAAACTACAATACCCAACGGTTAGTTAATGCATATCATTAAATGCAACCCTGTTTTGTCTCCAATGTTTTGTTCCCTTCTCAGATGATTAGACTAAAGTTTTCTGACAGGCCAGAATAAGAAATTATAACATGCCCAGTACCAAAAGTCTTTGTCTACAGAAATAGATGCAAATTCATATGTAGATACCCGTTTACAGAGATTAGATTAAGCCCAATAAATAAAACAGGGAGTAACTGTCATCAGAGTAAACTATAAGAATGTGAAAATTATAAAGAAGCCTTTACTTTGAAAAAAAAAAATTAGAAAACTAACACTAAATTATTCTGAGAAGTAACGCTTGAATACTACAGTTTGGAGTAAACTAGCTACACAGCAGGAAACACAAGGCTAGCAGAAAAGTTTGATGCTTGAGCGTGTGTTCATTTACCTGCGAGAGGACTTGTGGCGCCCCTCCTCCTTCTCTCTGTGCCGCCTCTCTCTGTGCCTTTCCTCTTTCTCTCGGCTCGACCGGTCACGGTGGCGCTCTCCATAACCGCGCTCCTGATAATCACGGTAACGATACCGCTCCTCATCACTTTAGAAGATGAAAAAGAAAGGAGCGTTTACTTTATTTTAACATGCAAGTAAAACAACCCAACCTCTGATTAATATTAATGAATTTTTTAAAATTGCATTTAGTTACTGTTCTAGATGCCGCGTATTAGCTCTTGCAAAGGTCCATGAATGCACATTCATGGCATTACAGATTCATTTGTGGTGAGTTTGGCAAACACATGATGACAGTTATTTGTATGACTCTGACTTCATTGCTAATATCTGATCCACTTAAGATCAGCACCAATACCCATCAACAGCTGAAAACAAACTGTTCAAATTAAAAGCATATCACTTTTTAGTGCCTTTATAGATGCAATTAAAAAAAAAAAAAAAATCCATCCGCTTCCACTCATCCTGTTCAGGGTCCTGGGGGGGCTGAAGCCTATCCCAGCTGTCATAGGGCAAGAGGCAGGGTACACCCTGAACAGGTCGCCAGCCTGTCACAGGGCTAACACAGAGAGACAAACAACCTTTCACATTCACGCTCTCATTCACACCTATGGGCAATTTAGAGTAACCAATTAACCTAACCTCTGGAGCTTGAAAAAGGCGACTGGACTTCTTTTTGTTTCTTGAAGACGTTTCACCTCTCATCCGAAAGGCTTCTTCAGTTCTCAACCAAATGGTGGAGAGACCCAGGTATTTAAACCCCTGTGGGTGTAGTCCCCTGGAGGTGGTTATGACCCTCTATTGATCATGTGCTTGAACACATGTGCCCAGGTGTGAAGGGGGCGTGGGTCATATTTAATCAGTGGTTTCAGTTGAAACCAATTTAGGACTCCGCTCCATTGTTTCCTGTGGCCTATTGAGGTCACTGGAACAAAGGTGTGAATGGGGGTTGAGACGTCTGGGAAGGGAGCTCAGGACAGCACTGTAAGCGGGGGAAAGTTGGTGACGTAATCCACCTCCTCTGTTCAATGATGGTTGTTCACAGTGGACATAGATGGCTTCTTTCACTCCTCTTTCAAACCATCTGTTTTCCCTGTCCAAAATGTGGACATTGGCATCCTCAAAAGAGTGCCCTTTTTCCTTCAGATGCAGATGTACTGCTGAATCTTGTATACTGTGTTCAAGCACATGATCAATAGAGGGTCATAACCACCTCCAGGGGACTACGCCCACAGGGGTTTAAATACCTGGGTCTCTCCACCATTTGGTTGAGAACTGAAGAAGCCTTTCGGATGAGAGGTGAAACGTCTTCAAGAAACAAAAAGAAGTCCAGTCGCCTTTTTCAAGCTCCAGAGACTACTATGACCTGGACAACTGAGAATCTACACAGACATATTGCCTTGCACTTTGGGAGGAACACCCTTCAATTGGTGCGGGAGTATGAAAGGGACTCAAGAAAGCTAGCGGACTACAGGAACCACCTTCGTTTCAACTTGAGATGCAGACAGTCCAGACTGGTTCCCAAGAGTTTGCACCTTGGGTCCACAGTAAAAGGACATAGAGCTGACCAAATTCTATGGAGAGCACAGAACCACCTTTTAAGTGAAAGGATAAGACAGGTCCATTTCACCATAGATGCACTCCAGAACAAAATCCACCAGACGCAGCAGAAACTCTCATCACTCTTACCTCACACCATCGCAGAAGAAGTTTCTACATTTGTGGACAAAGCCCAGCTCGCACAACACATCAAAGGCAAGGAAAGACAACTACGTAAATTTCAAACTCTGCAAACCAAGGCATACCATTCATCTGTTAACAAACAGGACGACACGATAAGCAATGGAAACCAAGGAAAGTGGGTGAAGAACCTATCAGACAGGGTCCTCACCAAACCAGAAGAAAATGTGCTAGCCAAAGGACTCAACTTTGCCATAGCCCCACAACAGCTTCCTATAGTAGACCTCATCACAGCAACAGAAACCGCTATAAGAAATAAACTTTCTCATCCTGTAGCAGAACAGATCAGGATGAAAGTTTCAGCCACTCTCTCCAGTGCAAGACTTCCTCCATCCAACCTCACCATTCAGGAGAAGAAGGCCATCACAGCCCTAAGCAAGGATCAAAACATCACCATACTGCCAGCCGACAAGGGGAGGTGCACGGTTGTGCTGAATTCATCGGATTACCACAACAAAATTACTACACTCCTCAGTGACAACAATACTTATGAGGTCTTGAGACGTGATCCCACAAGCAACTACAAGAAAAAAGTTGTTTGCTGCCTGCAACAACTTGAAAAGGAAAAAGCCATTGACCGCCCCACTTACTACCGCCTGTACCCTGGAGAAGCCACTCCATGCATTTATGGACTCCCAAAGATCCACAAAGAAGGAGTCCCACTTCGACCCATTATCAGCAGTATAAACTCGGTCACCTACAACATTTCCAAACACCTCGCCACCATCTTATCACCGCTTGTTGGCATCACACCCCACCACATTGAAAACTCTACAGATTTTACTAACAAGGTCCAGAATCTTGTACTGGATCCAGATGAAACCATGGTGTCCTTTGATGTGGTTTCACTTTTCACTTGCATACCTACAACTGAGGCAGTGGAGACCGTCAGAAGACGACTACAGGAAGACGATTCCTTACTGAACAGAACCAGCTTCACCCCAGACCAGATTTGTGCACTTTTAGATCTCTGCCTTACCACAACATATTTTAAATACAATGATGGATTCTACAGACAGAAGCATGGATGTGCCATGGGCTCCCCAGTGTCTCCCATTGTAGCCAACCTTTACATGGAGGAAGTGGAAAGTAAAGCTCTTGGTTCTTTCAAAGGGATGGCACCTAGCCACTGGTACAGATATGTAGATGACACCTGGGTCAAAATCAAAACCCAAGAAGTAGAAGCCTTCACTCGTCACATTAACTCAGTGGATAAATACATACGTTTTACCAGGGAGGACACCAGAGATAACAAGTTACCATTCCTGGACTGTGCGGTGCTTATCGAGGAAGATGGAAGCCTCAACATTGAAGTTTACCGGAAGCCCACACACACAGACCAGTATCTCCTCTTTGACTCCCACCACCCTCTGGAACACAAACTTGGGGTGATCAGGACCCTACAACACCGTGCGGAAAGTGTTCCCTCTAAGGCAGAAGGGAAGCATAAGGAACACACACACATTAAGAAAGCCCTCAAAACATGCGGTTACCCCAACTGGGCCTTCATCAAATCAGCTAAGATGCACAGGAATGAAGGCCAAACACAAACTACAGAGAATGGGAAGGACAAGAGGAACAACATTGTCATCCCATATGTGTCAGGCTTGTCAGAGAAACTCAGAAGAATTTTCTCCAAGCATGACATCTCAGTATACTTCAAACCAAGTCACACCCTAAGACAAAAACTGGTTCATCCCAAGGACAAACCCGCCAAACACAAGATCAGCGATGTAGTGTATGCTGTTCAGTGCAGTGAAGAGTGCTCGGACCTCTACATTGGTGAAACCAAACAGCCTCTTCACAAACGAATGGCACAACATAGAAGAGCCACCTCGACAGGACAAGATTCAGCAGTACATCTGCATCTGAAGGAAAAAGGGCACTCTTTTGAGGATGCCAATGTCCACATTTTGGACAGGGAAAACAGATGGTTTGAAAGAGGAGTGAAAGAAGCCATCTATGTCCACTGTGAACAACCATCATTGAACAGAGGAGGTGGATTACGTCACCAACTTTCCCCCGCTTACAGTGCTGTCCTGAGCTCCCTTCCCAGACGTCTCAACCCCCATTCACACCTTTGTTCCAGTGACCTCAATAGGCCACAGGAAACAATGGAGCGGAGTCCTAAATTGGTTTCAACTGAAACCACTGATTAAATATGACCCACGCCCCCTTCACACCTGGGCACATGTGTTCAAGCACATGATCAATAGAGGGTCATAACCACCTCCAGGGGACTACACCCACAGGGGTTTAAATACCTGGGTCTCTCCACCATTTGGTTGAGAACTGAAGAAGCCTTTCGGATGAGAGGTGAAACGTCTTCAAGAAACAAAAAGAAGTCCAGTCGCCTTTTTCAAGCTCCAGAGACTACTATGACCTGGATAACTGAGAATCTACACAGACAATTAACCTAACCCCAGTAAGTGCATGTCTTTGGAATGTGGGAGGAAACCGGAGTACCCAGAGGAAACCCACGCAAGCACGGGGAGAACATGCAAACTCCACACACAGAGAGGGAAAGGCCTGGGCAAAGGTGGAATCAAACCCAGGCCTTCCAGATGGTATTCTAACTGTGAGGCAGCAGTGCTAACCACTGCGCCACCGTGCTGCCCAAAATAATAAAATATTAATAAATAAATTAATAAATAAATCACCCTGCAGCCCATTTAATATGTCTGTGTGTTTCTGTCCCTCTGGTGTACCTGGTGTAGCTTATAGCTGATGGGCTGTGCTCCCTCTCCCGCTCCCGCTCATGTGTCCTCTCTCTGGGTCTCTCTCTCTCCTTGTCTCTCTTGTCATCTCGGCGGGAATAGTACTCCCAGGGTTTGGAGTTATCTATCATTGGAGGCCAAGGAGGAGGCACACCTCCAACCATGGGTGGAGGATAAGCACCTGAACACAAATAAGAGGGAAAGTTGGAGATTAAGCAGTTTCTTATTAATGAATGTGTGGCATTTGATACATTACTGACAAAACCAGATTGTGTTACTCTTCACCTTGAGGAAACGGGTATGGAGGAACAGAGCGTCCATCATAACCTCCACCATGGCTGCTGTGAAAACACAGGAAGGGCAACATGTTACTTTAGTGTGTGCGTGCACATGTACTGCTTTCAATGAAGCAATGACCACATGTTCAAACAGTCTTGGTAACGTGTAGCACCGAGCAGCGTTGTTATGCTACGATTTGCCTCGTCTTCATAACCACAGCCTCCAAAGAGAGAGCTGTGTGAAAAATGCTGGATATGGTTGTAACCAGTATGTGTGATGTTAAAAGCTTTTCTTTAAAGTTACAACAGTAATTTGTCTAACTTTTGTCAAGTTTTGGATCAGAGTGAAAAACACACATTCCAAAACATGATGGTGTGTTTGCTTACAGTTTAACCTTAGGGTGCACATATTGCATATTATGTAACTATGTAAGTGGGGGGGGGTGACTTTAAACTTTGGTCAGAAAAAGCACGTGTCTCAATGGCTAGAGTAAATATTTTATAAAATGTCTCCACAGACTGTCAGTCGCATGACTGCGCCTACATTATGTATTGTGTGTGTACAGGTGAGTTACCCGTCCATAGTTGGGATGATAGAAGGAGGAGGCCCACTAGTTGGGGGAGGAAAACTAGGAGGAGGGACAGTAATGGGCAACCCTATAAGAGAGAACAAGAGGAAGCAAAGACAGTAAACAATAAATACTGAAAAAAAATGCAGAATAATAAAAATACAGAGTAAGACAGGAAACTGAACTTACTGGGTGGGGGAATGAGCGGGGGTGCAGTACTGACGTTTGGTGGCGGAGGGAGAAATGGCGGTGGGGGAATGTTTGGAGGAAGTGGTCCGGGGGGGAAGAATGTGGGGATCTTAGCAGGAGTTGGCTCAGCCTCTGATGTCGAGTGCTCAGAGATTACCTGCACGCCAGACACACACAGGTCGGTAAACATACTAAAATGATCGAATAATGCTTTTCCACTGTTAGCTTTTTTTCAATGTCAAGAACAGGTTGGTAACAGGGTTAGTAAACTGAATATTATAATATTATATACTGAATATTACAGCTACTACAGTTACTTTTCTCTTTTATTTCAGTCGTTTCAACCTCAACTCTGAAAGCAATAAGCTTTAGCTCTGCTCATTTAATCCGTGGCACACATGACAAAAACTTGCAGAAGTTCGCTAAAGAGGGAATGACCTCAATGTACGTCATAGCACGGTGACAGGAATGCAGCAAAAATGAGTGTCCAGTCAGGTATCACGCTTTCATGTTGAATACCTGTGACTACTGTAGTCATTTGAACTAATATGATTGCCGTTTGTACCCTTTCCTTTCTGAGGAGAAAATCCAGATGTTACTGAGTTAGTCGGTGTTTTGTTCATTGCAAAAGATGCATAACTAAACTATAACTTGAAGTTTTTCTTGACTGTTTCTGTTGCTTGTTGTACCTGAATATTGTTGCCATCTAGATTATGTCGACGTCGCCCCTCAACTCTGCTGATAGTGGCTGTCTGTCCACCAATCACATCAATGATACCGCTTGACTTCCTAGAGGGGGGAAAAAACAAAAAACAAACAAAAAAAAAAAAACAAAAAAAAAAAGAGGAAAAAAGGGACATCAAGGTACTGAACAGCATCCAAAACAAATGGACTCCAGCTACTTTCAAATGCACTATAAGCAAAAATAATCAGTGAGGCAAGCTACAAGCCAAATTCATATAAAAGCGTCCAACACTGCAGTCCTAAATCTTTGCCGCATGCTGCAGTGTTTCACATATGAATGACCACCTGTTTAAAGATATTTTGAGGCTGATCAATTAATTTATTTCAACATAAACAATATTGATTGCTGGGTCCTGTAGCTTTGTTTTCTAAAGAATTTTACAGTGTAGAAGTCAACTTGTCAGTGCGATGGCGACAAACGGCCATAAATACCTACTGTCTGCCAGATTTTTGTTTTACTGATTGTTTTACATACACACCAATAGGGCTGACTGATTATGGCAAAATAATAATCAAATGTTTTGTTCAATATTGAGATCATGGTTATTACCATGAATATTCTCAGAGTGGAAAAAAAAAAACAGTGAAAAGTTTTTTTTGTTTATAAATTCAGAGTATTTCCTTGAACTTTACACTGCTCAAAAAAATTAAAGAAACACTTTTTAATCAGAGTAGAACATCAAGTCAATTAAACTTCTGGGATACTGATTTGGTCAGTTAAGTAGCAGAGGGGGTTATTAATCAGTTTCAGCTACTTTGGCGTTAATGAAATTAGCCCAACTCCTCCAGGATGGCACATTAATACATTAACTGCCAGAAGGTTTGCTGTGTCTCTCAGTACAGTCTCAAGAGCATGGAGGAGATTCCAGGAGACAGGCAGTAACTCTAGGAGACCTCAACAGGGCCATAGAAGGTCCTTAACCCATCAGCAGGACCGGTCTCTGAACAGGAGGCATATCCACGGACACACAGACCTCTAAAGGGTAGGCACGGCACCCCGTCTTACATTAGGTACCAAGATGAAATCCTTGGACCCACTGTCAGACCCCGCACTGGTGGAGTGGGCCGTGGGTTCCTCCTGGAGCACATCAATGCCCGGCCTCATGTGGCAAGAGCATCGAGGCAGTTCCTGGAGAATGAAGGAATGGATTGCAATCACTGGCCCCCACACTCACCTGACCTAAATCCAATAGAACACCTCTGGGACATTATGGTTCAGTCCATCCAAGTCCACGTCAGACTGTCCAGGAGCTCAGTGATGCTCTGGTCCAGATCTGGGAGAAGTCCCCCAGAACACATCTGTCATCTCATTAGGAGCATGCCCCAACACTGTCAGGCATGAATACAAGCACGTGGGGGCCATACAAACTACCGAGTAACATTTTGCGTTGCTCCAATTAAATTTCGGCAAAATGGGGTAGCCTGCTGCATCATTTTTGAGTTTTAGGGTTTCTTTGAATTCAGCCCTCTGTGGGTTCATTTCCATCAAACAATGTGACATCCTTTCCTTCTTAATGCAATACACAGTCCATATCAGTATAGATATCCAGCATGAATGTTTTTCCCATTGAAATCTGATGTATTTTCAAAGTGTTCCAATTTTTGTTTTTTGAGCTGTGTATAAATCCAGTTAAAAATTAAATAAATTTGAACTGAACTGAATCTGCCACAGCCTGGCAGGAAGTGAATAAAGACTTTTTAGAGTTTCATTGCAAAACAGAATGTGCCAGAGCAATTGTTTTATTTCAGTTTTCTTGCTTTGATAATTGGTGGAAGCCAAAATCGTACTGATAGCTTTACAACTCAACCAAAATAAATATCATTAAAGGAGCATGGACTCCGATGTTTTTCTTTCTTTACAAATATTTTAAGACACATTTTCTGTTAAGGTCATAACTTTATGAAATATAAAAAAGACTGAATGTCTTGTCAGTTCAGAATAACCTTTTAATATGACCAAGAATCTCACATAGGTTAACTGGCCTGCTGTTAGTATTTCTTTTCTTTTGCTAAAGCTGTAAAGCTGCAAAGACACATGCAAGTCAACTACCGAAAAAGAAAGAAACATAAGCAAAAGTACAAAACTGTCTTTGATGCTTCAAAAGCACCCAGAGGACCCCATCCTTAAACATCTATGCATTTCCCAACAGGCCCCCTAAACCTTGAAGGGACAAGGCCATGCCCACTTACGTATAATAAGACATGTCCTGAGGAGGCGGGCCAGTCCACTGAGGGGGAGAGATCCTACCATTTTGAGACAAAGGACAGGCGTAATGAGAGTAACACACACATAAAAACCATGGGAAGGAACCCCATTTTAACCATAGGTACTCTGGTGATTATCTGGAAGTGGCCCAGTGTGTGTGTGAGTGTGTGTGTGTGTGTGTGTGTGTGTGTGTGTGTGTGTGTGTGTGTGTGTGTGTCTCCTTATGAGTCAAGAAAGGGTCTGAGCAAGTTGGATTTCAAAAAGTAAACAAAATAAACTGATGAAACTTAAACTTGCTTGTACCAAAATTACCAATGACTACAATTTATTCCTCATCCTTCCATGTTTTAAGCATCTTCATTCATCCTTCCCCAGCCCCATCTCATAACTTGATTATCTACTTTACTGTGTACTTAGTCTCTACTGAAAACTGTGTGTTTCTCTAACCAGATATTTAACATGTCAATCAAGAGGCAGGAGTGTTACCTGGTGACCTGACTGACGGCAGATTTATACAAGTTGACAGGAGATGTGAAGTCTGGCTTCGAGGTGTGAACAGGCAAACTGGGTATGTCTTTTTCATTACCAGTTCTGCCCTGCTGAACCTAGAAAAGAGCCAAAAATCAGCCTGTTAGTATATTGTATGTGTTTGCTGCAGGAGACAGAGGGTGCTGATTTTAAAGTTGGTATGGTCAAGCAATGGGGGCGTAACAGTGCACAAAATTCATGTTTGGCTGCCATGGTTTTGTTTTGGAGTGTCGTAGCATGTGTTTGGATACAAAGGTCACACTGGCCGTATTTCTTACAGTAAAGGGGATCAGATGCTGGTATGTTGTCATAAAAACATAGATACACAAAAATACATGCCATGTTTGCTGAAATATATCATCTTGAATGGTCAAACCTAGCAGTGCAATTTCTGGCATTGCCAATACTGAGAATATAACCTATTTGTACAAATTTTATTGGGATTGTCAGCAGACACAGCCAGTGTAGGGTTGTTTGAAAAGTGCAGGCTGATCAGACACAACACATGTTCTGGCTTACAGGAAGATCTGTTATGGTTTAAGATACTGTGCAAGATTAATGAATAAAAACTGCAGTGTCTGCCAAGCTCTGAAGAGCATCCCAACAAGCATCCTTAGAATTTAACTCATCTGGTGACAAAACCTTCCAATCCAGACTTTCTGCTAACAAAGTGCAGGTATGTTGACATGAATAAACTCATCTTTTCTGAGTAATTGGATGCAAGTTTGAAATCTTACACAGCACCACATGGATGTAGAAACATGAATACTAGCATGGCGAGCGAAGGTGAGACAGAATGGGAAAGGACCAGAGGAACCAGCCGAGACAAATCTAGGCGCTACCTCTGTAACACGGACATGGTTCGGTTACAGACCAGAAAACTGTATTTTGCAAATTATGCCACATGCTAGCCCCCACAACAGGCTTAAATACCAAAAATCTCAGCAACACAAGAAACGTGATGGAGAGAGTTTAGGAATGAAAAACACAAAAGAACCGTCAGGTGCTCAAAACAAGCCCCAGAGTCAAACATTGTAGTTGCTGATACAGTTTAAGTACAATGTTTACATTTGGCATTTTATGTAGCAATATTTTAGGTTAGGCTCGTTTTAGCTTTGTATTTTATATATTAATATTTTATAGCTTTAGATTCTTAAATATTTGCCCAGAAGTTCTAAATAAAAGGAGAAAATAATGATTCATTTAGATTACGATATGAAATTTTGGTCACATTGCACAACACAGTCACACACATGCTTAAAGTGAAGAAGTCTCTTTAAATCTGAGTACACATGGGCGCCTGGGTTGCTTAGTGGTGAAGCCGGCGACCACATACACACGCCGCGTTGCGGTGCGGGCGGCCCGGGTTCGCGTCCCGGCGCCGATTTGCCCGCGTGTCTTCCCCTGTATCTTTCCCCCATTTCCTGTCTCTCTCCACTGTAACAAAAAGCTGCTGTGGCCAAAAATGGAAAAAAAAAAAAATCTAAGTACACATATTGGTGATAGCGTTATATGAACTGAAAGCATAATACTTATCTTAATATTTCTCTGGCTTAAAATGCACTGATCATTTTTCTTTAATGTGAAACTTCATACTAAAGCAAGCCAGAAAATTGGGGGGGGGGGGGGGGGCTTCTTCAGGAGTGCTGAAGAGCTTCTCCAAAAGGGTCATCCACACAGGAATTGACTGGCTTGTCAGGCATTGCTTTGTTGCTGACAGTGGACATCAGAAAGCTCTGGTTACCCAAGTAATCCTGAATCCTGTAATGTACGTCCATCCCTATGTTACTTGAAGTTATCCTTTCCCCTCATCAGTAGCCGCTTCAATCTCTCACCTCACCGCTGAAAAATGTTTAACTCTGTGATGTCAGGTGACAATGGGCGAAATAAGTTATTTCGCCCATTGTCACCTGACATCACAGAACGTCACTGCCTTTGTAGTCTATGGTGGCTACATCGCTGCTGATCGCTTCCTGTGTGGACACCCTATAAGTGCTGCCTCCTAAAAATGCAAGACCTCATATTCAACTTAGAATATTCTGATTCGAGCACATTACCACCTGCGCTAGATTGGTGGTTAACTGAAGTGCAAAGCTAAGACACGTAGCAGGGCGACACAGCTTTACCCCTTAAAGAAAGTGGCCCTGTGGGCACCATGTATGGAACAGCAGGTAATTCTGTGAAGCATTTCTGTGACTGTTTGCTTTGCTAATGTTTAAGCATTTGCAGGTTGTATAAAGTGAAATAAAAATGCTTAAAAAGGCTGATTGGTGGAACCAGGAGCTGAAGTACAAAAACAAAGACAGAGCCCGCAGTGCTGCAGTGATATCTTACAGTGATCTTGCTTGTCACTGAGCCAACTGTAGAGACCTCCAGGCCCATACGCAGCCTTTTCTGTTTTTCACAGTAAGCCTTCCATGTGTCTTCATTGAAGCCATAGTTGAAGTAGTCTGACAGATCGGCTCCTACACACAGAAAAACATGCACACATTTTATGAAATTCTGTACAAAGGTCATCTGATTTTTCTTTTTTACTAAGAAGCAAATATGGATTTACAGGCACGGCTAAGGCAACCTCGTTCTCTGGAGGTTTGTTTATTGGAATTGATTTTTTTTATACAGATGCAATTCTCAAAAAGAAAGTAAGGGACAGCAGCCATTTTAATAAACTACTACCATATTTCTGTTGGAGGCAAATTATGGACTGTTACTAGATATTACATGTTCATATTTGTTTACTAAACATGACATTTCCTTATCGATGTGAGCAAACATCCTGCAAATGCACACTGTGGTTCCTAAAATATTAGTGACATATCTCTATTATAGACTCGTCACAACTAGTGAGAAGGTGGTGACGATAAACAGCTACAAAATGTAGACAGTGGTCTGCAGAACTGTGCATAGGACCAATGCACAACCATGTTGATCCCTTTAGGCTCTGATTCGGAGGTGTTTCTGACCATAAAGCCTATTTTGCAAGAGCAACCAACAGTACCTGCTGGCATGTCTCCACCTTATGGTAAATGGACTAGTTCTTATATAGCGCTTTTCTACTCAGATATGAGCACTCAAAGCGCTTATGTGGCCTTTTGTTGAAGTTGGCAATAGCCAACTTGGAACATTGACACATCAGCTGCAGGGCAAGCAACTGAGAGCCATACCGCCACCAAAATTGGAGAGATAATGGCTGCATAGACAAAGGCCATAGGAGGCTACTGTTAACAATCCCTCTACAGCTTCACCTACAGAAACCTTGTGAGTTTTATTTCTGCTAGACAGATCCTGTAAACCGAAGGTTCTCTTTTAGACATTTAGCTGAAGCTCAAACCAGTGAGCAAGTTTACTATAGATTGAGATCTTAGGGAAGGTTAAACTGCAGTAAAGAAACAGGGTGTGCTTGAGTTATAATGCAATAAAAAATGAGAACTTGGCAGTTTAAAAAAAAAAAAGAAGCTGTAAACCCATTTATTTTGGCTCTATAGTTTTAACATCACGGTTTGGACAAAGTGTGTTCAAACTTTTTACTAGTACTGTATATTTTGGCTATGAAAGCAAATAAACACACACCTGGCTTTCTCCATGGTTTCTCTTCAAAGGACTCCATGTCCACCTCCAGCACTGGAACACCATTAATGTTTCCAGGTGCATCGAGATCCACTCCCTTCAGCTTTGTAGCAACTGAAAATAAACAATACAACAAGTTACTAGAAGTTATTAAAGCAAGGAAAAGGCTAAGTTGTCTTTATTGTATGTTTTTAGTAAGGAACATTTATCCAACAGAGAAAGACACCTTGTCCATAAGGTCTGGAACCTGTTGATTTGATGTTGAGGTTGACTGGTGGCGCTCCATAAGCTCTGGGAGAAAAGCACAAGAGCATTAAGACCCTGAACGCAACATCCCAACATAAACTCCAAATTACTATATTCAAATTACCCTTTCAGTTTTTCAGTAAGTCAATTTATTTAGCTGCTGATAACTCACTTGAACTTAAAACAGGATGCCTCAGTGAACATATAAGTGGATGAGAAAAGCAATTAACTGCATCATGTCAAAGCATTAAGAAACAGCTAGTGTTGACTCACTCATTATGATTCCATATCATGATGTCTCATATTAACAATAAGATATTTGAGATTTTTCCTAGCAGATCCTCTCAAGCTGGTGGGGCTTGAAAAGCTCTCCACAAATGTTCAATGTGGATGTCTAAGCTTCATTTTGGAGACTCGAGGATAGTCACAATTTTCCTGAAGCCACTCCAGCATCTTGGTTGTTTCCTTCCACTTACTGTGATACTGATGTCCTAATCTGAGGTTACTGTACTCTGGGGTTTTCTTCAAGGCTCTTTCTGTATTTGGCTGTATTCATTCTTCCTTAAATTCTAACCAGTTTCTGCTGAGAAGTACCTCCATAGTATGCTGACACTACCATGTTTCATCATAGGAATGATAAAGCCAACACCCCAAAAAACTCACCCAGTAGTAGCTTAAATTTAAACAGCCAAAAACAGTTAAAAAAAAAATCTGTACAACACCACAATTTAACTCAAACCTACGTGTACTGTGGTGCTCCAGTTTTAATGTCTCCAATCGTGACACGGACATCATCGTCATCATCATCACTGTCACTGTCGCTCTCCACATCCTCACCCGCAGCTTCACCTGTGGCCTGAAAATCCAGAAAAATAACACAACCATAAACATTATGTGACTTGAAAGCAGGTTTCTAAGAAAAAAAACATTATTAAAACTGTGTGTATGTAAACTATCCACCTCAGAGGCAACTCCATTTCCTGTAGCGTGTGCAGCAGCATCATCTGTTGCAGCATCAGCAGGGGCACTGCAGATTTGATAAAACATTAGACATGACAGACCAAATATAAAGTTTCTTCTCAGTCCCCTTCTCCCTCGGGTCGACATAACACAATTTTTTTTTTTTTTCTTTTCATTTTTGGCCACAGCGGCTTTTTGTGACAGTGGAGAGAGACAGGAAATGGGGGAAAAGATACAGGGGAAGACACGCGGGCAAATCGGCGCCGGGCCGGGACGCGAACCCGCGCCGCCCGCACCGCTACGCGGCGTGTGTATGTGGTCGCCGGCTTCACCACTAAGCCACCCAGGCCCCGACATAATGCAATTTTAATCAGGAGTAATTACTCATTAGCATGAGTAATGACTCATATACTAAGCTTTATGATGCCTGCCTGTCAGGTAGAGCCCAAGTGATATCAGTTGACCATAATTATTTTTGGCCTGAAACAGATATGTTGGATGAATCTGTCTAAGGCTTGGGGTAGTTTACAAATGATGTCAATATAGAGCATTCACTATGGGCCTGAGGTATTCTTACTTTTAACATTGTTGTTTTTATTGCAGATTATACTATTTTTATTTTTTATGTTGCTGCTGTAACATAGTAATTTTCCTTGCAGGATCAATAAAGTATATATCTATCTATCTATGACAGCAGCAATAGTGTCAACAATGTCTGCAGCACATGTTGCAGAGAATAAATGAACAGATGTCGTGCATCAAGCAAAGGTTGGTGAACAACATTTTCCCTTTTCAATATAACTAACATACTGCATGTAAAACAAACATTGGCCACTCACCAGTCACTTTGTTAAAACTGCTCAATAACACACGTACTTAATCAGCCAATCACATGGTACCCACTGCTCGTGCATTTAGGCACGTAAACATGGTCAAAATAAGCTGCTGAAGTTCAAACCGAGCAGAATAGTGAGGAAGGCGACTGAATATGGTGTGGCTGATTTCAGGAATCTATTGGGATTTTCCTGCATGACCACCTCTAGGGTTTACAGAGACTGGTCTGAAGAAAAGAAAAAATATCCAGTGAGCGGTTAGGGTTAGTGAGCGGCCAACAGTAGCAGACCACACCAGGTGTGACTCCAGTCAGCTAAGAATCTATTACTGCTACAACATTTGGATGGTCAAAATTTGGCATAAACATTATCACAGCAAGGAGGATCCAGTCTGCCTTGTTGCAACTGTTCAGGTTGGTGGTGGTGTAATGAAGTGGGGGATAGCTTCTTGGCACACTGGCTCTCTTAGTACCAGCTGAGTATCATTTAAACTCCACAGCCTACCTATTGTTGCCGATCATGTTCATCCCTTTAAGACTGCATTGTACTCATCTTCTGATGGCGGCTTCCAGCAGGATAACACACCATATCACAAAGCTAAAACTGGTTCTTTGAACATAACAGCGAGTTTACTGTACTCAAATGGGCTCCACAGTCACCAGATCTCAATCCAATAGAGCACCTTTGGGATGTGGTGGAACGGGAGATTGTGCTATCATGCTCTGATACTGACATGCAACCACAATTTCCACTATGAAAGTCGTTTTATGAGTATAAATGTGTTACACACAGAGGTTTTTTTTTTTTTTAATTATTATTCAGGTTTGACTGAATCGTAGTTACCTGACAGCAGCGTTCAGCTTGGCTTCTTCGTCCTCGTCTTTGCTCTCTGACTCATCTGGAACAAAAATTAAAAGCAACTCATTTCTTTTAGCCAGTTTATTCAGTACTCGAGTTTTTAATATTTAACCCAAGTTCAAAACACGAATCAGCTGGGCGACATAAAGCACAGTAATCCAAGTTATGGTTCAGTTAAACGTCACCAAAAGCCGGAGTAATTTTCAAATGATTTGACTCAAGTGGTGCTGCTGCAAAAGGCCGACCAAAGCAGACCAAAGACGCGCTGCTAGCTTAGCTTCCAGGCCAACGCTAATAATTAACGCACCATCTTGCCAGTAATATCTGTTGGTTAGCAGTTAATTAGAAGTACAGTAACAGATATCGTGTTTCACATCTCTGTCGGTTAGGAGGCGCCGTTCCTGCAGACGTTAGGTGGTTGTTTTTACCTCCGTACAGCCATTCCTCCTCCTCGTCTCCGGCGCTGACATCAGTGGTGGTTGTTTTGTCCGCTTCTTCCGCAGACATGTTCAGCTAACACGGAGAGCTAAACCGACTGCGGCTTCAACTACGGGCTCCAATAAAGCTTACAGGTGCTAAAATACCAGTGCAACTTCTCCCTTTATCGGGGAAATGTGGATGTATACATAAATTACGTCTTCATAGGTTCATAACCAACATCAGCACGCCGGAGTGAACCCGGAAGAGATTGCTGGCATCCCGCTAAGGTCAAGGTATCGTGGCAGAAGACACAGCGCCCCCAGCGGTCAAGATAATGAAACCTCCCTCTCTCCGCGCAGTTAAAGACATTGTAAGAGGGATGAGACCAGCAGAATTAAAATGAACTCAGCTCAAATCCAGCTCTGATTGTTCGCTTTATGGAACTCTGATACGCTGCAAAAATAAATACAGTTAGCAATGAAATCAAAATGATTAATTTTCTTTTTTTGCTCTCTTTTTTTTTTTTGTCTTGTGGTACGACATTGTAAAAAGTCAAGTAGTAGCCAGAGGATGTGAGTTGCTGAGCCCAGACTGGCAACCTGTTTTTATTTTAGACAATAAATTGTTTATGCATTTCCCTTCCTCCATCTAGCTCTGATAGAATTCAAACTGCATTGTACACAAAAATCATAAAAACACAAACAAAGTGTTAGAAAGGTTGTGAGGGCAAAGTTGCAGCATTCCCAAGGACAATGCAGGTTTTACAGCTAAGCCATTTCTGTATCAGCAGTAGAAGTAACTAAAGTAGGCTACTGTAATAAAGTACAAATTTGAGGTTATATGTCTTAATTTTCCATTATTTTATCCATCTTTAATTATTAATTTGTAGTGTTGTTATCAGTATGCATTATAAGTAATAAATAATCGATCAGTTATGATGATGTAAGCCAGAGGAAGCACTCTTAGAAAGAGTATCCTTCACCAATGCCAATGCAATTTTAAGAAAAGTTCACACTAAATTTTATTGGGTTCTTCCTCTGGCCGTGATCCACTTTCCCACTAGGATTCATGAAAGTCGTCTGAGTGGCACAAAAGACGTACCTCTGCCTCGGCCGTCTTGCCTTGGCAGACAAATAAAGATTTAAACTTTTCCACTCTTGAAGAGCTCGGCATCATCCTTTTATAAGTTTATAACCTCAAGAAGCAGCTGCAGCCTCATCATCAGTGAAATGACTTCTCATGATTGCTGTTGTGGTTGTTTGCACAAGAAGTTGCCTGCTAATGCAAAGAAGACTCTTAATGCATTTATGGCCTTTGACCAGTTAAGTGGAGCCACTTTAGCTTTGTCAGTAAAAGACAAGGAAATCTGTGGATTCTCTCACTCTCCCTTTTCCCCACCACTTTCGATGTCAGTTTTTACAGTGAAAATTACACAGAGGCGTGGCCTGCGTTCTCACACTCTGATTTATCTGAGGCTGAAATGAAATTAATTTTTATGTGGTGCGTGCTCTCTCTCACGGAGAGAGTGAAAAATGGGATGGTAACATTATAGTTGTGATTATATTGATTTCTTTCCCCCCGTACCGTATGTGAGAACCACACAGGGGTTCATATCACGGGAATCTACTGTATCACATCATATGTGTGAGTTATTGTGTGGCGCCCCCTTAAATTCACAGCGCACACACACACACACACACACACACACACACACACATGCACATACGCTCTCTTACACAAACAGGGACGAGGTAGAGGGATGCTAATGGTCTCAAAGTTAAACCGATCATGGAAATTGCATTTATTTCATTCACTCTCTCTCCCTCAAACTCATCTCTCTTCCAGGCTGTTACTCCTCTGTATTTTCTGATCACATTCCCTCCCCTTTTTTCCTTTATATCCCCCCCTTTTTTATGCTTCTTTCTCCTGTTCTTTCTTCCCTTCCATGTACTTGAGAGCTATTTCAATCTACTTAACTGAGATTGTCATAATTAGATAAGTTTTAAAAAGCACCTTTTGAGACAAAAAGAAAACAAAGCAGCATTCAAACTAGATGAACACGAAGCACATCCTCCCTGAGATTCAATGCCAGGGTTCTATTTCTTGAGAAAATGATCCAAATCTTTTTTTCCCTGCCAGTTCTACCTGGAGCTTCATTCATTCAAATTTCATTAAATTTGGCTTAGTAGTTTTTTGTGTAATCTTGCTGATAGACAAACAAATAATGTTAATCATTTGCCACCCAACTTAGCTCTCACCTTGGCAGATAAATAAAAGCATTAACTTATCTATTAAGCAAAATACGCAACATAAAACCAATCATCAGAAGAATCAGCTATGTCCAAGATGAATTTCTTCTTGTTTAGGGAAAGATACATCAGCACCATGCACTGCACAATCACAGTCTGTATATAAAGGATGGACATAGCCATCATTTTAGCTTTTTTGAAACTAGATGCCAAGAGCGCAGGGTGAATCTGACTGTGAAAACAAGCGACACTGCCACTCGCTGACTGAAAACCTGACTGCTTCAAAATTTACAAAATTAACCTCATAATGTATTCAGTAAGATTTGAAACTAAATAAGGTCACAGATGCCATCAAAGACACATCTGTAACTTACAAACTGGACTTTTTTTATGCAGTCACAGGAGTCAGCGTGGAGGCACTTTTGCAATAGCTTCATTCATTTTTAATCTACAGTCTATGCATACAACACTCATAAACATTACCACAGACAACTGCAGTATATAATGAAAATGAAAGAAAATACATTTTGCAAACGAAACATGATTTAAAAGAAACTGTGCTTTCACTCTTGGATGCAGTGTCAAAGGTCAAAACCACAGTGGAAGGAGATAAAAGAGGATTTGAGGGAGTTCAGTTTGCTGTGTTGTTGTCTCTGTTTTTCCTCCAGGCAGTGATCCACTTTGACATACGGTACAGCTTCGCCTGTTTTTCCCTGACTATTCCTCTGCCTTCTCTTGCGTCTCTCGCTCTCTTTTACCTCTCTGCTTTTTATCCTCTTGCAACTTCTTTATCTTTATTTTCCTCTCACCCTCTGTGCCACCCTGTCTCTCTCTGCCTCCTGTTGGCTCTGCGTTTCCCCCCTCCTGCGTCCATCCCTCTCTCCTTACGGTGGATTAGGGAGGCTTACAGCCTAGTCGATGCTAATCAGGTTTATCCAAGCAGAGGGCGATCGTTGGGCTATCAGTAATTACACACGTTGATATTAGCTTCCCCAGATATGTGCCCTGGCACATTTTCAATCCACATCATCTCTTTGGATCAAACATATGGTTATGTCAATGGTATGACGCAACGACAGCTTAACATGGCTGTTTCTAGTTCTTTGTTTTGCAACACAAAGATCCATCTGTTGTTAAAATAAACACATTTAATTCAAGCTAAGGCCTCTGAATATAAACGATCTGCGATAAAGAAGGAAAGAAAGAAATTCTGAATAGAAAGCTTAAAATTTCTCTGCTGTTGTCTGTGTCATGGTCCTGGGCCGTGTGCCCAGAAATTTTGTGTTTAGTTCTTTTAGGTTCTTCTAGTTTCTTTAGTTTCTTCTGTTATGTTTCCCTGTTTGCATTTGGTTTTGATTCTTTGTTCATTATAGTTTCTTGTCCTGTTATTGTTATTTACATATTGATTTCCTGGTTCCTGTCTCCCCTTCGTCTCTGTGTTCTAGTGTCTTTCCCTCTGTGTCTGTCCCTCTGTGTCTAAGGCTACGTTCACACTGCAGCCCAAAGTGACCCAATTCCGATTTTTCGTGAAATCCGATTTTTTTTGCGTGGTCGTTCACATTTCCAAATATATGCGATTTGGATGTGATCTGTGTGTGAACAGCAGATGAACCTGAAAGTGTCCCGCATGCGCAGTAGAGGACGCGAAAACGTCACATGTAGCGAGCGCGCTCAATGTTTGCGGAAGTCACACACACGTCCGCGTAACGGGACGCAGAATAGTGACATTAGTTGAGTATCAATGACGTGCAGGTCAGATAAATGCGACCTGGCCGTACACACTTAGGTTGCATTTGAAAAGATCGGATACGTATCGGATTTAGGACCACATATCCAAGTGGCCTGGGTCGCATTTGAAAAAATCCGATCTGTGTTGTTCAGACTGGCACAAAAAGATCGGATACAGGTCGCATGAGGGCGAGAAAAAACGGATTTGGGTCACTTCAGGCTGCAGTGTGAACGGACCCAAAGTCCCTTGTCTGTTTTGTATTTAGTTTACTTCCTGGTCTCATCCTTTTAATTATTCCCAGCTGTGTCTCCACCTGTGCCCAATCCCCTCATTATCCTGTGTTTGTATTTTAAGGGGACATATCATGCTTTTAAATCCTTCCTTTTCTTATCTAAATCATTCACTTTTGCTCTATATAAAGTACAACTGCAATGCTTTGGTCTGAATTCCTCGTCACTGTAGCTCCACAGACCCCTCATTTACCTCTGTTCTGAGGCGCAGCTCGTTTTGGTGTGGTCTTTTTAAATGTGAGTGAGACATTCACACCCCGTCCCCCTCCAGGTCACAGAGCGTTCCGCTCCACCCCGTTCGGCCATTTTTGTAGTTTAATAGCAGCAATACGATTAGCTACTGGCAGAGAAACAAGCAGGACTTTTAATTTAACCAGGAACTTCGAAGACGCTCTGATGCTGGGGGGTGATTTAAGGAATTGTGTGAGTTAATACACTGTACAATCAAAATTTTTGACCTGTCTATTTGTAATTTCGGCATGACTGAACTTGGACTACAAAATCGCTATGAGAAAAAAAATGGCGGATTCACGAAATTGGTTAGCTGGAAGTCCATGACCTTGTTTAGGAGCTCCACAGCAAATACTGTGATGTAATAGACAAGAAAAAGTAATAGGAATAGAGAAAACTGAACAGAACAGAAAACAGAAAAATATGACTCAAAAAAGAATATAAAGATATGTATGAGAATAAATTTTATAAATTTAAAATTTTCTGCACTCCTAGACACTCAAAGTACACCAAAAAAAAAAAAAAATGTATTTAAGGACTAAAAAAGTGGATTTTGCATGATATGTCCCCTTTAAGTCCTCAGTCTGTGTCAGTTCTTTGTCGTGTTATCGTCTATGTTTCCTGGCTGTGTTGCCCTGCCCTTTAGTTCTGTTTAGTTCTGGCACCCGTCCAGCCCAGTTTATTTGTATTCTGTATTCTTTGTCATTCTTCTAAATGAATCACCTTTTAAGTTCAGTTCAGTGTCAAGAGTCCTGCATTTTGTGGTCCAGCCTAGCTTACCGCACAGCTCACATGACAGTCTGAAGCAAAAGTTTGACATTTTAGGCTTTTTTTGTCTGTTGAATATGAAGCTCAAGATAGCAGGCAGTTAACCTGACTCTTTCTTGGCTCTTTGAAGGAAGGCAGACTGCTGTATCTGAGTTAGACACAATAGTCTGCAACCTCCAGGGCTAAAAATATATAAACTAGTGCTGATGGGCCAAAAAATGTAGCTCCTCTAATGGCCAGATAGGCTAGACTGACACCTATGTTTAAATACCTATTTTTTTTAGAGGAAATGCATTTCCTCTAAAAAATGGTACATTAATGTTTTGGTCTCCATAGTTAATTTCACCCATCATCACAACTTGTTTTTATGTTCTGTATATAACTGTTTTTTTATACACCACTACTGTATTTAATCATTAGCAATAATTGAAGTCTGGCTCTCTCTCTTTGCCTTTTGTCCTGTCTCTCTCTGCTTTCTTCTCTTTAGCCTCACCCCCAACAGGCAGCGGGGGATGACTGCCCCTCCCCAAACCAAGCTCTGCCAGAGGTTTCTTTCTGCTAAAAGGGAATTTTTCCTTCCCACTGTCACCAAGTGATTACTTATAGAGGGGTTGTGTGATTGTTGGGTTTTCTCTCTGTTGTGGGATCTTTGTCTTACAATATAAAGTGCAACTGTTGTTGTGAATTGGTGCTATATAAATAAAACTGAGTTGAACCGAACTTACATTTTATCATGGCTGAAGGTCTGCAATATTAGGGGCATGGCCCCATTAAGTAACAGGTTGCAGCTAATACAGGTTACTGAACTGGACCTCTACACGTTGTTTGTGGTGTTGGTGGTTTATGGAGAATTTTACTACCATAATTAATCAAAAACTGTGGTTTGTCATGTGGTTAATGTACTAACAAGTCTATGCCCTATATATACTCACTTTTGGCGAGTATTTTATTATTTATTTGTATGTTATTTAGCACTAATTAGCAGATATATGCATCTGTGCCATGCACCCACACAGTCTGTGGATGCAGTTTGCTAAGCAACCTTAGGTATCACTCCAGGCTCTAAAAACAGTTGAATATGACAAAATGCTGAAATAGTTGCTTTAAAATGGTGTCATGATCTATATTTTAGACAGTGCACTGATAGAGATCGTTGCTACTCTAAGTAGTAAAAGTACTTTTTAACTACAAGCCACATTCAGAAGTGCTTTCTAACAAACAGAACACATACACTACAATGGCTGCATTGCAGGCTTCACTATCATCCCCAAGCCCAAGGGGGTACCAGGGATCAAACCACCAATCTTCCCACTCTACCTCCTGAGCTACAGTGCCCTCCATAATATTTGGGGCAAAGGCACAATTTTTGTTGTTTTGCCACTGTACACCACCACAATGGATTGTAAATTCATTTAAATTCAGTTTTATTTATATAGCTCCAAATCACAAAAGTCGCCTCAAGGCGCTTTATATTGTAAGGTCATCCAGGCCTTTATGTCTTTAAGATATTCCTGCAGTTTAACTAATTGGCGTGTGTCATCTGGTTTAATGGATAGATAAAGCTGGGTATCATCTGCATAGCAATGAAAATGTTTGCAATGTTTTCTAATAATACTACCTAGGGGAAGCATGTATAGTGTCCGCAGAATTGGTCCTAGCACAGAACCCTGTGGAACTCCATAATTAACCTTAGTGTGTTTTACATGAACCAATTTGAATCTATTACATAGATAAGATTCAAACCACTACAGCGCACTACCTTTAATACCTATGGCATGCTCTGATATCTGTAATAAAATATTATGGTCAGCAGTATGGAATGCAGCACAGAGATGAGTCCACTGTAAGAAGATCATTTGTAACCTTCACTAATGCTGTTTCTGTACTGTGATGTATTCTGAAACCTGACTGAAACTCTTCAAATGAACTATTCCTCTGCAGATGATCAGTTAGCTGTTTTACAACTACTCTAAATAAAAGGAATAAAAGGAAGGTTGGAGATTGGCCTATAATTAGCTAAGACAGCTGGGTCAAATGGACAGCACGGTGGCGTAGTGGTTAGCACTGCTGCCTCACAGTTAGAATACCATCTGGAAGGCCTGGGTTCGATTCCATCTTGGCCCAGGCCTCTCCCTCTCTGTGTGGAGTTTGCATGTTCTCCCCGTGCTTGCGTGGGTTTCCTCCCACTTTCCAAAGACATGCACTTACTGGGGTTAGGTTAATTGGCTAATCTAAATTGCCCATAGGTGTGAATGAGAGCATGAATGTGAGTGTGAAAGGTTGTCTGTCCCTCTGTGTTGGCCCTGCAACAGGCTGGCGACCTGTTCAGGGTGTACCCTGCCTCTCGCCCTATGACAGCTGGGATAGGCTCCAGCCCCCCCGCGACCCTTAACAGGATGTGCGGAAGTGAATGGATGGATGGAGCTGGGTCAAATGATGAGTTTTTAAGTAATGGTTTAATTATTCCCACCTTGATCAATAAGTGAATGAAGTAGAGACAAAAAAATTGCCTTAACTGTTTAATAATTACAGCCATTTTCATACACAGCCTCCCATTTTCAGAGGTTAAAAAATAATGGGCTTAACTAACATAAATTTAAATATAAAGACCCTTTTTAATACTTGGGTGGAAATACTTTGTAGCCAATGTCTGCATGAACTCAAAAAACCCATGGACATCACAAAATGGTGTGTGTCCTTCCTTGAGTTGCTCTGCTAGACCTTTACTGCAGCCACATTTGGTTGCTGCTTGTTTGTGGGTCTTTCTGCCTTCAGCTTTGTCTTCAGTAACTGAAAAGCTGCTCTGTTGGGAGAAGATTAAGTGACTGACTTGGCCATTGAATGACATCCCATTTCTTTGCTTTGAGAAACTCTTGGGTTGCTGTTGCACTATGCGTTGGGTCATTATCAATTTGCATTGTGAAGTGTTGTCTGATCAGTTTTGCAGCATTTGTCTGAATCTGAGCAGAGAGTATAGCCCTTTACACTTCACAGTTCATGCCACTGTTTGTATCAGCAGTCACATCATCAATAAAAACCAGTGACCTGGTTTCACTGCCCTCCACACATGCCCATGCCATAATGCTGCCTCCACTATGTTAGACAGATAATGTGGTTTCAGCCTAATGATGGTCTCCTCACTTGCACTAACATCTTTGCGCCTCATATTTAAAATTGCATTAAAATTACAATGAAAATCTATAAAATATCAATTTAACACTGTGAGTCAACTTCAGATATTATGCCTGCTTCATTTGTTATGAAATAATAAAGGAACAGGCCTCACCTGGCCATGAAACTTGCCAGTCAGTTAGTTTTGAACCTCTGAAAATGGGGGACTGCGTATAAAAATGGCTGTTATTCTTAAAGAGTTCATGCATATTTTTTGTTGAACCCCTTGAATTAAAGCTGAAAGTCTGCGCATCAATCACACATTAATTTCTTGATTTACAATCCACCGTGGTGGTGTCCAGAGACAAAACCGCAAAAATTCTGTCTTTGTTCCAAACATTATTATGGAGGGCACTGTATACAGCAGTTGGTACATTATGAACAAATTTACACACTGAAAATTCAAACAAAGACACTTGATGCAGTGCAGCAAATTGGTTGAGTGATTTTGTCCACAGCCCAGCACATGAACATCTCATTTTTCCGAGCAGTTTTTGTACAGATTGTAAAAAACAAACAGTTAAGGCCATGATATCAATTGCATTCAAGGATTTAAGGATTACACTCCCATGTGGAGATGCTCACTGACAGCTGCAGATACCAAGGATGAGTGGATCTTCACATTACACCAGCAGTATGCTTTCTGTATCAGTGAGTACGCAGGGGTCCATGAGTGTTTGAGTGCATATTTCTTCATGCAGCCACTTGACTACAAGGGCACCAACTGAGCATGCTTCCTCCAAGCTGTCTCCATGTGAACTAGAAAGTAGTATAACAAAAACAAGTGAGTATAATCCTGGTCTTGTGCTACTTTCTCCTTGGAGGACTCAGGCATAATTTTAGTACAGGGGTTGTGCAGACAAATATATGGTCACAATAAATTTTAGGGGGCACAAACATCCTTACAGTCTCATGAACAACCTCTGAAGACAAATTTTATTTATACGCAGAAAGCTTAACAATGGCTTAATTCACCACTTGATTATTTTTTCAAAACATGATACTTTTTATTCTAAGTTATGGAATTTATTCAATGTTGAAGTCAAGGAAAATTATGTAAACTCTAATATACATCATTATATTTAATCAGGTATATGAAAAATGAATCTCAGGCAAAACTTGCTTCTCAAAATAATAATTAAAAAAAACTACAGATGTTTTTTTGTTTTTTTTACTTTTTGACTTAGTTCTTAGTTCGATCTGTTCAGTGGTCATAATTGATATGCAAAACACCACAACTGAACCATGGATGGACACTTAACAACCACACAGAGGGGTAAAAACAAAATGGACAGAGATATCAGGTTTATAATGCCCAGTCAGCAGACAGAGAAGAGTGTTGGATTGCATTGGAAAAAAAAGATTATGCTGAGCTTTTAGTCCATCATCAGAAGGCAAAATGATGAGGTATTTGTTGGGTTTAAATGTGTGTGTGTGTGTGTGTGTGTGTGTGGTTTTGTGCCAACAGGCAAAGGTGTACATAGACACCTGCCTGAGGGTGTGAAGATAGCTCAATTTGTAGGTGATTGAGTTAGGGGGTGTGTTTGTGTGTCTGTGTGCGTCACTAAAAAGGGGAAAGACAGACAGAGAGAGAGAGAGGTGGGGAGACGGCGAAGGTGAAAGAGAAAAAAGGAGGAGAGAGAGAGAGGAATGTATCACGTAATCTAATCTAAGTGGCTATTTTTCTTGTATAAAACCTGGGCTGCCCTCAATGAGACCGCTGTCCTCATCTGTCTAAAAGCAGTGAGTGAGTCATGCTGTGGGGGTACACACACACACACACACATACACACGCCAAGTCACAGTGAGTCAGCCCAGATCTGCTATAGATGCTCACCTCAATAATGAATAATGAAATAGGGAAAGGCATATAAACTGCTCAAATAACATGTGAACTCAGTGGACAGTAGACATATGGATGATCCTGATGAATGCACACGCACAAACGCACAGTGACATCTTCACAGAGCACATGAGCAGCTGGACAACGGGCAGGTGAACAGGTGGATTGCACACCGACACCTTGAGGTTTGTCCAAATGTGGAGAACATTGAACAGAAGGTCGCCAGTGGCAGCTGGATGGAGGTATCATAACAAAGGTTTTGTCAGTTTATTTATTTATTTATTTATTTTATTTTGGGGGGGAAGGGGGGTGCTTATTCATTTTTCTGGTGGAGAGTTTGAATTTAGAAAGTGAATGCGTCTTCAGTGTCTGTTCAATCAATTGAAAGTTGCAGCCAACAGTTGGATGGCTTAGTTTCTCTCAGAGCCTAGAATTAACAGGACTAGCCCAGCAATGCCTGTAAGATAATCAAATGCATCAACCAGCAATATCCATTTCCGACTGTTGCTGGTCTACTGCCTTCCTTCTGTTCAGTCAAAACCTCCCATTCTCCTCTACCATCCCCACTCCCCAAAGGCTACAGGTCTCAGATTGATCATTCATCCTCCCAGATTCAAACTACCGACTAATCCCATCTGACACAAGGAATGGATGACTGCTACTGGTGTTATGCTCTGGCCCCTCTTCATACATGTCGGGAACAGCTGTTCGACCAGTTATGGATTTTCCCTGCAGTGATTTTTCTGCCTTAATAACATTTAACCGATATCACCATCACTAGTCACATTTTCCAGAAAAAAAATAACACAAACAGATAAATCGTTTTATTAAAAAGAAGTCTATAAAAAGCAATGTTGTGCTTCTGTTCCAGTTTGTTTAGCCTCATTCTGCCATCATGTGCTATAAAAGCCACAAACAGCTGCAGGGAGAAACAGCAAGGTTAGAGATAATCATGTGTATAAGAATTTAACACAAACAATCCTAGTGTCTTCTCAAATATTACTCTTGAGTAACAGGAAATGCACACACACACAGAACAAAACATAAAAAGACACATGAAACCAACACATAACCACACATACTTAAACATGCAGAGCCAACCCAAAGGCGTAAAGCAAATTAAGCACCTTTTTATGGTCTCTCTGCCACCAGGAGGCCCTAAAAACAAATTAGAAGTGCACATTTCTTTTCAGCTTTCACTGGTAAATGTTTTGTGATAGCATCAAATAAAGGAGCCTCATTTGGCCTTTGAGGCTTTGTTCTTGCAGAAATCCTCCCCATTGTTGCATTTGCACTTTATTTATGATGATGCTCTGCCAGTTTAGATGCACTTCTTGACCAAATGTAAGAGTATAAAAGGAGCAGGTTTTAGATGATGCATTTTGGGTTTAGGGAGGTGTCAAATGCACAAGAGTCCAGATTGGCAAAACATAAGGAGCAAGGAAAAATTATAAATACACAGAATACAGGTGAGCATAATAAAACTGGAGAAATCATGTGTAAAGGTGGGGGGAAGACACACAGGGAGAAGCTTATACCAAAACAAGAGAGGCGGTGACTAGAAGTGAGGCTTAAGAGGGAGCAAAAACAGGAGCAGAAACTACACCAAAACCCAAAACCACGACCATCACATGAACATCTGTCAAGACTTCTCATGCACAAGAAAGGTGCATTTGAAGGTGCATTACACAAATTTAAGATTACAACATATCAAAGTCAATACGCCCGATAATGACTAAAAACTTAAATAGAATTTTTAAGAATAAGGTCACTTTTTTTTTTTTTTTGAAAATCTGTGTTAGAATAGCCAGGAGACCATATGAGCCCTGAAGCAATTTTTGCTTGCTGTAATCCTTCCTGCTGTTCACGGGCATTAAAAGATGAGTTCCTGTTTCTAATGATGTTGGTGTCTAAACAGCGGGGATAATTACAGCAGGTCTAACCCGTTAACTCAGACCTGTATCTATGTTCATAGGGGGAATCTGCCTAATGATTTAATGTGGAAAAGTGACCCTATCAACCTTCATCATATTCAGCTTAAAAATGTTTGCCTGACCTTGCACGTGGCCAAATTAAGATCATTTATTGGCTCTTTCTAGGCTACAAAGTTGATTAAATCTGGGGAAAGTGAGACCACCATAATGCTAATTAGACTTGGGAAATGTGAGACTATGCAGTGCATCACAAACTGAAAGCGCTCCGGCAGGGAAACTCCTGCCAAGAGAGAACTGTCATCAATACAACAAGACACGTTGGCCCAGTCGAAGTGTGAGGACAGGCTGCTGCTATAATAATACTTTTTTACAATGTCTGTGATATAATTTTTAAAATTTTATTTGACAGAACAATTGATCCTCTGTATTCTTATACCAGTCAGGACTTGTATTGATGGAGAATTTACTTATTTTTCTAAACGACTGGGTGAAGAAATGGGGAAGATGGCTTGGAAAATGCCGGGGTTTTTTTCCAGTAATAACAGACTCATCACCTTGGCCAGACTCCAGCCAATGCGGGACAGAAAGGAGTGGCAGGGAGCCAGAGCAGGGGAGAGAGAGAGGCGCAGCACTGTGTCTTTAAGCTCCATTGAAATCCATCAGGGGGAGCCAGGCTGCTGGATCATTGTGTCCGTGCGCTCATTACGTTGGAGGGACCTGTGCTGTGTTATCACGGTGTACGAGCTCTGTTGTTTTTAGGCATAGGATGGTCCTGACTGCGCTGGAAACGCATGGAGTAGAGTGAAAGGCTTCAAAATCACCCAACAATGAGGTTCCGCTGGGCTCTTTGTGCCTCATATTTAATTTTGCTGCCTCTAACCGGTAAGAAAACCACTTGCAATATTGTTTGTTTCGTATAAAGCATCGTGTGTATGTTTGTGTTCTCACTGTTGACTTTATTGTTTTGTTTTTTGGGTTTTTATTTTTCAACTCTTTGGGTCATCGGTTTCAGATATTCTTATATTTTATTGTTGTTATAGTGGTGGAATTTTTTTTTTTTGATGGTATGCTACATAATGCCTGTCACCTTGTAATACTACTACTACTAATAATAATAATGCAAAAACTACAATTCTGTACTTTTTCTTGAATTTATGTCAAGAGACTTTTTCAGATGTTGTTGCTGTCACCGTGAAACAGTGTTTGCCTTCATTTTAAAGTATAGATGTAAACAGCAGAGAAAAACAACGTGTATCATTGCGCATGTTTAGCGCAACCGCTTGTCCGAAGATTGTACTGTTTCCGCGCTCTTTCAAGTGAGTGACTTCATAGTAAATGTTAACGTAACGGTCTTGTCAACCTGGCAGGTGAAGTCTGCATAATTTGCATAACTGCTTGGGACGCTGAAAATGCCTTTGCGTCGCCTATCCTGGCGGGCAACAAGTGTGTGTGTGTGTGTGTGTGTGTGTGTGTTGTTTGAAGACGATTAATTATTTATCCGACCCAAACGAAAGGGATAAGGTTGTGCATCCTACCAAAGCAGCAGAAGACAGCCCCCCCCCCCCCCCCCCCCCCCCAAAAAAAGATGCGCATCTTCTTCCACAAAGCACCCGCAGCATCTTGACATCTAGCAGCTCTCAATGTTAAGATCAAAGCTTTGTGTTTAGTCACATAACTGCCTCGGGTTTTTATTGAAACCGTTCTCTTGTTCACATAGCACTCGCTGCCAAACTCATATTCCTAGAGATCCAGCATTAAAAACATGCCCTAACACCCTGCACAAGCACAGATGTGGATATTTTGGAAGGGGGGCAACCACAACCTTCTCCTTCTTGCTTTCTGAGCTCGACTTGAGCCTGAAGGCACAACAGTCACATGAAAATCCTGTTCTTGAAATGGCGTTTATCATGTGGAAATCTAAAACAACAAAAAAAAAAAAAAGGGGGGGGGGGGGGGGGCAAAAACTAAAATGTCAGTTGGGTTTACTCATCTTAAGGATCTTAAGGGAATAGGTTTAGGGACCTTGATGCATGATTACTCAGCGGCTGGATAACTCATAATTATTGATTCTTCAATTGAGCTGTGGTGTTAGATAGTACGCTCTCTTTAGGGAGTCTCTGCCAATCATGCCGTCCTGTTTAACCACCACACTGGGCACTCTGTAGGTTTTAAATAATCAATCAAAAGAAAAATAACAGCAATAATATTTGATATTTTGAGTCTTTGTCAAGACAGTGCTGCTTTCTTACAGCATTTCAACAATTTTTTTTTTTTTGGGGGGGGGGGTTGTTTTGTTTTTTTGTCTTGTAATATTTTTAGGTTTCTGGAGTGATGGTCTGCTAACAAAACAAATGAGAAATACATTTTTCTGTTATCACATACACCTCAGGATTGCTGATGATTGATGGCTATTTTCACTATTATCTGGCATTAACCAAACAGTTAATGGAATAATCAATTAAATAATCTAAATTAAAATCGACATCTTCTTTACTAGGTGAATCTGTTCAGCTGCTTCCTAATGCAAATATCTAATCAACCAGTCACATGGCAGCGACTTAATGCATTTAGGCATGTAGCATGGTCAAGACGACCTGCTGAGATTGAAAAAGTATGAGAACAGGGGAACAACAGTGATTTTGAACGTGGCGTGGCTGTTGGTGCCAGGTGGTCTGGTCTGAGTGTTTCAGAAACTGCTGATCTCCTGGGATTTTCTCTGGAAATGCCTTGATGATGTCAGAGTTCAGAGGAGAATGGCTAGACTGCTTCGAGCTGATAGGAAAGCAACAGTAACTCAAATAACCACTGGTTACAACCAAAGTATCTCTGAAGACACATCACATTGGACCTTGAGGGAGATGGGCTGCAGCAGCATAAGACCACCCTGGAGGCCATTTTTGTCACCTAAGAGCAGAAACTTGAGGCTAGTGGTCACAGAGGCTCACCAAAATTGGATAATAGCAGACTGGAAAAATTAGTTCCTGGTCTGATGAGTCTTATTTCAGTTTTGACATTCAGATGGTAGAGTCAGAATTTGTAATTACAACATGAAAGTATTGGTCCCTCCTGCCTTGTGTCAGTGGTTCAGTCTGATTATTTAATGTTGTGGGGGATACTTTTTTTGGCACATCTTGGGTCCCTCACTACCGAATGAGCATCATTTAAACTCCACAGTCTACCTGAGTATTGTTGCTGACCGTGTCCTTGCCTTTATGACCTCAGTGTGTCCATCTTCTGATGACAACTTTCAGGAGGTTAGCACACAGTGCCACAAAGCTCAAAGTACCTCAAACTGTTTTTTTGAATATGCCAGCAATGTCACTGTACTCACAGCCACCAGATCTCAACCAAACAAAGCACCTTTGGGATCTGGTGGAACGCCAGATTCATATCATGAATGTGCAGCCAACAAATCTGCAGCAACTGTTACTCCAGTGTGGACCAAAATCTCTGAGGAATGTTTCCAGGACCTCGTTGAATCTTTTCCATGAAGAATTAAAGAAGTTCTGAAGGTTAAATGAGGTACTGACCTGGTACTAGTAAGGTGCATCTCTGCTCTGTCTTTGTTATTGTTTTTTAATCTCTTCATGTTTTGTTTTGTTTTTCCAGAGGTTGTAATTAATGTACATTAATATTCCTGAAAACAGCAGCATTTTTCTGTCCTTCTGGCACGGACATTTACGCAAACTGAACCCATTCAGAATTAGCATCAGGCCCACCATCCATCACCTTAATGTTCTTCCTCTCTTCCAGTGTGGTCAGAGCCACTCATCTCCCCCAGTGGGCCTCATATCATAGTTCCCAAGAGGGGGAAGCTAGAGCTGCGCTGCTATGACAATGCCACAACATCTAGCACCCCGCCCAGGTTAAGGTGGTACAGGGACAAATCTCGCAAGCTGGATGGAGAGGTGCAGGAGGGCAATGTGGCTTTCATCAAGCTGTCAGCAGTGCAGCTAAACCACATGGGTCGTTATATATGTGTGAACAACGTCACACTGGAACAGAGCTCCATCTACGTATTTGTGAAAGGTGGGTGTTTAAGATGGGGGAAGGGAATGGCGACTGGGTGTTTGTCTTCACAGCAACATTAATCCAAACCTTCCTTTGTCTGTCATCTCCCTAGACCCTGATAATGCTTTCCTGCATATTATGGTAAACAACAAACTGGTGCGAGAAGGTGATAGCTGCACCATTCCTTGCCTTGTTACTGACCCCGAGGTCACCCACCTGGGCTTGGAGACCTGTGATACACAACCTCTGCCCTCTGGTATGAGTTATCAGAGTGACATCCAGGAAGGCATCACCATCAACAACATTCAGAGGGAATACGATGGCTGCTACATATGTGTGGGTCTTCTTCGTGGAGTCAAAGTGATGTCAAGCAAATATACTCTGGAAGTACGACTTGGTGAGGAAGAGTCAATATGCATTATGTAATATTCTTGTTTCCAGAAACTGCCATTCATGTTAGTGAGAGATCAGTCATTTCTGTCTAGAGTAATTAATAATTGATGGTATAGCTCTGTTCTGGCACCTCCTCTTCCATGCGCATATGTGGAAAGTATAAGGCTCTGTTACAGAACAGAGCAGGCATCAGTGACAACAGACCCTAATTAAATCAGGCACAGCTTGAACAAGAGGAGCTAGGAAGGAAGCGGGTTTCAAAGCTGGTCAAAGATGTGCAGCAACTCTCTGATGCATGGCAGGGTATCAGCTGAGCCATCAGCTGATGTAGGCTGGCACTGAGATGATTTCTTATCAGGTGATCTCTCGGGATTGTGATCTAAGCTTGACTTTTGTGGCCTGTTTAAATGAACACCTTGTTCAAGTTTTTTCACTGGTGTTAATGAAGGTATATGTGGTGGAAGAAAGGAGTGGGCTTAGTACCGCTTTTGTATGTATTTCTCTTCATGTGTTGACTTTTAACATGTCTGAAATATATAAACCTCCTTCTGTAACCTTCAAATGCATCTTTAGAGGACACATTTGAATTAGGAAAAGAGAAGACTGCAAAGTCAGTAGCAAATAATGGTAAAGTGGAAAAAAACACCCATACTTTACCCATAATTATTAAGTGGAAGTTAAAACCAAGGCATTCACTAAGACATTCACTAATGCCTCTGAAAGCATAATAGCATGTCATTAGTTCTGCAGGAATTTGGTTTGATGGAAACTGAAGGATTTTATTCCATGAAATGTCAATAGCTTCCTACATATCGGTAACTATTGACATTTCATTCAACAAATAAGAGAAATTTTAACACTGTAAAAAATCAAAGGATCAGCAGACACTATAAACATTGATCCTATGGGAAATCCATCCAGCCTTGGTTGAGACTGGAGCATGATGGTGGACCAACACTGGCAAATGCAGAGCAGCTAGCAGTGCTAATAATAGATGGTCCAAAAGCCTTCTGTTCACTTTTTTTTTTAGACACAAAGAGATATTCAATTTTTATGAGCTACGTGCATTTTATTAAAACAAAATATGCCATAAAAACAATTTAAGTCGATGTCAGGAAACTGTTTGCGTTTCTGTCCTCTGCATTACATCAGCACTTTCAGTCCACTCTGCAGTGGAAGTCTAAATGTAGACAAGCTGAGGGGCACAATGGCATGGTGTCCTTTTGACTGATGGGAAGAAAGAGAGAGAGAGAGAGGAAGGGAGCAGTCAAGGGATTTTAGTCCCTTAGTGAACAAAGCTTTGAAACGGAGCGTGAAGGCTGTGTTTGCATTAAATAGAATTAGTGCAACGCAAACACAGCAACCGAAGTGGCGTCTGCAGACATTTAATGCTGGAAATTAATCGTGCTGCCTACGTGGGGACAAGTGTCTGCAAATGGACATACTGCTCATGTCAGTATAAATCTGCACAGTACAAACCACAGGCACACACCCTTTAGGGTATTTTATTGTGGTGTTTAAATAAGCTATTTATTTGTCATATTTTCCATTTTAGTGTAAAATCACCACATTTTCATGCAGTTTATGATGAAAGTCATGATTTTAGATCATACTAATCCAGAGTGATTACACTGCAGGCTGTGTGACACTACACAGGCAGAAAATGATAATGGAGCAAAACAGAAGAGTGTTTATGATGCTGGTTTAGATGATCTCATAAATACAGCATTTATGACAAAGTTGCTTTTGAATCCCTTGATTCAGTGCCAGAGTTACGCCCAGTGATCACAGTGTCCCAGAAAGACACCGTCATCTTGAGGACAGGGGAACAGTTTGAGCTTACCTGCAGCTCCTCCAATGTCAACGCAGACGTCACTCTCAAGTGGGATTTCCCATCAACAGCGGTGAGAATGATTAAGGGATTTATTTGCAGTTCTTTGTCAGGGATAGTTGGCTGCCCACTTCTCAAACACTTTGTAATGCCCTTTAGGAATATTTTCACTTTTCACCGGGCTAACGTGAAGAAACGTGAGCTCATATCCCAAGTAATGCTTTAGAGATTTTATTGGCTTTCCATCCTGTAACCATGTTTCCAAAAAAGTTGAGATGCTGTGTAAAATTGAAACAAAAGCAGAATTAGATTACATGTGAACAATTTAAACCCAGTATTTTAATTTTAATTTGAATAAAGACAAAAAAAGAAAGGAAATGTTGAAATTAAGAAATTTTGGTGATTTTTGAAAATGTACATTCATGTTTTGAATTTGTTTCACCAAGAAAAAAAACTTAGAAACAGGATTTCTGGCGCAACTTCACCTACTTCCAAGGTGCACGGAGAAGTGCAAACATCCAAAGAGGTTGAAGCATTAGCCACACCTGCAGCATGAAGAACAGCTTTATTGCTTGACCAACATCTTTCAGCCTGTACTCTTTGTCAGTGTCGAAAGGTACAAGCTGCTGAAACACGTTGGTCAAGCAATAAAGTTGTTCTTCATACTACAAGAGTTGCTGGAGCTTCAGCCTTTTAAAAAAAGCAGGGGTGTATCCAGAGGGGGGATTGGGGTGGCAGCTTATGATTTGCAAATTGTTGCATTGTACTTGCATTGTTTGATCTGTGATTTCCATTGTTAAGTACTTGATAAGCAATATGAAGACGTCATAATATGCATAATGCATAATTCAAATTTTGTGGATAGAAATTAGATGTTACTGTCATTAAAATGATAATGTACTTTTATAAGGTGCATAACACTATGTCATTTTAGTAGGTTTGTAGGTAGTTGTAGACATGATGATGTCATAATACACATAAGGATACAGATACAGATAAGAACCTAAGGGCCTAAGATGTGCCACATTTGGTTGCTCAACTCCTGATTGTGCGGGAAGCTTTAACAGACAGATTTCATGTATATTAGTATGATTACACCCGCTGGATCAAGGCACATGATGTAGAAAACACTCCATCTGTGTCATGTTACACTTGTAAACTCAGCATGCCTCCCCTTTCCCACTTTGCAGCATCCTTATGAAACCCAAACCTCACACATCCTGTCTACGGGTTATGGTTATGAGCGTGCCACCTCACTCTTGATCCCAGCTGTCAACCAGTCAGACTCAGGCATTTACCGCTGCCATGCTAACAACGAAAAAGGCCACAGTGATGAAGCAGTTCAGCTGAAAGTTTATGGTAAGAGTAAAACAGCACTCATACAGTTAGGTTATAGTCATTTCCAAGACTGCACAAATGTGCAGAATAAGAAGTCTAGAAATTATCCCAAATAAAACCCATCTTTTGTTCATAAAAAGCATCAAACTAACTTATTTCTGCTCTTCAGATCAAGGTTTCATTAAAATGTTTGTAAGTCAAAGTCCAGTCCAGGAAGAGGTTAAAGAGGGGGAGAGCCTGAGCCTAAGAATTGAATTTGATGCCTATCCTGCACCGAGCTTTGTGTCCTGGTCTTACAATGGCAAGCTTCTCCACAACACCACAGAGCACGTAATCACCATCCATCAACAGAAATACAGGTACAGTTAGTTAAAAGTGTACCAGTTTTCTGGTATGTGACTGTGTGTGTGAACAGATTTTACAAGTATGCTTGTTTTATCAGATACAGCAGTGAGTTGAAACTAGTGAGGGTTCTTGGCTCCGAGGGTGGGATCTATAACTTCTCAGCCAGTCATGAAGATGCATCTGTTCATCATTCATTTCATGTCTACGTCAACAGTAAGTAGCTCTCACACTTGTTCCTTTGTGTTCAGATTTAGAAGCCAGTTAGTTGGTTAAAGCTAAAATAATAGATGTGTACAGCAGAGCAGTGGATAAATTAGTTAAGGCTTTTTTTTTTAAATAAAACAGGCCTTTCACCACCATCTTAAGACTGAGACATTAAATTGTTACTTTTATAAAACCTTACTGACTTTGGAAAGAGTACTACAGAAATGTGGGCCTAATGAAATGTGAAAGATTTATTGGAAACTTTACAAAATTGTTGAAATAGAGAAAAGCAAAATCATACGTGCATCAGAAAACAGACAAAAAAAATATATACAATCTGAGACCATAGCACCAATTACTGTATAGGCCAGTAAAGTCATGTTACATACATTCAGCAGCAACTTTATTAGGTCCACCTGTTCAACCGCTTGTTAATGCAAATATCTAATCAACCAATCATGGATCAGCAACTCAAAGCATTTAGGCATGTAGAGATGGTCAAGAAGTTCAAACTGAGTATCAGGAAGAAAGGTGAGTGAAAGTGGTTTCAGAAACTGATGACCTACTGGGATTCTCCCACACAACCATCTCTCGATTTTACAGAGAATGGTCCAAAAAAGAGAAAATATCCAGTGAGCGGCAGTTCCCTGGGTGAAAATACCTTGTCGATGTCAGAGGAGAATGGCCAGACTAATTCGAGCTGATAGGAAGGCAACGATAATTGAATCAACCACTCGTTACAAACAAAGTATGCAGAAGAACAACTCTGAAAGGCCTCCACGTCTCCCACCTGGAGGAATGGTACCGGGAGAACCACCTCCTGCTGAACATCAGCAAAACAAAGGAACTGATTGTGGACTTCAGCAGGAAGCAACAGAGTGACTACCATCCACTTCTCATCAATGATACTGAGGTGGAAAAAGTGGACACTTTCAAATACCCAGAAGTGACCATCACATGATACCTGTTATGGTCTCATCACATTAACACCACAGTGAAGAAGGCCAGACAGCATCTGTGCCTCCTCAGGTGGAGACTTTTACACCTGCACCATCGAGAGCATCTTGTGTGGGAACATCACCACCTGGGCAGGAGACTGCACCAAACATATTTTGAAGTAATTTGATTGAAAACAATAATGTAATACTGAACAGTATAAAGGAAAGTGAGAGATCTGGAGTTCTGACTGACAAGGAGGAGATCCTTTATACAGGAGATCCTTTATACATGTGCTGTATGCTAAATATGTGGCTTTCTTTTTTCTCTGTAAGGTAAGCCTGTCATTACTGCTCAGGAAGGGCCTGTTGATGGACAGGTACGGTGCATTGCTGCAGGTTACCCAGTCCCTAAGATCAGCTGGTACTTCTGTGAGCTGCCCCACACAAGGTATTCCAACAATATAAATAGAAAAGAAGTCTAAAAAACATTTCCCCATTTTCCACAAAGATTTCCAGATTTCTCCAATAGTAAATGTTCATGTTTTATAAGTTTAATATAAATTAAAACTCTCTGTATGCCCCCCTTTGTATTTTTTCCCTACAGCATAATGTTTGTCATCACTGAAGTGAATTTGATCATATTTAACATTTTCCTTTGAATTAAAGCACGGGTTTCATCCAGAAATATTTCACTTAGAATTTTTTTTCATTTGCCTGATTTTCCAAATTGTTTACCATTATTATTTCAAAGTCAGTTCTGACTGGTTATCAGTACTTTGTTTAGTTTTTTCCCTTCGTGTTCATATTAGTCACACCATGTAAACAATGATCAGTAATCAGTTTTTCTCATCTTTGTCTGGCAAATCCTCTGAGAGCACGAAACATTCAAGGCAGCTGAACACGTTTATTAAGTCAAATCGACACATCTTTTGCATCCAGACAAACAAACTGAAACTTACAAAACTTTTTGAGCACTGGTAAAATAGGATATCATTTGGCTTTGAAATTTGATTTATTAATAAAATTAACAAAATAACTATCCAAGCTTCTGAGTATATTGTGTTTCTCAGTTCTATGCCTTTATGCCTTAAACATAAAGATATATAGATAATATATTTCACCCATTTCAATCAAGAGAGACCAGTTTTGAGGTTAGCAGCTGAGAAGCAGCTGTATTAACAATCCATATGAACATATGTATATGTAAGACAGAAGAAGAAGAATACAGCAACAATTGACTACAAATATAGCTTGCCAGATGTAATATTCAAGTTTTATTGTAAGATTGTAAGACAAGAATTGGTCATTTTAGCATGTTAGAGCAGAAGTGATGGAGAGGATAACTGGAAGGGAAAGCAGAAAGAGCACTGTGTTTCCACTGGGTGATCTGCTGCAGGGACACCACTCTTGATGGGTTTATTAGGTGGTTCAGTTTTAATTCAGATGCAGAACTTCTACTGTGCTCTAATTTCCCCACTATTAGGCTTAAAATCATTTTGGTTTGGTCAGTATGTTTCCATCTTTTTAAATTTGTTTTAGACAATCTAACAATTGAAATGGAAAGCTTTTAATGCGCTTACAGTAGGCTAAGGAGTTGCCATCCCTGTCTCACCTTTCCTAACTCTCCTACTAGAGGAAGAAAAACTATGTGAGAATCTAGCTCAACCATAAATGCTGCAAAATGCAGTAGAGGCTCTTATACTGTGCTGAAATGAAACAAAGGCAATAAAACGGTCAATAAAGTAAATAAAATATATATTAACTTTTTTCTTTTTGGGTTCTTCTTCTTATGAAACCTGCTGTTGAACAGAACACAGAGAACCTGAAAGAGTGATCTTAAGCAACCTTGATCTCTCAACAGGTGCTCACAACTGCCCAATGCTACCCAATTGGAGACCCCTGAGGTCACTATCCTTTCAGAGTCAACCTTTGGTAGGAGTGAGGTGGAAAGCCGACTGAACGTCACCAAAGAGTTCTCTCAGTACCACACCCTGGAGTGTGTTGCTTCTACAGAGGAAGCAGAGGCCTACACGCTGTTCTCCATCAGTGGTATGACACACCATACACTGTATAGATTATATACAGCCGCTGGCACATGCGTACAAGGAGCGTAACACAGGTGGAGCGTCACTGTCTGGGTGGTGGTGGTGGTGGTGGTGGGGTTGTCTTATAGTGTGCCATAAATACATTGTGTAAGAATTCAAACAGACACACAAACCCATTGACCCTTTGTCTGCACAGGCCAGGTGTGTGGTTACTGGGTACAGATTGAATGAGATTAGTGTATGCTGACTATGCAAGCTGGGATTATATGGCGCAGACTCACTAATCCTTGTCACACAAACAAACACCACTGCTGCAGCTGCCTGTTTTAACGGATGAGGATGTCACCCTCTGTGTGTGTGTGTGTGTGTGTGTGTGTGTGTGTGTGTGTGTGTGTGTGTGTGTGTGTGTGTGTGTGTGTGTGTGTGTGTGTGTGTGTGTAAAACTACCAAAACTTGTTTACTTCAATGCTGCATGTGATTTCTCACTGTGTGCATTCTCAGAGCGTGTCATCCCCCATAAACTCTTCACGCCTCTTCTAACTGGCATGGTGGCTACTGGGGTCTTACTCAGCCTTGTTTTAGTGGTGCTGCTCTATAAGTACATGCAGGTAAGGGAAAAAGGAAATAAAGTTCACACGGCATATGATAATTATGATTTTAACCCGAGTTTCAGTAGGGTCATAAATTTGAGATAACTCACAAAACTCTTTGGCCATCAGTCCCTTTCAAAGCCATGAATCTGTTTCAAAGATTATAAACATCAGTGTTAAATTAAGTTCATCAAGCACCATTGATATACAGTTTGCATCCCAGGAAAGTAAATGGCTTCGGTAGTTTCTGGCAAAGGGCCCATTTTCATTTACTAATGACTCACACCTCCATCCTGTTTAGAGTACGTTAAAGTTAGAAGCATCTTTCTATCTGCATTTGGTAGTGACGTTTTGCACACAAGAGTGACAGTATGTTCTTTTAATCAACATGAATGTGTACTAATGAATTTCAGCTGAATCAATCAACCATTTAAAGTGCAGACATGCTGTAGTTAAAGGATTTTTTGACACTGCGATCACGCCTCTAGCCATTAATTTACCCCCCTGAGCATGCTGCTCTTATTGCGCTCAGATGAGTCAGACTCCTTGAGAAGTAGTTCACGCATCTGCAGTGGGATCGTCAGGGGGAAAGTCTAGACACGGGCTGACAACTAAAGTGCATCTTTGTAAAAGAGCAATGTGAAAGGGGATATGAGCTATGCAGTCGAACACAAAAAACAATCCTGGGAAGCTGATCTAACGTCACTTTTTCTCCCCTTTCCAAACTTTAACAGAAACCAAAGTTCCAAATTCAGTGGAAGGTCATTGAGAGTATTCATGGAAACAACCACATATATATTGACCCCACCCAGCTGCCATATGACTCCAAATGGGAGTTCCCCAGGCAGAAGCTACGCTTTGGTAGGAAAACGTGTGTAGCTATGTGTGTGAGAGTGCAAATGTGCAGGTATGACATTATTATCATTTTTAAAGTGAGTATGAAATGTTAAAGGATTGGTTTTTGTGTACTTGAAGGTAAAACCCTGGGCTCTGGGGCATTTGGAAAGGTAGTGAGGGCCACAGCATATGGACTGTGTTCTGCAGACGCTGTCACAACCGTCGCTGTTAAGATGCTGAAGCGTAAGTCTGTCTTTATTCCTTCTCTGTTATTCTGTGTTATAACAATATTATTCAGTTCAATTCAATTCAATTTTTTTTATATAGCGCCAAATCACAACAAACAGTCGCCTCAAGGCAGTTTGTATTGCTGGTAAAAACCCTACAATAATACAGAGAAAACCCAACAGTCAAAATGACCCCCTATGAACAAGCACTTGGCGACAGTGGGAAGGAAAAACTCCTTATATGATGTGATACAAAGTAACAATGTGCTTTTGAGTACCGTACTTAAAAAAATTAAAACATCAGTGTTTTGCTGCCCTCCTTGGTTTCAGTTTCCAAGCCTAATGCAGTGGCAGCCTGGACTGAAAAATGTATCTAATGTGGAAGTGCCAAAAAAGTGCAGTTCTCTAAGTGGCCACTTGAGGTTGGCTCAGAAAGCAAGTCAGTGCACATAGACTGGGTTCAAATATGCAGCAGCGATTAAAAGTGTATTTACAGCTTGGTACAAAAAATGGCTTTGGTCTCTATGGACAGTTTCAGTTACATTGGGTAAAATTTTTTGTTTAGGTTTTTTGTTTGTGAATACAAATTTTTTTTTTTTCCCTCTTTTTACAGTTCTTTTAGTCTTTAATCTTCTCAAACTGGAAAACACTGGGCTGAAAACTTAATAAATGCTACACTACCCCTATCAGCACCAGTGATATTGTTTAATATTTATGCATCAATATTTTTAATTGCTACTAGACTGTTAAATATGGGAATATGTCAGTCACAAGGGAATACTTTCACTTTCCAGCCTTTGACTTTGTACTTATACCTCTTCTACTGCTAAGTGTTTGTATTGTAATGTTGTGATGATGTCATCTCAGCCAACGCTCATTCCACGGAGAAGGAGGCGCTGATGTCTGAGCTGAAGGTCCTCATTTACCTTGGAAACCACGTTAACATCGTTAACCTGCTGGGAGCCTGCACCGTCGGAGGTGAGAGGAGTCACCATTAGCAAGTTTAGTTCACTCAGAGTCGAATTTACATGTGAGATATTTTTGGATTCATATTTTTGAATTTGTTCTGGCTCTTGTTGACCGTATAAACCTTTTGCATCTGGTTTTTATTATTGACTGCTTTTATGATCATGAATATTAGGAGACAGATTTGCAGTCTTCTCACGTGGTGATTCACTGCTTTGCCCGACTATTATCAGTTATTGAACAGTCAACATCTGCCTCTGATACCAAGACGTGATTCATTTTACTTTGCAACAAATCTGCTGTGCACGTGTTCAATATTATTTAGCTGTCTAGACCTCGGTATTGATTGTAATTTAGCATTTTTTCCACAAAAGTGTGCATGAGTATGTGTTATGAGAGAAACACTGTGAATATTGACATTGTTTTTTGTGTTTAAACATAAAATATTGAGCAGCTTTTCAAACACCCTTATTGTCAAACTAACACATCTTTCACTGTGTCAAATTTACTCATTAAAGCTTAAATTTTTTCAACCTGACTTACATGGCTTTGTAAATACAGTACCACTGTCTTTTTTGTCTCATTTTCACTGTGCTGTCATGGTTTAAAAATCAGCGACTGATGGTTGTTTTCTTTCTTCTTTTTTTTTTTTAATCCCTGCATCCTGCCAGGACCAATTTTGGTAATCACAGAATACTGTTGCTATGGGGACCTCCTCAACTTCCTGCGAAGAAAAAAAGAGTCCTTCCTAAACTCCCGAGTTGAGGATGGTTACTATCGCAACGTCTCGAACCCAACAGAGTCCACAAGGTGTGTATGTGTATGAATTCTTTACAGTGGTTACAGCTGAAAGTGCTTAATTTCAGTACTTACTTGTGTGTTTGTGTGTATTCCTGTCTGCGTGTGTATGCATGTAGCAGTGAAGCTACTGGTACAGGATATATGCCCATGCGTCCCTCTGAGAAAGAAAGATCCTCTGAGTCAGGTACAGCAGCTGTCTCTCTCACTCTTGTCACATTTCTAATGACAGTACACTGCATAATCAAGAGCATACCTCCACCAAGGCTGGAAATTCCCTCCAGATTAATCCCAGTGTGAATTGCTGGGTCCAGAAGGATCTCTGAATCTGTGATATTTTCTTAGGAAAGTGTATGTGTATGGTTACATTTTCATGCAATAATTTTTTGAGTAATTCTGCCAACAAACAAACAGGCAAATCAAATGAATCGCATAACCTCCTTGGTGGAGGTAGTAGCCAAGTCTTTTTAAACTCTGATTCCTTAAAACTGACGATGCAATGTGTGCCTAGATGACATCGATGACCTGTCCTTGGACGCTGAAGATCTCCTCAGCTTTTCCTACCAGGTGGCCAAAGGAATGGAGTACATTACTTCCAGGAATGTAAGGCTTTTACAGACTGTTAACAAACAGCATAGAGAGTAGTTACTTGAGAGATTTAAAAGTGCTGTTGCTAGTTCATAAATCATGCTATGGCTCAGCGCCAATATTCATGTAGAATGTTTGCTTTGAGCTAATGGCATCATTATAGTAGGAAAACAGTATTGTTGCATTTAAATCCTATACTGCACACAAAAGGATTGAAGGATTACGCTGCAGTGTTTAATCTAGTTATTTTGGCAGTGAAAGAAATGTCAAATGCAATGATGAAGCTAGAGAGAATTAGTACAGTTATCGCATAACTCTGCATCTTCCTTCAGGCTGTGTGGAGCATTTTAGCCATTAAGGCACAACACCATATTTAGATCCACTGCACAAAGTAGCCTATGCATATAAATCAAATCAGGATACTATCATATATCTGGATTGTATCTCAGGACCAGTGTTGTCTCTGCAAACTGCTCTATTGCTGTAGTTGCTGACACACCCATTCAGCCATGAAACACTCAGGCTGCAAGCTGCACAATCCAGATACTGATGTTTAGCACACTGCAATAGAGCTTGCGGGTTTTCAACGCTGTACACAAACTATTTCACAGAAACTATTTTCACAATCAAATAATCAAGTAGAAACAAAAACCTGCAGCATTGTTAAAAGAAAAAAAAAATGGCATGGTTTCTCTTAGATCAGCAACACCTGTCATTGATCTTCCTTTACCTTCTTCTTACTACTGGTTAACAAAAAACAGGGAGGCACACATGCTAGTTGGAGGATTATACTAACACAGTATAAAGAGACAGAACAGAAAGGAGGCCTACAAAAGCGATCAGGTAGACAGGAACATGACTCCAAAGGATGGCACCATCTCGAATGAAAATCAATTAAAATTTAAAGAAGCTCCCCCTTAGTTGCACAGAAATTGTCAGCTTTGGACTGATTCACTTGTTCAAACTGTACATTTATTTATTTTATTATTTCAGGCACAGTTTTTCTACTTATTTCTATTTTTTTATCTGTTTGACTCTCATTCCTCAGCACATTTTTCCATGATTTCAGTGGCAGGAAATGTGTGCCTGTGTTTTCTCTCTACGTAACAATGTAACCACAAGGTTGATGTATATGCTATTAAGTATAACCTTTTTACATCTTAATCTGACCCCTGTGTCAGTTAGGCTTGCAAACCATGGCTTCTGTGCCCGAGTTACCTGAAGAGTTAAAAGATAGTATGACATAAATTACAACTTCCAAAAAAAAGTTGGGACGCTGTTTAAGATGTAAAGATGAACCCATATTTTAATAACAACAGAAGATAGAAAGTATATTAAATGCTTAAACTGTACAATTTTAAGAACATTTTTGAATTAGATTTTTGCCATTATTTAGGATCCAGTTCATAAATGTTGGGAACCGAGAACCAGTTGGACTTTTTGGAGAGGAATGTGCAAGGCACCAATTCCATAGGTACTAATGCACCCCCATGCCATCAGAGATAAAGGCTTTTTATCTGAGCTCTGATAACAAGCCAGATGCTCCCTTTCCTCCTTAGTTCAGAATGACGCGGGATTCATGTTTTCCAGAATAATTTCGGTTTTCCGCTTTGCCAGCAGCAGCAGCATTTCTGGACCATGTTCAAACATGGCTTCTTCTTTTCATGATAGAGCTCTAACCTGCTCTTTTGCGGATGGCACAGAAAACTGTGTTCACAGACTATGATTTCTGGAAGTGGTCCTGAGCCCACGCAGTGATTTCCATGCCTGAGGGCCCGAAGATCAAATAACATTGATTTTGGAGCAAGTCCCTTGCACACAGAGATTTCTCCAAATTCTGCAGAACCTTTTGATGATGTTATTATTGTAGATGATAACATATTCAAAGTCTTCACATTTGTAGTTTTAGGTTTTTACAGATTAGTGAACCTCTGCCAATATTTACCACTGAGATCTCTCTAAGATGAGCTTTTTTATACCCAGCCATGTTACTGACCTGTTACCTAACTGTTGTAAATGAAATATGATATTATGAGATTTTCAAATCACTGCATTCTATTTTTATATACATTTTACACACATTTTACCCTTTTTTTTTGAATTACCGTTACAATAACATGATCCTTTTTTTTTTTTTGTAATGAAGCTGTACTGAAACACAGTTTTAACAGTCTCTTTCACCATAGCTGATTTGTTTCTCGCAGACATGAGCAGGTGGCAGGCCAACAGAGAGACCAAGCTGGTGACATTTTGTCTTAGATAACTATAAGAGCCATCTCCAGTCATAGTCTTTTATTGCCAGATAAAAATTGTAACTTTTGTAACTTAATTTCTAAATAAAATGCTTTATTTCCCCTTTTAAAGCTGTTTTATTAACCAGTTAAACTCCTAAATATAAGAATATGTGGCACCCATTTACCCACTCCCACACAGGCTTTATTGAATTTTATTTGTTTGATTCATTGTTTTGGTTTCTTTTTTCCTTCATCTTCTTTTGTAAAAATGTCAGTTTGCCTTTTGTGTTTGTAACAAGCTTTACTGGCCTCGCCTCTTTTGTAAGTATGTCCTGTCATTCACTGCAAAGAACAGTTACCGTGTCAATACTCATTGCTCTGTTTGTTTCTGCTGGTGCGTTTGTGTGTGCAGTGCATCCACAGGGATCTTGCAGCTAGAAACATTCTGCTGACTCACGGCAGGGTGGCAAAGATCTGTGACTTTGGCTTGGCTCGAGACATCACCACTGACGCCAGTTATGTGCTCCGCGGTAACGTAAGTCTGTCCTTCTGCCTGCCTGTCAGTCTTTCACTTCTCCTCTCCTTCTCTTTGTTCCTGCTCTGTCTCTGCATATCAAGGCAGGAAAACTCCCACGCTTGCCTCTCTTTACCGAGTCTGAACTGCTCAATGAAACAATGCATGCAGACTTTTTTTGTGAAGAATGTGGGACGACCAACCAAAAAGCAAAAGATAAAAAGTTCCCAGTTACATTAGACAAAGAAGCAGCAAGTTCTCTTAATTCTGTACATGGAGGTAACGTGAAGGCAGTGTTTGGCATGTTTGATGAGCAATTATTGCATTGCATTTCAAGAAATTTGATACACTTTTACACATTTTAGATGCTTTAGACAGACAATTTTGTGTATTCTAATAAATGAGGATAAGCAGTCATCGCTTTCCCTCCTGCAGGCTCGTCTGCCGGTCAAGTGGATGTCACCTGAGAGTATTTTTGACTGTGTCTATACGATTGAGAGTGACGTGTGGTCCTACGGCATCCTGCTCTGGGAAATCTTCTCTCTTGGTAACATTTCCGTTTTATGCTGTGCGTTTTCTGTTTGAACCTTTGTTATCATCATCCATTTGACTGGGGCCTGACTAGAGGCTCTAGTAATGCTCATAAGCAGCAACATGGCTTAGGGCAGTTAATCATGCAAAGTGGTATTGATTGAGACTCCAGCAGCGCTGTGCAAATCCATGATTTGTTTTTCCTTTAAAAATGACACAAAGTTGGTGTTGCAGGTAACAGCCCGTACCCTGGGATGCAGGTGGGATCCGCATTTTATAGGATGATTCAGGAAGGCCACAGGATGAGCAGGCCTGAGTTTGCCCCCATTGAGATGTAAGTGTATGTTTGTGAGAGTGAGTCTCTTTAATATGCTGCTACAGATCTTTTTTTTTTTTTCAATTAATCCCAAGTTTGCATTTTTTTTTTAAATTTGTTTGGTCAAAGTAAAAAAAAAAAAGAAAAACAGCACAAAGACCTAAAATACACATTGTTGCATATATGATACAAGAGCATGGGGTGTAAGTAGTGATTATTTTTGATCATTATTGTTATTAAACCAAACAAAAAGTTACTTGATTTATCAAAATCAGAGACACAATCACTTCATACAAACATCGGACAAAACCAATGACACACTGAAAAAGGTAAAACCAGTAAAAAACAATTATCAAAATAGATGCTGATTTTCTTTTTTAATGTGGTGATCAACTGAAAAATGTTTTTTAATTTTTAACCTGTACCTCCTTTAGTATACATTTTTTATTTCTACATGATTGGCTATATAAATAAATTATTTTAATCTCATTTTATATGTTCTGTTTTCCATCAGTGGGTGCTTTGGATGTGCACCAGTTGGATTCCTTTTTAGAGCAATTATATACTGTCGATGTAACAAAATGTGGTTAAAGCAACAGCAGCTGCTTTCACAGGGCACTAAAACAAACAATTTTTATAATAGCTGTAATTCTCTGATATTTTATAGGTGACCTGATATGAAAATAATTGTTTATTGCAGCCTTATACCCAAGACTAAACCAATTCTGTACAGCATGAATGATGTAATAATGAAGTCAAGGCTATGAGCTCAAGATGGTTAAAATTCATACTTACTAGCTAGATTATTTTCTTGTTCTGATGGCTGTTTTACTGTGTATTCTATGAAAGCTTGTTTCCGCCACTGAAAAAAAAAAAAAAAAAAAAAAGGGTTCATCCATAAGTCAAAATTTCAGTGGCAGAAACATTCAGTACATAATTACATCCCAAGGATGTCTAAACTAATCCCAGTGTGACCTGTGTAGGTATGACATGATGCTGTCCTGCTGGAACCATGACCCTCTGAAAAGGCCATCCTTCAAAAAATTGGTGGAGAGAACCGAACTGTTGCTGTCAGAAAATACCAAGAATGTAAGCATAAGAACAATCTTTATTTTTATTTTGTCTTTTTGTTTTATTAATTTCCTTGCATTTTTGTCTCCAAGGCACAAAAACTATGTGATATCATTTTTTTTTTCTTTCTTTCTTTCCTAAAACACAAGTCTGTGTTACTCCTCAGGTGTACCTGACACTGAGTAATACTTCAGGTCCTCCAGAGCAGCAGAGGGTGCCATCACGGAGGCTGAGCTCAGTCTGCAGCACAACAGCCCCCAACCAACCTTTACTGCAGAACACAGCTGACGTCTTCCTTGACTATGTCTAACACACTAATTAAAACACTGCTATGGACACATACATAACCCACCACCTTCCTGATCATTGTTACCTTCTACCACACAAACTACACTCCACTCTACTACTACTAACAGCTGATCAGTTTAAACTAAGTCTCAAATGCTGGCCTTCCTGCATCTTCCAAACATACACACACATCATACACACATATAGATGTTGTACATATTCAGGCCTGCACTTGGCTCTCAGCCTCTATCTACTCTTCCCCTTGGCATATCGATTACTGTGGTAGGTATTTCAGGTGCACATCTAAATAAAGCAGACCTCAGCACTAACAGGCCATCAGATACATCACCCATCAGCAGTGGGAAGAGTCTTGGCTCACATTCAGCCTTAGATTACATCTTAGGATGCTTTGGGGAAAACAAAGGCTACCAATACATGTACATATCTGCACAGGGGAGATGATACTGGACTGATAAATAAATAAGCAGAATTGATGCTGTGATTAGAAGATGTTTTTGTGTTATACGCTGCTCAAAAAAATGAAAGGAACACTTTTTAATCAGAGTATAGCATCAAGTCAACTAAACCTCTGGGATATTGACTGGGATCTGACCAAACAGACTTCATGAGAGTGGCCTGAGGACCCAATGCCCTCTAGTGGGCCCTGAGCTCACTGCTCGGTGCCCTGCAGCCTAATTGGCATTTGCCATAGAATATCAGAATTGGCAGGTGTACCACTGGTGTCCTGAGAGATGAGACAGATGAGAGCAGGTTCACCCTGAGCACATGTGACAGATGTGAAAGGGCCTGGAGAAGCTGTAGAGAACGTTATGCAGCCTGTAACACTGTTCAGCATGACCAGTTTGGTGGCGGGTCAGTGATGGTCTGGGGAGGCATGTCCATGGAGGGATACACAGACCTCTACAGGCTAGGCACCATGACTGCCATTAGGTATCCGGGTGAAATCCTTGGACCCATTTTCAGACCCTATGCTGGTTCAGTGGGCCCTGGGTTCCTCCTGGTGCATGACAATGCCGAGCCTCATGTGGCGAGAGTATGCAGGCAGCTCCTGGAGGATGAAGGAATTGATACCACTGACTAGCCTGCTGCATTTTTTTTTTTTTTTTTTTTTTTAATTTTCGGGGTGTCTTTGAATTCAGCCCTCTGTAGATTGATAATTTTCATTTCCATCAAACGATGTGACATTTCGTTCCTAACACATTACCCAGTCCATATCAGCATAGATGTCCACCGTGATTTTTTTTTCCCCACTGAGATCTGATGCATTTTCAAACTGTTCCTTTAATTTTTTGAGCAGTGTAGTTGTCTCCCATTTTATAGGAATATTTTTGACATTTTGGGACCTTCTTGTTGAGAGTTAGATGAGAAGAATTATACCATGCTCATCTCTCTGCGTGCAAATAAGGAGATAAAGCTAAAAGCTTTTATTTGGGAACATGAAACAGGGGTAAACAGCTTGCCTGGCTTAGTCCAATGGTAACAAAACATGCACACCAGCATTTCTAAAGCCTGGACATCTGTGCAGTTGCTAAACACTGAGTAAAAGATATGTAAGATAGTAGAGCAACCCCTGAGCTGCATGCTGTTGTAGTTGTAGCCTGTTTAGACTGTACATCCTTGAGTTGTTCTTACACAACTGTCTCCATGCTGCTGTTATTGTTGTTGAATGATGTGGCTCATAGAAATCATCAGTCTGTGCAGTCTTTAATCAAGCTCCATGGTTTTGTTTATAGCTGTCTATCCCTTTTTACCAGTGGCATCAGATAAAACAGATCAGCTGAACCACAAGCATGTCTTAAAGATTTTAAGGCCTATATGAATTTGGCCCAAGAAGCATGGTGTCCAACCAGATACTCACTTGGGATGGCATTACCTTGGCCTCCAGTATTATTGTGAAGATTTTTGGAGTCAGTTTCAACCAACATACATATATTTCGGAGTGCCTTCATTCATCTGCACAAGATTGTCAAAGTTAAGAATACACCCCCACCCCCCCTTATTGGGATGCTGAAAAATTAGTCCATGCATTTGGACTTGAGGTGACTGTTTTGCACTATATAAATAAAATTGTATTGAATTTGTTAATTCTAGGCTGAACTAATTTGTATATATAAAATCCCAATACATACATGAAAGGATCCAGTTCATCCAAAATCCTGCAGCAAGAGAACTGAAAGGCACTAAAAACAAGATCTGTGGAACCAGCTCCCAGTTTGGGTTCGGCAGGCTGACGCCACCTCTGCCATTAACATTAAAGTGTTCCTTTTCGATACGGCTTATAGTCAAGGCTGCCATTAGAAGAAAAGTGCCTTCTCATTCTCAGTGAGTCCAATGGAATGTGATGAAGGTGATGGCACTGCGGCACTCATTAGAAGTTGCCATGGTAGTTAATGAAGCCTTAGTAATGGATTTTTGCACATTAGAGACACCAGATTGTACAGAAGCTGTTTGGTGGCTTCTAGTTGGTATTCAGCGGTGACTTGGGGGAGATCACATTGTAGCTGCACTGTGATAGCAGGAAGGTGATTGAAGAGCTTGCGCCTTTGGAGGAATGGTGAGATTCTTCATCTTAGCAACAAGATGAAGATGATTTTGGCCAAATTCCTGCTGGACTTTAGTGAGACAAAGATTCTTGTTGTTCTAGAGAAAGTTTTTTTTTTCCTGGCATTGAGCTCACTGAGAGGGAGATGAGGTCATTCAGAGCCTCCAGGAGTTTTTGCTGTTGTATGGACACACTGGAGTGTTAGCGTCACTTGCATACTCGCTTAAGTTTCTACATACCGCCTGACTGTCTGAAATACCTTCACATTACATCACTCTAAATGTAGGAATCATATGACTAAGAAACCAGGACACTACCATAGCTTTCATCAATCAGATCCTGCCCCATCTGCTTGCTGCGCACACCCTGAACTCATCTGACCCATCTCCTTTCCTTCTTGAAGTCACAAAGTCATACTTTGGTGGTGTTGGAGGGGTGAATTGGAGAACATTTCATAAAGAGGAAGTAAAAGGGGAGTGCGAGGACACGGCCCTGTGTCGCTGCTGCGTTCAGGATCACAGTTTAGGAGGTACAAACTTTCAGTCCTGACATTTTGCTTAAAACATTCTGCTGAAGGTCTGGTCAGCTGGATGCTGGACAGTTCATTTTTCTTCTCTCACTCAGCAAAAACTATTTTCCCAAAACGTCAACTCCTAATACAGTAGGCCTTTAAATGAAAATGTTTCTCTGAGAGGTACAAAGTGTCTTTGCAGAGGAAAATAAATGACGAGCCATAGCAGAGTGGCATGCAAGCGATAAATCCTAATGAAAAAGATAAAGCCATAAAAGTTACATAAACACACATTTCCACCTGTGCATTGTAGCTTTGAAAACTGTGACTTATAAACAACAATTACTGTTTTTATGAATAACTTTAGTGTCTTTAGCAAAGTCTCTGTGGCCAAGGGTTTAGGACTGATTGTGTGCTTTTTACTGTATGTCAAACCTGTATGCAATGTAAATATATTAGAGATGTGCCTTTAGACTGTTTTTTTTTTGTTTTGTTTTTTTTAGGTGGATGCATTTGTTTTTGACAGTTATTGGTGAGAGCAGATTCACCAGATTCTGCACTCTGGTTGTGCAGTTCTTGCAGTTTTGATACAGTTGGTTGACTTGTAATAATAAAGACTGTACCTGTGATGGTAAAACTAACTGCAGTGAGTCTTCTGTTATTTTCTGTGAAACAAAGGTGGGGTCATTCAAGAATCTCCTGAGGACAAAATGTCACTTCGCATGCTTCGTCTAGCACATTTATCATATTAGTTTAAGATGGTAGCTTTCTGTAATAACTTGCTTTGCAGATGCCGCTGTTTGATGAAAAGACGTGCATGCCTGTATGAATTTTAATGGCAGTAGCTATCGTAATAATAGCAGTTTTCACAACAGAATTCCCACAGCCGTGTCACGTTTAATATTTGCAACTGTTTTTATTTTCAAATTGACCAAGAGGGGAGAATGGGGGTTATAATAATAATAATATTAGCAAACATTTTGCTTCAAAATATTGATTATTACATCTGACTTTGGGGTAGATAAAGGAGCACAGTTCAAGAGCAGAAGAAGGGGTAGAAATACATACAGTACAGGTAAGCATAGCACCGTTTTACACTGAATACTGGTGTTTTTAGCTTTGTGTATGTGTACAGTATTATACTAGATCTAGAACTCTTCAGAACCAAACGGTGTAGTGGAAAGGTGGCCTGTGTATCTGTGTGGAAGGGGGACCTCACCATCTTGGTGTCCTGTATAAAATATCCTAGACCTTAGCTTTCAAGAGCTTTTGAACCCTTTTCCCAACCAGATGTTGTCAGAAACATATTGTTGCAAACCAATAAAGTCTGTAATGGTGAAACATTCAGAGGTTCTTTTCCAAAAGACTTAATTCCAGATTCTAAAATGTGGATTCTTGCAGTAATAATCACACCCCTCCTTTTCCTTCATCATAAAGCCTGTCAAACAAGCACACAGTTACAACATACATTAGTCTCTTTAAAACACCTTTACATTCTTTGGGCTGGGTATCAGTGACACAAACTATAAACATTTCAATATTACCTTTTAGAGATGCCTTAACATGCATGCACACACACACAGGACCAACATTTAATCTGTGACGAGTGGAAGACCTGATTCAAATATTAAAACCCTCACTCTGAAATTTCTCTATCCCTTATTTGTGGGATTAAAAAAAGTCGAGGATTTGTCACTGCTAATCTGCAGTTTATTCTAAATTAAGCTTATCTCCAAGGGTTAGTCTGTCACTGCAAAACAATAACAGTACACATGTTCTTTATAGCCTGACAGGTGACCAATGCTCTGCATTGCCTAATATGAATCATTTTCTAATCATACATCTCTTTCTGTATGAAAATAAACTGGGTTACAGCAACAGTTAACATGCATACAGACTCACTCACACAAACATATTCAAGTTGAGCTGTCCCACACACGGGCTCACGCAATACTGGGCCCAACGAGAGCGGACGTTCCTTGAAAATTACAATTCCTTTATACTGCAACGCAAGAACTGATTGGCTATCGCCAGGGGACACCAATACTGACCCCAAAGTGATACAAGAAGTAGGATTAAGGAAGGGAGATGTTATAGTCACACAAACACACGCGCACACTTTACTACACTTTGAGACAAAACAACACATTCTAAATGCTCCTTTGCCAACATTTCACTTCCTCCCATCCAAGGCTTTTCTGTTTGATATGGCTTATCACTGAAGTACACAGGCTGAGCCCAAATCCATTTAAAATGGAGCAGGACCCAGTCCTGGCTTTTGACTGCTATTTGAGAACCGAAAGTCAAGTGAACTGAACTGCATGAGGTTTTCTGAGGCCTAGGAAGATAAAGAAGGATGAAACACTGATGATACAGGAGACCTTAAGACAGCTGAAATCCAGATATTCAGGTAGAATGGAGTCAGCCTATTCCAATAAGTGACAACTGAAGGGTTTCTTTATAATTCTTAACTGTATCTCAACAACTACCCAAAAAAGAAAAAAAAAAATCAAAATCAAATCAAACAAATTTTTAAAAAAAGAAAAAGAAAAGAACAAAAAGCATATATTTTGTTACCTCTCTTTGGAGACTTACCCCACCATTTCTGCTTTGATAAATAAACAACGAAGGCGCTAAGAAATCTGGGTCAAATTTGATTCAATCACCACATCCTTTAAAAATCTTCTTCCTATGGTCTTTGCAGCATCACTGTCTAATCCTTCCTGGTCTGGTTTCAGACTGAGGCAGAAGCAAAAACTTTCCACATTCCTGAGAATACAAGTACCATCCAGCAACTTCAAACCCTTTACTAAGTCAATTATTGTAAGACACAAGGGGCAACACGCGCGCACACACACACACACACACCAGTCAGACACTCATGCTCACCTCATGGACACAAGGATTGTTTTCTCAGAAACACTCATTAGCTCACAGAATCACACCACAGATTACAAACAACAGGGTCGACAGTGATTTATCGTACACAACCACGTTAAGTGCTAAAGTTGAGGAGCTTGAGGATATACTGTTTGTTACGTATAGGGCTCTTTTATTTTTAAAAAATAATCCCTACTATATACACACGCATGAACTTTAATAGGGGTAATATCTTGTGGGAAAATATATGCCTTTGAATAGTCTGCTTGAAATTCAAAATAAAAAAAAAATTTGACTATGTTATTGGCACTTGGAATCACTAAACCCGTCATATATACAGTAATTATCCTGTAAATAATACAGTTAAACTGCAATCTAGTTTCTTGCCAAATATGATTTGTAATTAGAAAGTTAAGAGAGCCATTTTTGTCTCAGAGACACAGTGATCAAAAAAAAAAAAAAAAAAAACAACTTCCACAAAACACACCCAAGCCCAACCAATTTTTTTCAACACTCAGACAGAACCTTGTTCTGTACTTGTTTTTTTTTCCTGGGAGGGGTGGGGGTGGGGCGTCTAAGAGAGCAGTCAGTGCTCCGTTTTTGACCACACTTGAACAAAGTAAAAAGTTTTTTGTTTTTTTTAAAGCAACTAATAAAAGCTTACACTGTTATTTTTTTTCCATGCAATCATATAAAATACTACATTTCTGTTTTGTTAGGCTATGGTGGATATTTACAAGTTTTTGTTTTTATCATACAGCAAATCTGTACAAGGTCAGTCCACTTTGACACGCCTTTAAAAAAAAAAAAAAAAAAAAAAAAGCATCTGTCATTACCGTGGCCATAAAGTAATTATTCAGATTTTCACAGAGGCTGGAGCTCCCCACACAACGCCGCTTCTCGTGAGGGGAAATGGGGATTTGAATCCATCCTGTTGCCATGGTGACAGTCTTTGGCGAGTCCCTCGTGGACTCACTTTCCTCTTTCCTATGATTTGTTCCTTTCAGATGGAGGAAGGGCGGGCAATGATTTGGGGGGTTGGGAGCAAACGTACGCAGCCATCCCTTAAGATTTTCAATTACCCAGATGTTCTCACTGTACACGCACTCCTCCTCACTTCACTGCTGTTGGCTGCTGACACTGTCAGTCCTGTGCGATGACGGGGCTTTCTGCTGTTTCTGGGGCTGCGGTTTAAGCTGCTGCTGGTGCCTCTGGTGGTGAGATTGTGGTTGCTGCTGTTGCTGTTGTTGCTGCTGCTGCTGTTGTTGCTGCTGCTGTGGATGTGTTGCCTGGGTGAAGGTTCCCTGTTGTTGGAGTGGGAAAGCTGCCTGCAGGATCAGCTGCGTAGACTGGTTACTGTGGAGAAGACGAGGGCCCTGGCAGCAAAAGAATGCACTGATATTAGACAATGAAGGTGTTAGCGCTCGTCCTGCTTATTCTCTAGTGTCACTGAACATCTTAAAGTGTAAATGATACTGATAAGACACACTGTTAACTGTAGTTATATAATTTCATAACTATTCACAATATCGTAAAGATGAAGAAAAATCTGTATAGTAAAACATATACCAAGTCCCCCTTCTAAATCAGTGACATCTTCCGCCCTCTACTGATACCTGTAGGAATTGCTGTTGTTGCTGCTGCCCCTGCTGGTTGCTCTGTGCCACTACAGCTGTCTGGTTTTGGCCATCAGGCTGTCCTTGGGGTGGTTGGGCTGGTTGCAGTGTCAGGGTCTGGGTCTGCCCCCCCTGCTGAAGTGGTACAAAGGGTCAACAAAGAGAATATGGTCAGGTAAAGGAATAAAAAGGAAATAAGCTTTTTTCAACACAGGGTTTTCTCATAAAACTCATTCACTGCTTTCAGAGTGAATGAGTAGTTACTCTTAGTTATATCTTTAATAACAAATAATTAATTATTAAAAGGGTTAAGCTTTCTTTTTTTTTTTATCCTAAATAATTTTGCTATCAACCTGAATTATCTCTTAACCATTTCCAGATCCAGATTGTTGTAGTGTTAACTAGCATTTTTTCCTCCAATTATTAATATCTAGAAAATTATTTGGAAGGTGCATTTACAAGGCTATTATGCCAGAAACATTACAGTGATCCCCCTCACCTATCGCAGGGATTATGTTCCACAGACCCCCAAGATAGGTGCAAATCCGCAAAGTAGGGGCATTATATTTATTATATATTTATTTTATTATTTATATACATTTCAAGGCTTTATAAACCTTTCCCACTCTCTTACTACAACTTGAATGATGAAGATGGTGAATTATGTAGCTGTGCAGTACTGATGGGGATGAAGTTGCTGCAGTATCTTTGCCTCAGCCGTAACTTCTTTTTCCGCTAAAGGCGTAAATTGTCTCTTCCTCCAAGTGATGAACATAGTTACATAAATACCTATATACTGCAAAATCCCGCAATATAGTGAGAACGCCGCAAAACAGAATTAGATTTTTTTTTTTTTTAATGCGATACAGTGAAGCCACAATAAGTGAACCGCAATATAGCGAGGGACGACTATACACCAAACAGTAAAATGTGTGTTCTTTAACACGCCCTCCCAGGAGCAGTTTGTCAGCCCTGAATGGTCAGACATAATCACTTATAAATGAGCTCTACACCAAATAGTCTGGATCTTAGAGTGGTTCTTTTGTTTTCCTCCTTGACTTAAATGAAATTGTGTTTACCTGCTGGCTCCCAAAGGGGTTGTATGCAGTAACCACCTGCCCCATGAACATAGAGGTGGGAACCATGACTGCACCACATGCATGCATTGGAGCAGTCACAAGCTTGGTCACAAGCTGCTGCCCTGCTGGGAATCTGGACAGAGTAAGGCAAGAAAAAAAAAATTATCTATCAGAGTAAGTATGTGTTTTTCAAACGTGCTTAATAAGGTCAGATGGTAATTATAATAAGAATCAGGTTTAATTGTCATGTACTAACCGGATCTGTCGGTCCTGTGTGAAAGTTGCCACAGCTGTGCCTTGCTGTGCGTTGTTCTGTGGCAGGCTGGTGCTGATCTGCAGCACATTTGGCTGTCCTGGCTGGGAAATCATCATTGTGTTGTATAGTGGAGCGGATACAGAGCCCTGGGTCTGGGGCTGAGCCTGGGAAGGTTGCTGGGTCTGACGTTGGGGCTACAAAGGAGCAATGGGAAAGGGAATGACATTAAGTACTTTTAATTAGTGTTCATGAGATCTCTTTTTCTGTGGATTATTGCTCCAGTTTCTTCCACTTTCTCTCAATGTTTTTGTCAAATTTAAACATAATACAAAATGCATCAGCATGTATGTGAAAAATAGTTGTCTGTAAGCAACTCCAAGCTTTCTGTCTGCTTTACATTTGAGACATAAAAAAGAAAACAGAAAGCAAAGTGTCTTGCTTTTGTTACCCTTGCTGTTTTGAATGGACTTTAAAGTTACATAAGATAACAATTCACAATACGGACATTTATACTGTCTCTAACTAAAGGAAAGACGGCGTTTAACGAGACTCCACTATCACTGTCGAACCTCTAAAGTTTCATATTATTAAAAATTCAAACTGCATGAGATTTAAACATTTTATCCTCACAGTGTAGCACTGAAATTCGCCACATAAATGGGACTAATAGTGTCATAAATTTACATAAGACTAAGATAAATGTAGAGTACATACACACACAGGTAATTTCTCTAAGATTAAAAAGAAATGACAAAGTCATGGACATGCAAGGCAATAGGCACACATTTTCACCTGATCTGAACTTTCACACCCATTAAACATTTTCATAGCATTTCCATAGTCTGGCTGTGTGCGTGCGTGTCCACACCTGTGTAAGGGTGTTGGTCTGCTGTTGTAAGTTCTGCTGAGGGGGAGGAGCTTGCTGCTGGATGGTGAGCTGCTGAGTTCCCGAATGGATGGGGTTAAGTGTTGTTTGCTGGACTTGACTGGTCAAAGTAGCTGTTTGCTGGACTGATCCCACTTGAGGAAGCTGTACATTCATCGGTCCACCCTGCTGCTGCAGCAACATCTGTTAGGATGGGCGACATTAAATGTCAGGCCACAGTGGTCTGGGTATCTAGATTTACAATGCGTGCAATTACTTTTACCCAATCTGTAATATGTGTAACAGAATAATCTACACAGAGAAATTATCTTTATACAATCAGGACAAGCAGGAGATGACAGTCTAGGTCATGCAAAACCAGGTACAGCACAGCAGGGAAAGCACAATCCACCTACTGGGCTTTGAAAAAGAATAGACGTTGCATTTTTTTTGTTTGTTTGTTTAATTAAGTGATTTTTTTCAGATTTGGAAAATCTTATTATTATTGATGTAATTAATTTTATTTAGCTGTAAACACTAGCTGCAGTTGTATACACCAGTTTGTCAAACACAGACATTAACTTTGAATATCAAGACAGAGGAAGAGTTATGAATAGAGAGAAATAAAACAAAAGAATAGAGGATTAACAAAGACACATTAAGCAAACTTGATTTAAACACCTATTGTAAGAAAAAGTTAGATTTTATGTTAAAGGGGGAGTGGTGGCCTAGGGGAGAAGAAGAGGGTTCATCACTGAGAGGACCCTGGTTCAAATCCCCGGGCTGGCATCACTGTGGGTCCCTGAGCAAGCCCACCCCCCCAGGTTGCTCCCCGGGCGCCCCTTGGACCAGAGCGTTCCATCCAGCCCCCTGAATAGTACTGCCACAGGTATTATGCCATTCAATCATGTCGCATCATAACCCGTTAAATACTCGTCTCTGACTAGTCAAACACCTCTTCCCACTGCCCGTAAATGCCTCCGTGTACCTACAAGCAATCAGAATGCAAGATCAGACCCTGTGACTTCAAGCATTTTTTTGGCTGCACTGAGGAGCCGGCTTTTGCTGGTGGCGATCAGATTGTGAACACAGTGGAAGGTGAGTCTCCTTTCCTGTAAGGGTCTCTCACGGTCTGCTTGCAGGTGGACCGGACAGGTAGGTGGCTCGGTGTGTACCTGCATGCGGTCACAGCCCCTGTATGCATCCGTCCCTCGGTTGTCACAAACCCTGCGGCTTAGTATCTACTATTCTGTTATTGTTAAAATAAATGTGCTGCCATTTTGTGCAGCTGTACTGTGTGAATCTATGTAGAAATCTTTTTTTATCATAGTCTGATATTTGCATCTTTTGCCTTCATTCACACTGGGCAGAGGATGAACTGAAGGTTTTACGGGTTTTGCCTCAAAACAAAATATTATTTGTTAAAAAGTAGGTAAATTACTATATTTACATTAAAAAAAAAAAAAAAAAAAGGCATCACTCCATTACCTGTGAAATAAAGTTTCTAAAATTTACCATAGGAAAAAGAAGCTCTTTTAAAAGAAAAGTGTCCAGGCAGATTTATAAGCTTTTGCATCTGAACTCTTCATGTTTCTATATTCATTTAAAAAAAAAATCTACAACAAAAATAACTTGTGAAAAGTAGACTGTGCATAGATAAACTTGTTGCTCCCATGTAACATTTTATTGTTTCTGTTCTCATTATATCCATAATGAGAACAATTGCGATGTCTCATAACAACTGTCAACATAACAGAAGAACATGTAAGCGCAAAATTTGCACATCTCATCTTAAACATAGTATAAATTTGAAAGGAAAATTAATATACTCCTACATTACTTAGGATACAACATTCATTTTATTTTACTTTATGAGCGCATCTGGCCCTCACAGCGTCTGCCAAGAAAAATTCTGGCCGTTGGACAAATGTAGTTGAGGACCCCTGATCTACAGCTTACCTGTATACCCTGTCCCTGGACTCTCTGCAGCTGCTCTTGGATGTGTCTGAGCTCCTCCTGTTGCCGCTGAATGTTAGCCTGGATCATTCTGGTCCTCTGCTCCAGCTGCTCCTTTAGGTGCTGCATGGCATTCACCTGCGCTGAGAACTCCATCACCGGCTGCAGAAGGAGGGGGGGAAAAAAAAAAAACACACAAAAAAAAAACAAGTAGTGCAATGTGTATATAATTAGAACACACTGGCACATACACATCTAACTCCATAGTTAGGCTGCAGAGCTCATAGTTTTAATGGGTTTGGTATTTTTCGGTAATAGTTTCATCATTTAGTTAATTAAATACCACAAGATCCAAGACCTTAGAGCACACATTACATAAACATTTGAAAACCTTTTGCAAATCTGATTAATCTATTGTCAACAAATCATTTGCGTTCTTCTCCTTATTATTATGTGGTGAAATGACCACATTCTCACCTGTACATTTGTCTGAAGCTGCTGTGGTTGCTGCTGATTGATCATGCCTGGAGCTACACTCTGTCCTGTGGTCTGAGAGCTCAGAGACTGTGAATATATACAAAATAAACAAAACTATGATTACGTGCATGAATTTTCTTCACTCCTACACCACTTCACATGCATTTATATAGTGTTTTCTAATTACCCAGATCACTTAAAGCACTTTAGACCACAAGCCATACATTTACACAAAGCAATTCAGAATCACCAGTTAACCTAGTATGCATGTCTTTGGACTGTGATAAGAAACTAGAGTACCCGGAGGAAACCCACACAGGAACAGAGAAAATATGCAAAAAGTCCCCAACTGAGATTCAAACAAGGAAACTTCCTGCCGTGAGGCAACAGTGCTAAGCATTTCACCTTTAATTTAATGCCTACTCAAAGAGGAGAATCTTTAATCAGTTGAAAAACACACAGATTTCATGGTAATTATGCATTTTTAGTGTTATTTGGCAAAACATATAGATCTTTGTATATCTTCACTTCGACAGTGAACCTGTCACCATCCCTGACACTGACACTGCAGTGCTGTCCTGATGTTAACCTCTGGCCTACTGAAACCTTGTCAGCATATCAATCTTGCCTGTTGAAATAAAGTTTGAAATCAAGAATACAGCCTACTGATTTTATTGCATGTTTTTAGGTGGTAAAATTATGTCACAGGCAACTGGGAATATAAACTCATACAATTTTATGTACAGCCAGCCCAGACTTTAAGCAGCTGAACAGATGCTTTGTAACTTTCCCAGTGACGTTCTATAAGCCCTTCACTGTAACCCAGGTTTAGCTCTATGTCTTAAACCGAGATTTCTTTGTCTAAACCTGCTGGTCAGATTGTGCAACACATGTTCCTGTATGTGTCTGTTTTCATCCTGTTTCTCCCATCAGCAGTGAAAAAGTTCCATCCATCCATCTATCCATTCGCTTCCGCTCATCCTATTCAGGGTCACGGGGGGGGGGGGGGGGGGGGCTGGAGCCTATCCCTGTCATAGGGCGAGAGGCAGGGCACACCCTGAACAGGTCACCAGCCTGTCGCAGGGCCAACACAGAGAGACAGACAACCTTTCACACATTCATACCTATGGGCAATTTAGTGTAGCCAATGAACCTAACCCCAGTAAGTGCATGTCTTTGGAATGTGGGAGGAAACCGGAGTACCCAGAGGAAACCCACGCAAGCACGGGGAGAACATGCAAACTCCACACAGAGAGAGGGAGAGGCCTGGGCCAAGGTGGAATCGAACCCAGGCCTTCCAGATGGTATTCTAACTGTGAGGCAGCAGTGCTAACCACTGCACCACCGTGCTGCCCCAGTGAAAAAGTTAATAAATACAAATCTGAGAATTCCACTGAGAACCACACATGCTCAAAGAAAAAAAAAAAGCCCCCCCCCCCCCCCCAAGTTCACTTTACAGATGAACTTTGAGTGACAGTAACAGAGGGTGATTTTGTTCCAACTTTGTTGAACTTTCCATGATTTGAATTCCAAGTATTTCTGTGTTAGTCATAGCCAGAAATAGTTTTTCTAAGTTATTGGATTTTCTATGCATCTGTTTTTGGCAAGTATCATCTCACCTGGCTGCTGATGGATGACCGACGCTGTGATGCCATCTCTATGGTGGATGCCAGCGACTGTCGAGGGGGTGTGGCCGTGTCCATGTGTAACTTAGGAGCTGTTGCTGCAGAGAAAGTTATTTGTGGCCAACAGTTATATTCAAACCCTGCACACCATATCATTTCATCTTGCTACAGGGATTAGTCGTCGTATTTAACTACAGTAAGGATGTGTCACTGCCTCCTCTTTACAGTAGGTCAGTGTATAATGTTACAGTATTCATGCAACTGTCTGTGTCCTTACAAGTGCAGGTGTTGTCAGAGACATGCGATGAGGACTTGCGGGAACTCCGCGAGGATGTTGAAGGTGTTCGGCTGTGGTCAAATCGCTCCAGTGCCTCCTTCAGGCTGGACGTATTGAGCTGTGACTCTGAGCCGGAGTCCTGACTCTGAAAAAAATATGTTTATTCAAAAAAGTAAAAATAGCTAGTCTTTCCATTGTAACAGAGTGCATACAAGAGAAAATTACAGGCCTGAAAGGTAATCGGGCAAAGGAGCTTTGAGCACATAAATCTGACAGTAAATATACATGCTTTCACACATCGTATCCAATAATATAAAGGCTCCAGGGGCTGAAAATTGTATTTCTCTGTGTATATATATATATATATATTGGTGGCCATGAGTTAGATTAAGACCCTGCAAGTAAAGTATTTTTGGTCTTGTGATTGTTTTCAGTTCATCCAAATTCAGTTTGACTTTGTCTTAAGCAACAACTTCTATGATGGTGTTTCGCCTGAATAATTTCACTCCTATGTTTGACATATTTTTAATTATAGTAACTGTGCATCTATGTGGCTTATTTCTCACCTTATCTGCAGTGACTTCTGGATTAGCCTCCTCAATGCCCAACTCTCTGCGCTGTTCTGCTCTCACCTCTGCATAGCTGCATTTTAGACAAAAAAGAGTGAGACTCTGTTTCACTGAAAAATACATTATTTAAATAAAATAGATACATGAAAAGCCTTTTCTTATCACATGTTCTGGAAAAAGACCAATGTTCAAAAATCTTCAGTAACATTTTCAAGTAAAAAACTAGTTGTACCTGACTACTGTGTGCGTGCAGACAATAAACTCAGGTCGAGAGTTCCACTGATGGTAGGTGATGTAGTAGTGTGTCTGCAGCCAGATCCACTGTTGACCTTTCGTCAGGAAACGGTAGTAACATGACTTTCCTTTACCATACTGCATTACTGAACAGGAGAGGGGCAGAAGCAGCCAAATACGTTACTAATAACACACACACAACCAGTCAAACGAGAAAGGCTTTTACAAAAACTCTTGAGAGAATTTGACTAAAAGCAAGTGCTCACAGTGTTCATGACATTTGGCTAGCGTCTCCAGGTCGTCCACATGGTAATAGTCATACCCTGATGTCCCCAAAACCTCAAAAGGCAGGTAGCCTATAATTGGTGGAGCTCTGTAAAGAGTAAAAAGCATATCCTCACTCTGCTGCTGATGTGAGACTGCTGAACAGATACTTCTGGTAGAAAGATGCTTTATAGTCTCAGGCTTAAAGTCAAGAATTCAACAAATTTTCATACACATTTATTTTATTTTCTGTGATTTTTCTATGATTTCTTAACTTCTGGTGTCCTGAAAAGTGAAACTAGAAGCATGGAGGAAGGTCTGAATGAGGAAATAAATTCAAGGACTGAAGAACTGAAATATAACTGGCTCTACTGGCACCACTAAAATAATATTTTTACAATAATATACCAGACACCTATACAGAGCATGATTATTATGCCACTGTGTTCTAAAATGCAGTAAAATAACAAATGTTTGGAAATATGTGAAACGTGATTGACAGAATCCCCTCTGTAGAAGTCTCAAACCTGAAGAGATCCCAGACCACAGACTCAAGAATAGGATTTATATTTTAAGTGTAAATCATCTTATTCCACATGATTGTATTTTATTTTTTATATAGCACGGAAGGGAGGCAAACACTCTACTAGCTTAGATCCCTGGATCCCTTCACATCATAAAGTGTGTGTGAATGTGTGTTTCAACTATCCTTATCAGCAATGTGTGTGTCTGAGCAACTTAACCACCCAACAACCCACTCTGATAGTGTATCCCTGCAGTAAGGAGAACTAGATGTGTGTATCTGTGTGCTTACCGATGGTCTAAGAAGAGGAATTTCCATTCTAGACTGTGCCTGGATGTGAATTCTTCATTGGGCTCCTCTACTGTACACATTTCCTATGGAAATTTAAATAAAAAAATTTTTAAAAAGATGTTTTGAGAGGTAAATAACTAATAAATAAATGACAAATTAATGAATCAAGTAAGTTAATGTCTGGATAATACCTTGATAAACTGAGGCTTTGCCAGCCGGACCGTGGCTACAAAGCACACCTGGTCATCGAAGGCAGGTTGTAGTGACCGCTGTAACACCCCTGCCAGACCATTCCTCGTCACGTTGGGAACTGCGCAACAGAATTACTCAGCACGTCAAAGAATGTGAAGTGTGGTTCTCAAAGCAGTACACAGAACAATATCTTTCTAGACTAGTAAATGATTGACGGCTCAAAAACATGTTCATTTTCACTTTATGACTTCTACACATAATGGGCTTAAAGCACAAAGTTTTACATTTGTAGCTGAATGGGCAAGCTTGTTATGCAAAATAGTAAATTAAAAAAGAAACACTTGTTTAAATGCAACATGCAATGAAAGGCACATACCGTTATTGAGAGACTTGAAATTGCCGATGAACTTAACATATTCGTAAACACGGGATTCTTTGGGGTCAATGGCCCCTCGCAGCATATGACAGCAGAACTCCATGTGATTTTTAGCTGGAGACAAAAAAATAAATAAAAATTATCATTACCTAGGGGGAAAAACAATTACAACTGTGTTGTTCATGTGTTCCACAACATTCATGTCCTGTCCAGTCCAGTCTAGCTGCTCCAGTCTGACAAACTGCTCCTTCACGCTATGGTAAAGATTTTGAAAATGTGAATTCCTCCCAGAGAGGTATTTACTTTTTAAAATGATGTATTTATTCACTGAGAAATCCGAGTTCTGCTTGTCTGATTTTTAAATCCGACAATAACTACAATCCTGTTTTAACTACCAGACATACAAAAATGTAGACTGAATCATTTGAAACAAGCAGGATCTATGGTACAGGATGGGGGGTGTTACTCACTCTTCAGGTAATCAGTGCTAAGGCTCTCTGGGTCAGGGGGGTGTGTGGACAGAGCCTTGTACACTTCGGAGTGTTCCCCAACTGGCAGGAAGTTTAACAGGTTCTGGTCCACCAAGTCCGCCTAATAAAACAAACACACACACATACACACACACACACACACACAAATGAAGACAAACCCTTTTCAGTACACACTGGTCACCGTGACATGTTTAATCTGAACCACACAAAAGATTCTATTAAAGCCTCTGTTATAATTAAGTGTAACTAATGTGTGACTAATACAGACGAGTGGAAAGAAAAAAAAAAAAAGCGTTATTTACCGGGAGGTGTTCTAATAGTGAGGTGACACTCTCGGACACGTAAAGGATGTTGCCATCAGTCATTATTGCTATAAAGAACCCATCCAGAGCCTGATAAAAAAAAAAAATGGGTAGATAGAACAGTGTGAAATCCCATGAATTGGCCTCAATGAGAAAATACTTAAACTCGTAATTTAACAAGGAAAAAAGGTCTAATTTTATGACCGCATCTTTATCACAAAGTTTTATTTAAAATATACCTTTACTGCATAAGTTGAGGTGACTTTGACCACAGCATTAAAATAACTATGAATAAAGAGCCTGTGTTTTTACACAACAGGCAGGATTACAGAACAAATTCTAAGATTTCTGACCTCCAGCATGAGCTGGGTGAATTCCTCATTGCTAAGAAATGGAGGCTTCCAGTCCTGCCTGATCTCGCTTGACTCAGACTGAGCTGCGATTTCTGGAGAAGGAGAGACACTTTGGTTAGAATTTCAAGAAATGAAAGGACTTCATGGAAAACATCGAGGAGGACTAAGAGCACGTGAGGTGAGCGCACGTGAAAAGACAACAAAAACAGCATAAAGTTAACAGTAAACACCTGGCTGGAAAAATATTTTTAGACCACTATGTCCACAATGAAAACAAGGCAGTTAAACAGAAACTAGATAAGAGAGCACCAGTGAAGCGGAAGTTGATATTCATTATCTTGCAAGGCAACAATACCAGATTAAAAACAAAAAAATAATTGACCTATATACAGTGATTAAATATTTCAGCAGAAACAGAATCTTAATAAAAAGGTAAAAGTATTAAAATATTTTAAAGGCAGAATTCAAATATGGAAATAATTAGGTCAACAATACACAGTTTGTTAAAATAACATTTGATACTGTATAATTATAGTACCAATGTCATAAAACCATAAAAAATGCAATAAAAACATGTTTTCACCAAGCTCTAATGATGAGGGGAAACAAACCCTGATCAGTGTACACAAAACTGAATGATCAACCTAAAAATTAAATAACACCCACCCTGTGAGGTGTTCAGCAAAAACACAGGAAGTGAGACAAGCATGGTAGAAAGCCCTGACCTTTGTGTTTACACAGGAAGTCGATGCTTTTCTGCAGGATGGTGGACTTGTCCATCTTCCTAGTGTTGCCAGGCAACATTGTGCCGAGTTCCTTGATGAGGACATTGAACTGGTCTCTTCGTCTCTTCTCAGACTTGTTACGGGACACGCTGTAAACCAAACCAGATTTGAATTAGATAGTTTAAGACATTTCATATGTTTCACGTTTTCACCACAAGTTAAAAAAAAAAACAAAAAAAAAAAAAGAATAATTAATGTGCGTGACCCTGGACATGTTAAAGTCAAGGCGGCATGGCTGTTGTGTGAATGGCATTAAGACAAGGTCAATTTTGACACTGTGTATTCTCCAGAGGAGCAAAAAATATACTCGTATGCATGTTTAATTAATATGATATGTATGTTTGTCTATCGTACCGTTTTGCTTTGTCCTTTTCATCTTCTTCCATCAACCCATCAAAGATGCTACAATCATCCCTAATGAAGGAAGAAGGAAAACATATTTACAGACAGTCACAGTTTTTCAGACTCATTTGTTTATATTTTCCTGCATGGGCATGTGCGTTGGCCCTTTGAAAGCAGGTATGCATTGTTAGTGACGGATGTTGGCTAATGAGTGAATTCCTACTGTACATGCCAGCAGCAGGTTTATTTTTGGGTCACGCAGAAAGTGAGTGAGACAGCGAGAGAGGTAGAAGGAATGTGTTTTGCTTGCCAAGAAGATTAAGCACATTTGTGTAATAGGGTCTGCTTCTTGCCTACGTTTCAATTAATGTGGGTCAAATTACTTTGATGAGGACTCATAGATGCTATCAATAACTTTTTTTTTTTTTTTTTTTTTTTTTTTTTTTAAATCGGGGGGAAAAAAATTCCTGCAAAAGAACTAAAATAAATTTACTGAAGTAAGATGTTAATTTAAAAGAAATTTTAAAAAATATATTTTCAACTTTTAATTAATTAAACAGTATTACTAGCCTAATGTTTACAGACATATCTTGAGATTTTGTACATATATATAGTATACAGCATGCCCAACATATTGAGGTATTGTGTGTGGCATTATACCCTATGCTTGATGTCATGGTGGCTGCTGATCAGGGCTGTGGCTGCAGTGATTTGTTCTTTAGGCGTGAGGTAGGCATTTGGAAGTCCACCTGTTGAGACAATGAACAGGTACTGTAGTAGCTTCCCTTGCAGTTATATTTCATATTGCTTTTCAGGGCACTAAAAAGAGCTTTAAATAAGAACCTTTAAAGGGTGTCCCTTTTGTATCCATTTAATTTGCAGATCATTGTCCTTTCAAGCTTCCCATCCTCAATTAGTTCCTTTCTTTTTAAACACATTTACAGTTGTATACATGCAAACACAAACCCCACACTTATTTGGACAAACACATTAATGAATAATAATGTCTCAAATCTAAATAGGACACTTCTATGCAATTATAAAACTTAATTTGAAAGTTGACATTTCTTTAAAAAAAAGAAGAAAAGAAAGAAGCATTCGTCTCCGCATTTGAGGATGTGTTTCTGTTTATTCTCCAGTATTATTTACAATGTATGTAACATCTGCAAGCCTGAACATGTTACATACATTGTAAATAATCCTGGAGAATATACAGAAATGTACTCAGTAACAAAATGTACTCAGTTAAAGAGAACAGTCTGCACTGGCAAACCTTTAATTTTTTTTTAATGAACCAGAATAAGTGTATCACACTGAACCTCTGTAATCACTTCTCACCTCACTGCAGCTTATGCACGTGCTCAGTTAACGTATTTTCTCAGGGGTTGTAGAAGGGGTTTGGGGTCAAAAGAGGTGTTGAGGTCATTGAGGTCACGAAAGGCCACTAGACCACAGGAAAGTCATGGTGGTCAAGCAAACCTGCTGGATAAATCAGAGCACAAATTAAGGGTCATGAGGGGATCAACCAGTCAGTTTGGAAACATCTTTTAGTAATTTTACATCTTCAGCGCTGCCATAGGGATAGGGGACAATATGCTATTTGAAAAAAAACTACTTGCAACTGGATCATACAAATTATTATTCTCAAAAAATGAAATATTTTCTTACATGTCTGTATTTTGCAATGAGACACAGACCTTAGTAACAAAGCAATATATATAATAGCTATTTTTTTCACCAGTCAGTATAGCAATCACCCCTTGTGATTGATAAAAACTATTATGAACATTTATTTTGTATTTCAGTTTCATTTTTAATAATCTCCTAGGGTATTACCTGTCATTTCTTGAACCTTGATTTTTTTTTTTTTAAATTGCAGTTTCTTCCTTTTAATACTTTTAATTTTTGGTACAATATTAATTCTACATAAGTTGCAGATTTAAAAAAAATACATGTTATGACTTAAGGTCCTTAAATTCCAGTTTAATATGGAACAACATCTTTTAAGTGTGAACATTGTACGCCAATACAGAAAGAATACCCTCTAATGAAATACATTTGTGCTTACGATATTTTTACATCATCTAACTTACTTTCCGGAATGTCTCTTGTGGGTATAATTAACTGTCTGAGATTGTAGCCTTGGAGCTGCTGGCAAACCTTGTATGTGTAAGCCACGGATCACCTGCAACAAAAAGTGTACACTTATTCACAGACATGCACTCACTGTTTACCATGCATTCAAATTCTAAAGGCGACCCAGGAATACAAATGTTAGTTGCTCCAAGGTACAAAACAGGAAATCTGGGCTACAATTAACCATTTTTGTATTAATATATTTGTCATACCACTACAAAATGCTGAAAAAAACCTCATTCAGACTTTCCAGGAACCAAACCATTATTATTACCAATTTATTATAGTCTTTTTGTTGGTTTTATAGAATACAGAATAAAATGTACTCTTTACATTAAAACCAGCCAATCATTACAATTGAAGAGCAATAACTAGTAAATGGTACTTTTTTTGCAAGCAAAATCGTGCACATGAATCTAATATTCATTTCAGCATTTGTAATCTCTTAAGAGATTAGTCTGAAGGAGTTGCCCTTAAACTCGTCAAGTAGTCCCACCATCACAGGGACAACAGACCACCACTCAATCAGCGCCATCTAAGAGGATTTTGCTGTATATGAGCGTAGGCAGGGAGGTCATAGAGACTGCACTAACACCTATGGATAGCATACCATTCAGCGACATGCTCTCTTATCATTGTAAGTGCATGAAACCATCATAAGCAGATCGCACTGCTGGTCCCTGTAGTTTGGGATGCTGACCTACAGTTGGTGTTTTCCTGATGGCCAATAAGTGAAGCCTCGTTAAACTGAGCTTCTTCATTGGACGAAGACGCTGTACACCGTTCCCAATGAATTAACTCTCATATAAGCAACATGGCCGAATGTTGTTCCGTCTCGCAAAGCAGCAATGAACCATAAGATAAGACAAGCTAGCGTTTATTATTAATATACCTTTTAATGCTACAGGTGTTAGTTATACAACCAAAAGAGAGCAACCCATATAGCTAGCTAGCAGGCTAAGTAAGCTTTCTACCGAAAACTGACAAATTTAACTCAGACGTAATGCTCTAACTGCCCTTTTCCTCCTGCTCACACACGGAAAACATTGAATGACACTCACAGGTAAAGCATTTCACGTTTGTAAAATAAACAAGAGCGGGGGAAAAAATCTATTATACCAAGCTGGCGCCGAGCCCGAAGCTGTCACGCAACAACTGACATTGAAGACGAAATAATCTCTAAAATATTACCGTCGGGTCCTCAAACGCCGCAAGAAAGCTGAGCCTAAACATCCGCGCGGGGCAAGGTCCTCGTTTAAGCCGACAAAAACATGCTTATCCTTGGCGGAGACTCATCTAAAACCAACGACGGTGGAAACATTTTCGCGGCAGATGTACGTACACACACACACACATACACATACACGGTGCCCGGGCACACGCGTACACACACACTGGCAAGGATACGCGCGCGCGCTCGCCCACTCGTACACATAGACACTGGCTGCTCCAAATGTGGGTCACTGGGCCTTGCTCTCCCTCAAGCGTGCGGAAACAGTCCCGAAGCCTGCTCTGTAGTCTGACCGCTTCCGCACGCCGAAAACACCGTCTACAACCCACGGCTGCCGTGTTATTTCATAATCGGTAACCACCGCCAGCTTCGCGTATGCATTAAAAAAAACCCTTACCTTCACGAATAATCGAGAGCAGCCTCCGTGTTTTGCTTACTTGAGCGTTGCAGCGAGGTGGTGGGGGCCAGGAGGACTTCGGGTTGGGGAGAAAAACAGGAGGCCTACTTCATATTACGACGTACAGTCATGCGCAATAGAGACAGCAGGGCGCACTATTTTGCAAGTACAGTAGCCGAAGGAAAACTGAGGGAATCGCTGAGTGATCTTCGAAGGGGAAATGACTCCGCGTTTTTGTGGTTTTTGCAGACAAACTACTCCAGTGTCCGAGCGACCGAGGTAGCGAAATGAAAAATAAAAATGAATGTAGTTAAAATAAAAAATGACGGACACCGTCCAGGATTTTATATATATATATATATATATATATATATATATATATATATATATATATACACACACACACACACACACACACACACACACACACACACACACACACACTGAGTTGTGTTTTAAAAGCACTTCGATAACACTGAGCTCCATAAGCGTGACCCCATTTAAATCTATTTAAATAATATATTTACATAATCTAATAATGTCACTATTATGTTCGTGAAAATCTAGTTTGGGTTGCAGGGTATGGACTGTGAATGTGACATTGGATGACCGCCAGAGGGGTGCAGAGCAGGGCAGGGATGACCCTCCTCATGACATGGGGTTTCCCCTTTTATCGACATCCAATCGCAGGCTCTAAAGGCCATGACGTTGTTCGTATTTTGTGTCGAGGTTCCCCTAACTTTTTATTGAGTTGCTTTTTGGCGTTTGAAACATTTTTATGACGCATAATCTGGAGTTCTGTATCCGTTTTATGTGTTTGCAATGATAGATATCTGGTCTTTAGGAACAAGATGCTATCAAGACATACTTCAAATCATATCAAAGTATCTTTGGTCAGATAAAGTGTTACACCATTAATCCAACAATATCACAAGCCGCAGCTTATTAACAAGCTATTAGAGCTATTAGTTAAAATCATTCAGGGATACATGCTGATCATATCTACTCCAGATAATTACTGATTTTATAATGGAATGCACTCACATTTAACCATACTTTCATACAGTGCTTTATTCCATACACTTCTTCTTCTTTCGGCTGCTCTCTTTAGGGGTCACCACAGCAAATCATCTCAGCCAAAAGCACCCTCCTCTGTCACATGAACTCTCTGCATGTCCTCCTTACTACATCCATAAACCTTCTCTGTGGTCTTTCTCTTTTCCTCCTGTGTGACAGCTCTGTATTTTACATGCACTATCCCTCCTCTGCGCATGTCCAAACCATCTCAGCCTTGCCTCTCTTGTGCACTGTCCGTTGCTTTGGATGGTTGACCCCAGGTATTTAAACTCATCCACCTTCACTACCTCTACAAGCACTTTATCCCCAATTAGCCTAACATGCATGTCTTTGGACTGTGGCAAGAAGTCAGAGGAGTGCCCAGAGGAAGCCCACACAGACGCAGGGAGAGCATGCAAATTCCACACAGAAAGGCCCCACCCAGGGTTTGAACCTGGCTGAGGTGACAGTGCTAACCACTCCATCACCATGCCACCTATAAAACACACACTGCTATTTTAAAGCTAAAAAAAAACAAACACAAAATAATTTTTTAAGTAGACTTGTGAAAATCCTGGTAGGTTTTAAATATATAATAAACTTTTTATTATAATGTTTTAATTTTACATGTCTGAGACAAAATGACTTCTTTTTTTGTGTTATGTCATAAAAAAGTTTCCCATGAATTAGCCTTGTTTTCCTTACTGCAAGTCTCTGTTAAAACATCTGCCCTGTTCTTCCACCAGCTTAATAGTCTCTTGATCACGCTGACTTCATTTTGTATAACTGCCTGTGTCCATTACTCATTCCTCACTAATGTCTCTGGGTGAAAATAACATGGTATAATAAGACATAACATCAAAACAATCATCCAGTAATGGTTTTCACAGTGCAAACAATCATAAAATCAATTTCACATTTGACAATGATGATGTGAAATTGAACAGATGGATACTGGGAAATTATTTTGTTACAACAGTTAAAAGAGTAATAATAACAATAATAATAATAATTTAATTTTTGTTATATTGTACTATTTCTTTAGCTCTCTTATACAGCATACACACTATATTGTCAAAAGTATTCACTCACCCATTCAAATAATTGAATATATGTGTTCCAATCACTTCCATGGCCACGGTTGTACACTGCTCAAAAAAATAAAGGGAACACTTAAACAACACAATATAACTCCAAGTAAATCAAACTTCTGTGAAATCAAACTGTCCACTTAGGAAGCAACACTGATTGACAATCAGTTTCACATGCTGTTGTGGAAATGAAATAGACAACAGGTGGAAATTATTGGCAATTAGCAAGACACACTCAATAAAGGAGTGGTTCTGCAGGTGGGGACCACAGACCACTTCTCAGTACCTATGCTTTCTGGCTGATGTGTTGGTCACTTTTGAATGTGCTTTCACACTCGTGGTAGCATGAGACAGACTCTACAACCCACACAAGTGGCTTAGGTAGTGCAGCTCATCCAGGATGGCACATCAATGCAAGCTGTGGCAAGAAGGTTTGCTGTGTCTGTCAGCGTAGTGTCCAGATGCTGGAGGCGCTACCAGGAGACAGGCCAGTACACCAGGAGATGTGGAGGAGGCCGTAGGAGGGCAGCAACCCAGCAGCAGGACCGCTACCTCCGCCTTTGTGCAAGGAGGAACAGGAGGAGCACTGCCAGAGCCCTGCAAAATGCCCTCCAGCAAGCCACAAATGTGCATGTGTCTGTACAAACGGTTAGAAAACGACTCCATGAGGATGGTATGAGGGCCCGACGTCCACAGATGGGGGTTGTGCTCACAGCCCAACACCGTGCAGGACACTTGGCATTTGCCAGAGAACACCAGGATTGGCAAATTCGCCACTGGCACCCTGTGCTCTTCACAGATGAAAGCAGCTTCACACTGAGCACACGTGACAGACGTGACAGAGTCTGGAGACGCCCTGGAGAGCGATCTGCTGCCTGCAACATCCTTCAGCATGACCAGTTTGGCAGTGGGTCAGAAATGGTGTGGGGTGGCATTTCTTTGGAGGACCGCACAGCCCTCCATGCGCTCGCCAGAGGTAGCATGACTGCCATTAGGTACAGAGATGAGATCCTCAGACCCCTTGTGAGACCATATGCTGGTGCGGTTGGCCCTGGGGTCCTCCTAATGCAGGACAAGGCTAGACCTCATGTGGCTGGAGTGTGTCAGCAGTTCCTGCAAGATGAAGGCATTGAAGCTATGGACTGGCCCGCCCGTTTCCCAGACCTAAATCCCGATTGTGCACATCTGGGACATCATGTCTTGCTCCATCCACGAACGTCATGTTGCACCACAGACTGTCCAGGAGTTGGCGGATGCTTTAGTCCAGGTCTGGGAGGAGATCCCTCAGGAGACCATCCGCCACCTCATCAGGAGCATGCCCAGGCATTGTAGGGAGGTCATACAGGCACGTGGAGGCCACACACAATACTGAACCTCATTTTGACTTGTTTTAAGGACATTACATCAAAGTTGGATCAGCCTGTAGTGTGTTTTTCCACTTTAATTTTGTGTGTGACTCCAAATCCAGGCCTCCATTGGTTAATAAATTGGATTTCCATTGATGATTTTTGTGTGATTTTGTTGTCAGCACATTCAACTTTGTACAGAACAAAGTATTCAATGAGAATATTTCATTCATTCAGATCTAGGATGTGTTATTTGAGTGTTCCCTTTATTTTTTTGAGCAGTGTATTAAACCAAGCACCGAGGTAAGGAGACTGCTTTTACAAACATTTCTGAAAGAATGGGTCACTCTCAGGAGCTCAGTGAATTCCAGCATGGTACCGTGATAGCATGCCACCTATGCAACAAGTCCAGTTGTGAAATTTCCTCACTACTAAATATTCCACAGTCAAATGTTAGTGGCATTATAACAAAGTGGAAGCAATTGGAAACATCAGTAACTCAGCCACGAAGTAGTAGGCCATGTAAAATGACAGAACGGATGCTGAGGTGCAAAGTGTGCAAAGGTCACCAACTTTCTGCAGAATCAATCACTGAAAACCACCAAATGTCATGTGGCATTCAGATTAGAAGAAGAAGAAGAAGAAGAAGAAGAAGAAGAAGAAGAAGAAGAAGAAGAAGAAGAAGAAGCAGCCTTTATTGTCCCGCAAAGGGGAAATTTAGGTGTAACAGCAGCAAAAATGTCAAAACACAACAGGACAATATTAACAATACTACTACTAATAATAATAAAATAATATATACTGTACAGCATTATAACTACAGGAAATAACAATATACTATGTATTACTATACAATATATACTCTACAAGGTCAAGAACTCCATTAGGTCACTCTATTAGGTCAAGAACAGTGCGTAGAGAGCTTCATTGAATGGATTTCTATAGCCAAGCTGCTGAATCCAAGCCTGACATCACCAAGCATAAAGCAAACCATCAGATGCATTGGTGTAAAGCACACCGCCACTGGGCTCTAGAGCAGTGGAGACGTGTTCTCTGGAGTGATGAGTCACGCTTCTCCATCTGGCAAGCCGATGGATGTGTCTGTGTTTGGCAGCTACCAGTAGAACACTACTAGTCTGACTGCACTGCGCCAAGTGTAAAGTTTGGTGAAGGGGGGATTTTGTTATGGGGTTGTTTTTCGGGAGTTGGGCTCAGCCCCTTAGTTCCAGTGAAAGGAACTCGCAATGCTTCAGCATACCAAGACATTTTTATGCTCCCAACTTTGTGGAAACAGTTTGGGAATGATCACTTCCTGTTCCAACATAACTATGGATCAGTGCACAAAACAAGGTCCATTATGACATTGATGAGCGAGTTTGGTGGGGCAGAACTTGACTGGCCTGCACCTGATAGAACACCTTTAGGATGAATTAGAGTAGAGACTGTGAGCCAGGCCTTCTCATCCAACATCAGTGTCTGACCTCACAAATGCACTTCTGAAAGAATGGTCAAAAATTCCCATAATCACACTCCTAAACCTTGTGGAAAGCCTTCCCAGAAGAGTTGAAGCTGTTATAGCTGCAAAGGGTCAATATCATATTAAACCCTATGGATTAAGAATGGTATTTCATCAAGTTCATATGCGTGTGACGGTAGATGGGGGAATACTTTTGGCAATATACTGTATCTCATTAATTCATTCCTCCTGTCTGGGCTTTTTTCTCAGTCTTTCAGCTTCTTATTCCCATTGTCAGCCTCCTTCCTCTGTGTGAACTCCATTTTCTCCTCCACTTTCCTCTCTGTCATCACTTTCAGTTTTCTTGCAGTATGTTCAAATGAGTCCTTATCTGTTTTTTAAAGGATTATCCCCATTTTCCTACCTATTATTTTCAGAGCACCCCTGCATATGTACCGTTGAGTCATTCTGTAATTAATCTCTTTTTGTCATATCACATTCAGGGCTTCCTTTACATGAGATGTTCTGTTGCTTCTTTCTTTCTTTGCTTTCTTCCCCCTTGCTTCCTGCTTTCTCCATCGTTCCATTTTCCCACTTGTTCTGCACCATTCATGTCACTCTCTTTCCGTAACTTTATTACAAATCATTCCTTTCTCCTTCAGCACCCTCCTTCTCCTTTTCATTTTCCCTAACAATCATTATTTAGGTTTCTAGCACCACATAATTGATCTCCTCATCCTTGCTGCTGCATGCTCCACTCTATTCATTATCTATTTGTCCTCTTCAATTAGCCATCCCTGCATTTCCAAACACCTCCCATCTTGCCTTTTAACAGTATTTGTTTAATCCTAATGATTTCCATTACTTACCTGCATGTTTTAAATGCAGAAAACAATAACATTGTATTTCTATTAAACAAAAATAGGAAATCACTGCAGTCTTTGTGCTTGTGCATTCCAGCATACACCACAAAAAAAACAAACTAACAAAAAAAAAAACTCGAAATTCTTGGATTACCCCAATAAATGTGCAAATATGAATTTTCAATGCATGTCTCACATATACTGGGAGAAATCAATGATAAGTAAGTACAACAAACCTCATGTGTTATTCATAAGATTCAACACTTGCATATATATATTTCCTTTCCTCCCTATACTTCCTGCCTCTCCGCTCATTTTTCCATCTCAGAGGCAAAAAGCCTTTCAAGCGAACACCCACAAAAACCATCAACAACAACAACAATAAAGCACTTAGCAGAGGAGTGACCCATTTTTGTTTTCACAAATGTGACAAATCCAATGGAGCCACACTTTTTCCTGCTAACAAATCGAATCAGCTCTTCAGTCTGGTTCATCCTGGGGTGGTTTTGCCCATAGACAAGTCTTCCCACAATGTTTTGAAAAATCTATCAACAGCTCCCCTCTCTAAGAGAGGAGAGAAACATGTTCATAGGTGTAAAAATGATGTTCTCTGCACCCCACCAGCATGTCTAGCAAATTATCTTGTGGAGCCATGATCACTAGAGCAGCTTCCTTTGTATGTTTATAAAAGTCACCCCCCTCCACCCATCTCTCCATATAAGTGCTTCACTGTACTTGTACATATTGTCAGAGATTGAATTACTACACGGTAATGGAAACCATGCAGAGTGCTGTGGGACATCCGTTTCCCACACAACAACCGTTTAATCACGGACAAACACTGGGCTCTTTGCCACAATCAGTGTCTATATGCGAGTGAGTGGAGGAGAGGCCGAAAGACCACAAAAAGAAAAAAGCGAGACTGTCTGTTAGATTCGTGGCGTAATGGAACATACGACCACACGGAACCACAGTTAATTTAGCTTTTAGTTTAATATTTCACCTGCCAGGGAACGCACACAAAAACTGTAATCTTCATATGAGAAGAGCTACTTCGTGCCTTTTTTTTTTTCAGTAGTTACTGCCTCTACGCTGGGCAGATAGACAATAATAATAAATATTAAATTCAAATGCAAATCCAACTATGAAATACAAATAGTGTCTAAGATATTTTTGTCAGCTACAAATGCAAGAGTGAAATCCATATTTGCAGGAAACCTTCATAACATAATGGATCTTAATTGAAGCAATAAAAACACAAATGATTTAGAGTTTGGCCTTTTATTGCCCCCTTGCTGCTCTCTCACTCCTGGACATGTTGGTATCAACACAGCACTTCAATCAAAGATTAACATACATCATCAAACCACACCAATACAAAGTGGACTGTGTGTGTCTGTGTATGTGTGCTTGAGTGTATTTGCCAGTAGAGTAAGCGCTTATTTCACACAGAACCAACCCACAAACCCCACATGCTTTCATAAGGTCTGAGCAGGGGAAAACATCACCACCTCCCTCCCCTCCCACCACTGCCAGATTTCAGGGTTTCTCCAGTGTCACAGTATTTTTTGATATCTCATTCCTTTGAGTTTCTCTCGCTCTCTTTGTTCTCCTTTCTTGCCGTTGCTGGTTTTTGGGAAGCTTTGATTCCTCTCCCCCTCTCTCCAGTGATGTCGTCTCTTCTGAGGGAGGAGATGCAGAGAGTTTTGTTTCGACCTGCAAAGCAGAGACTAGTGGAGTTTATTGAAATTGAAGAGCCATCGCATGGAAGACATTTTCTCTGTGCTTCAGGTAAGCAGCTTTATTGTTGGCCGAGAAATACACGTTTCATTCGTACAGGAGCAAATCTGCATGTTCTTCTTTGAGACTAACATTTTCAATGTTTTCAATAACTCACTCCTATAAAAGCTGCACGTACCGACACTACAGGACGTGTTAAATCTATAAGGCTCATTTGCAGATGAAATGTCTGGTGCTGCAGTACACCTGTTTGTGATGTTGCTTCCCATTTTTCTGCAGTTGCAAAAAACAAAGAAGTCCAGATATGTATAGTGCAATGTCAGATGTCTCTGTCCCTAAAGACTGCATCCAAGAGATCCTACACCAAACGCTCCAGCATACAGGAATGCTACCAGAAGGCAGAGATCTGGTCCCTGAAAGACCTGACTCTTATTGATGGAAGAGATCCTGATGTGGTAATTAACCAAATTCTTCTGCAACTTCCATTGTTCTTCACTGACATTTGCAACAAATAGAGAAAATCTGTGTCTGTATGAGTCACACTTAAAATGTTTGTGTCATCTTTAATGTGAAACATCAAATCAAGTAATGTCTGTTATTTAGTTCATGTGGATGGCATTCTTGATCACTACATAGAACATGTAATAGAAAAAAAACATTTTGCTGTTTTAATAACTAGTAAGTATGCAAATAAGAAAAATGTATTAATAAAGCATACTTACTAGTTATTAAAACAGCAAAATAACTAGTAAGTATGCTCTAGTAAGTATGCAAATAAGAAAAATGTATTAATAAAGCATATTTAAACACATATTTCACTGACCAGAGTACAGTGCTTAATAAATCTATTAGCCCACCACCAAGGTTTATGCCACAGCTACCCTAAATTAACAGTACTGGTAATTACCAAAATCATTTTTTATGTTTCTGTAATGGATAATCCACCAGCATGTACAAGCACTTTGATCAAAATTATATTTTTCATGCTAAAATATAATTATTGTTGTTATTCGTGATTTTTTTTTTTTTTTTTACAAAAAGCAGAAAAAATAGTAAAGCACTTTGTTGTTTTTGTGATTAAGATGCCAAATTACAGTTATTTCCTTGTATTTCTGAACAGAAAAAAATAGTTTTAATGGTTGAATTTTATGCTTGATTAATTTCTGATTTCGCTCAACAGTCCAGTGTCAGTACAATACAGATGTGAATTCAGTTTGTTATTTGCTTAATAAATAATAATATCACAAGTTTTTGACCGATTTCTAAAATATTTGTTTTTATGACAGGTGATCTAATACATTTGTTAAGCACCGTATTTATCCTATATACACACAGGAATGCAATTACATAAAAAAACAAAACAAATACCAATGTTTTTCTATGATCAGTTATCATCACTGTGTCAGCCAGCCAATCTCAGAAGCTACTTTGAACATTTGATGTCTGATGAATTAAGGTTAATTAATTTAATTCTTATTAGCCAATCTGTTTTTAATGTCTGTTTCATAGGTAGAAAAACTTAATTCCTGCTCTAGCCACCTCTCGTGACTTGTCAGCAAAATAACTGACAGTACTATTTATTTTTCAAATTTTAATTCATCAAATGGATGGTGGCTTGACAAGGGACAGTGTAAAGGAAAACGATTAAAATCACAGCAGGTCAAAGCAGATCACTTAGCTTTAGGTGCCCTAGAATAATGTAAACTTTCTAAAACCCCAGCACTGCTGGAAAACCTTAATAAACTTTGATTCTTAAAGGTGCTCCACAAATATACATTTCTTTGGTTTCAGGATGACCCCTGTTTCCTGCTCCACTTTGACCAGGTGCGTGCAGTGACAGCGATCAGCTGCTCGGCCAAATACGCTATCGTGCGTGCCCTGGTTACTCTCAGCGAGCGGTACTGTCAGAGGTCACTGAATCTGAGGAACTTTGACTGGGCTTACATCACACCCACCGCTTTCTACTCAAACAAAGGGGACTGTGCTGTTCTGTCACAGATATGCTTCTATGCGGTCAATTTGCTTTGTCTGTCCATGTGTCATGTGCCTCTGGATTGATAATAAAATTACACAGTTGTTATGAGTGTGCCAGTTAAGGTGTGTTTATGTTAAGAAGTTGTAGCAAATACTGTACGCGCATATTGCTTATGTCAGTTAGAAGGTATGAAGCAAATGTAAGGTTATAGCTTAGGTTAGTTGGGCTTAGATGAAGTACTATTCACAAAGTGTTTTGCATTAATGCTGTGCTGAATGTATCTTCATGGCAAATGCTCACTATTTGCCATAACTGCCATCTAATTTTGTGATCTTTTAATTACATATCCATGAAAATATTATAGTCTGTGTGCTACTGTGAATTTCAAAATAAGTGTAAGAAAACAAATAAAGCAAATGCAAATTCTTTGCCCCTCTTTCTCCCTTTACCCTCTTATACATAGGCTAGGAATAATGCATTCCTATCTTTGTATGCACTGCACTGTTAACTATGTATGTCATAGTGAGCAGGGGCGCAGCTTCATTAATTTTAATGAAACTTAAAATCCATTTGGTGGATATTTCCAGTATACTTCAGATCATTTCTAGATAAATAAATGATTAGGTATTTCCTCACCAGATTTATTACTCCAATGATGAGAAGCAACATTTACATACGTGCAGCTACCCCTCATTTCTTTATATTTTGTTTGGAAAATGGGAAATAGGTGCACCGATTTATTGAAACTGTGCAAAAGGTAAAAACAGAGATTGTACAATTCTAGCAAGCTTGAAAGTCAACATTTGGTATGAATGGCTTTATTTTTCAACACAGCCTGAACTCCCTTAGGCAACTTTCTTGCCATTTCTTAAAGTAGTCTTCAGGAATAGTTCTCCAGGCTTCTTGAAAGACATTCAAAACTCTTCTTTGGAAGTTTGCTGCCTTTCTTTAGTTGCAAGATGATCCCACACTTCTTCAATAATGTTGATGTCCGGGCTCTGGGGAGGCCAATCCATTACTGATAGCGTTCCATTGGGTGTTTTTTTTCTATCCAGGCAGCTTTTACTGCTTTGGCAGTGTGTTTGGGATCATTGTCATGCTGAGAAATTTTGACAAAATTCCCAACTGAAAAGCAGCCCAAAATCATGACGGAGGCTTCACTGTGTTTTAAAGACGGCTGTAGACATTCATTATTGCACCTCTCTGCTGACCTCCTCTGTACATGTTGACAATGATTTGAACCAAAATTTTCAAATTTGGAGTCATCACACCATAAGACCTGTTGCCACTGATTTTCAGTCCAGGTCTTGTGCAATTTTGGATGCCTCAGCCTTTTCTTCCTGTTTCCCTTCCTTAAGAATGGCTTTGACAGCCACCCTTAAACTGAGACCATTTCTGATGAGGCTTCAATGAACAGTAGATGGATCAACTGAAGAGCCAGATGCATTTCTCAGGTCCTGTATCAGGTCTTTGCTGGACTGTCTTTGCTTTTCTTAAGGAAATGCTTTCAGATACTGTTCATCTGCTGTAGATAGGTTTTTTTTTTTTTTTTTAGGCCTCTTTTGTCCTCCATTTGTCCAGTTTCCTCAGTTTTTCTAAGGATGCACCATGGCAAGATATGCCAAGTTTTCAGCTAATAACTCTTTGGGAATCCCCTTGTTGGTATAAAAATATAATTTTATGCCTGTCAAACTGTCAGACTTTATGTTTGAATGATTCATAGGTCAGTGTTAAGTGGTTTAACAAAATGTTCCCCTGAATATGGCAAGTTACAAGGACTGGACTTAAAATGAGTGAAAAAGCAACCAATGTCCTAATAAAAACTTTGAAAGACCTTCAGAAATGCTGGAGAGCTAATAATCAAGATCATTAAAAAATACAAAAAAGTCTGGCTCCTTGGAATCAAAATACAAATAAACTAGGGGTGGCTCAAGAATTTTGCACAGCACTGTAACCCTTACAATAATGGCATAATTGAATACTAACACAGTGTGCGTATAAGTAGTCTTTGCATAAAAAGTTCTTATAACTTCTAGACAAAGCTTTTAGGAGGAGCAGCTATTATCCAGTGATTTCTGTGGTTCCTGGCATGAAGAATGGCCTCATATTTTTTCCATCTTATTTAATATTTCATATAAAGAAATGCTTAATATGGGCTATTATTAAAATATCTGTAGTACTTATAACTATTTTTAAGTTTATCAATCATCGTTGTTACTTAATAACAGCTTCTCAGGACCCTTCATTATTAATATCCGGTATGTTCCCACTTCCCAGGGATACTCGGGACCAGTTTTTTTAATACACCTGTAGTTAGGCATTGTATCCACAGGTGGCGCCAAGACATGTAGAAGCGAGAAGTCTTACTTTTAGTCGCTTCAATAGTTGCCTGACGAAAATAAATCTTTGTGGCAATAAATATATAATATAGATTTATAGAAAAATAGATTTTAGATTTGAGTTTAACATTTCTTAAATGTAATTATTCATGATATGCTAATTATGTGTCTGTGTATTTTTAATATCACCAAATTTTCTTTGTTTTGTTTCCGGCACCCAACGGACGCACTCTCGGCTCCATGTCTGCATGCATGCCGCCAAAATTCAAGTTAGAGGAGAGAAAAAGCGATTTCTCAGTTGTCGGTTGTAAACAAGTGGCTGGTGCTTCCTATGTAAGTTGCTGGTTTGTCACTTGGGTGTCACAAATCTTGCCTCCGGAATCAGCGGAGAGAAGACAGCCTAAAAATGTATATCACGTCAATTATTATCGAAGGATTCAAGTCCTACGCGCAGAGGACGGAGATTAACGGCTTTGACCCACTCTTCAACGCCATCACGGGACTGAACGGCAGCGGAAAGTCCAATATTTTGGACTCGATATGTTTCCTTTTGGGAATTTCAAATCTCAGCCACGTAAGTGCGTTATTGTTTATAAGGTCGCTTAAAAACTATTAATTTCAGTGTTACGTTACCCAGTTGTTTACCTTTGATGATGGCGGCAGTGTTTTTCTGTCCGTAACTAGAAAAATTGATTTAAAAAACAGAATATTATAGTACTTAAAACGATATTGTGTGCTGGCAAAACTAATGTAAAGAAAATGACGTTATACAAGAAATGTATTTAGTTTTAGTTTTGTGAAATTTGTCAACACTGATGCTTTGAGACTGGGAGCTCATCATGGCTGGGAGTAAATTGCCTTCACATATTGTTTTTAGTTGTTATTGTATTAAATAAAATTCCCCGTGTTAAGTTGGGAAAAATAAAGTAAAAATAAACACATAGAAACTGTCTCAGACTAAACATAAGTGAGGAATAAAATATGAACAAAAGCTGTTGAAAATTACAAAACTATAGTAACTGAATTGGATTAAATAAATAAGAAGCACCTATAAGTGAAACTTGTGTCCCCTTTTGTTTCATCTCACCTGACAGGTGCGAGCCTCCAACCTCCAGGATTTGGTGTACAAGAACGGACAGGGTGGAATCACAAAGGCCACTGTGTCCATTACCTTTGACAACTCCAACAAAAGCCAGAGTCCTCTGGGGTTTGAAACACATGATGAGATCACTGTCACCAGACAGGTGGGGAGAGAAATAAAGGAAGAAACTTGATTTAGGGTTATTATTCAGTCCTTGTATGAAAACATATATATATATATACCTCTTTTTTTCCTTTAAGGTGGTAATTGGTGGCAGGAACAAGTATCTCATCAATGGAGTCAATGCCAACAACACCCGGGTGCAGGACTTATTCTGCTCTGTTGGTCTTAATGTCAACAACCCACATTTCCTCATCATGCAGGTCAGTCTTGTGTCTTCAGCGGTGTATGTTGCTGTAAATGAATATGATCTGTCGCTCCATTCTTAGATAATTTTTTTTTCTTTGTACTTTTCTTTTCAATACATTAGGGGAGGATCACCAAGGTTCTGAATATGAAACCACCAGAGGTACGACGTAAACGTGTTGTCCAGTATCTCAATAGCAGAATGTTTATTTTCATTGCTTTTTAGGTCTTCTAGTATTGACCTCTCTTCTTTCAGATACTTGCCATGATTGAGGAGGCAGCGGGGACCAGGATGTATGAATGTAAAAAGATTAGTGCTCAGAAGACCATAGAGAAGAAAGAAGCCAAGCTGAAGGAGATTCAGACCGTACGTTAAATCATTTTGACTATCTGTATCTATACTTGTTCTTCGGTGAACCGTTGCAGAAGCAAGCCATTTAATTTGTTTGCTCTTTCAGATTTTGGATGAGGAAATCACTCCAACCATGCAGAAACTGCAGGAGGTAGGTTGACATTAAAATTGAATAGGTTCAAGCTGTGATGGCTCTTCCTGTATTATGTTAATATTTTTTTCTGAACCTTCCTCTATTCACAGGAACGATCATCATACCTGGAGTACCAGAAGCTGATGCGTGAGATCCAGCACTTGTCTCGGCTGTATGTGGCCTGGCTGTTTGTGTGCGCAGAGGAGACCAAGCTGAAGTCAGCAGAGAATCTAAAGGTGATGCAAGATAACATCGCCAAGATGCAAGCCAGCATGGCAGAGAATGAGAGCAAAGTCCAGGAGCTCACAGCCCAGATTCAGGAGCTGCAAAAGAAAAAAGACCAGGTGCTGTACTTGTATCGCTCTTTGTTTAATCTCACCTGACAGGTGTGAGAATCCTCCAGGAAAAAAGAAAACAAGAGAGGGATAAGAGTGATTTTTTTTTTTTTTGAATTTTAATTGTTACGTAATAATCAGGTTTTGCAGTAAATCTTTAAAATAATTAGCAGACTGTAGGTTCACATTGTGTATGTTTTAATCAAATGACAGCAAAGTAATCCATATCAATCTGCTCCTCTGTAGGAGGTGAATGGAGTATTAAAGTCCCTAGAGGAGGCTCTAGCTGATGTTCAGCGTGTGGATGCCAAAGCTCAGAGTGCACTCGACTTAAAAAAACAGAATCTCAAAGATGAAACCAAGAAGAGGAAGGAGCTCGTAAAGAACATGGAGGAGGTAATGGGTCAATAAATCTTGCTATTCTTGTAAAAGATGTGCAATCTGCACATCTGAATCATTTATTAAAACTGTTGTTTTCCTTCATCCATAGGACAAGAAAATGCTTGTGGTAAAGGAAAAAGAAGTTTCCAAATTGACTGAGCAGCTTCAGGCTCTACAGGAGGAGGGAAAGAATGACAACGCTGCCCTCGAGGCTGCTGAGCAGCATTTTAAAGCTGTGTCTGCAGGTCTTTCTACCAATGAGGATGGAGAAGAAGCCACACTTGCTGGGCAGATGATGGCCTGCAAGAATGACATGAGCAAGGCAGATACAGAGGCCAAGCAGGTGATGAAAGCACTTAAACAGATGTCCTTAGAATCAGAAGAAGAATGAAAATTCATGTAGAATGTTGGTTATAGGTTAATGGCATATTTCCCTGTGGTTTGTTTTTTAACATTATTTCCTTGGTCAATATTTTGTCACACATTTCCAACAGATTTTTTTTTTCTTCCTTGTTTCTGTTCAGGCCCAAATGACTCTTAAGCATGCCCAGGCCGAGCTGAAGACCAAACAAGCAGAGGTGAAAAAGATGGACAGTGGCTACAAGAAAGACCAAGACACTCTGAAAGCTGTCAAAAACAGCAGGGAGAAACTAGAGGCCGAGCTAGCCAAGCTCAACTACGAAGGTACTAATATATGTTTGTTTATTTAAATGGCAGTGACTTGCACTCACATGTGAGATGTCTTGTCTGCGTAGACCTGCGTACTAACAGGAGGGTTGTTTTATGTCCTCCTGCAGACGGGAAGGAAGAAAGTCTGCTGGAAAAAAGAACGCAGCTTTCCAGAGAGGTCGCTAAACTTAAAGAGACCTATGAGCGTCTCATGTCACGGTTCCCCAACCTGCGCTTTGATTACAAGTAAGAATTTTGATCTAATCACATTACATGTATAATGTTAGACATTTAAATATTTCTTTGTTTTCCTATTTTTTATAATGCTTCTGTCTGATAACACCTACATGTATAAAACAAAAGGAAGCACTGCGAGTTTCTACACTAATGTGTAGAAATTAATGTGAATATGATGACCACACAAATAAAACATGACCTGCTCTGTTTCCAAGAGCACAAATAAGCCCACAAACACCACGTTTGTATTGCTTTGCTTTGCTTGACTGACAGGTCCCTCGTTCTTAGCTTTGTTAGTTTTGTTGTACCTGTTTAGAGCCCAACCAGAGTATCTGCTGATATTGGCTATTTGTCAGTGTATTGGTATAATGTCAGAAATGACAATTTTCTTATTTTATATGAAGTTAATTATTTCTTTTCTCAGTTATTTTTAAATATACTGCAGTATGTAAGGAAGTAGTAAAAATGCCGCTTATGATTTTCGCCGGATTCAGACAGCTTGTTTTAGTAGAGCCACAGTCCAAAGCCCAGCATTATTCCATTTACGAGCATGAACAAACAAATCAATCACATCCTTTTTTTAATTTTTTTTTTTGAAAAACAAATTTTTTTTGGCAAATCAAAAATGATAAGAAATGTGTGTTTCAATAATCTGTCAGTAGCCTGTGATTGGCTGCAGTCTTTGGTAATTGTAATTTTTAATTAATCCAAGAGTCATCCCTGTTAATTGATTATTTCCTCATCAGAATTCATTGTAAAACTTGTCTTAAAGCTTTTGATGTTGTTATATTTTGTATGACCAGTGCTTTCTTTGTTTAATTGGTAATCCCACTATTGACAGGCTTTATGCACTTTCAGAGGGAGTGAATAGCAGTTAATGAACTTGTAATAAACTCAGGTGTTTAACATGTGTTTTTTTTTTTTTTTTTTAGGGACCCTGAGCGAGGATGGGACCACAGCAAAGTGAAGGGGCTTCTAGCTAACCTGATCACAGTCAGTGATATCTCCTACTCGACAGCACTGGAGGTCGTGGCAGGAGGCCGGCTTTATAACATTGTTGTTGACACAGAGGTAGGTGCGCTATTTATTTATTTTTTTATTTCATTTGCAGACCAGTGGGGCAGCATAACCTGAGTTACTGATTTTGTTCTTTTTTCTAGGTGACAGGGAAAAAGTTGTTGGAGAAGGGAGAGCTGCAGCGAAGGTACACCATCATTCCCCTGAACAAGATTTCTGCCAAGATGCTTAGTGACAAAGTGATCAATGCTGCTAAGAGCTTGGTGAGAGAACGTCGTCTTCTGAGTGGTTTGGCTTTAAAATCCTTGTTTGGAGAAAAGTTATAAAAGTCCACCCCCTTGCTGAAACTCACTGTTGACAATTGTGTGTCTTATTTCTGTCTTAACTTCATTCAGGTTGGAAAGGACAATGTTCACACAGCTCTGTCTTTGGTTGGCTATGAGTCTGACGTGCGTAAAGCCATGGAGTATGTGTTCGGCGCCACACTAGTGTGTGACACCCTGGACAATGCCAAAAAAGTGGCTTTTGATAAGCAAGTCATGACCAAGACAGTCACTCTAGGTGGGGACATCTTTGACCCACAGGGAACTCTGAGTGGAGGTGAGAGCGAGGAGGACACGTGCTCTGTTATGTGCTGATCAATGCATCAACATTTGTGAGGAGAGTGAAAAATTTTACTTATTAGATTTTGTTGTCACTGTTTTATGTTGATTTTGAACATTATACCTGCAGCGATGGTCTTATTTGAACTCAAAAGCACAAAAAAAACCACCCTGCTTTTTCCGTCTCAGGTGCCCGCTCCCAGTCAGCATCAGTTCTGTCCAGCCTGAAGGAGGTAAAGGAAGTTCAGGGCAACCTGAATGAAAAGGAGGCCCAACTTCAGGATACTGAACGACAGCTGGCCGGCCTGAAAGGAACCGCCGAGAAGTACGCAGATGCAAACGCACACAAAATCCCTGCACAAATTTTAATGATTCACGTGTATATTTACAGTAAAACTCTTAAATGCCTTGTCTTTAAGACTTAATACACTCCAACCCCCTTTAGTATTTAAAAGCAGTATATAAACATTGAACTGAAATGCACTGTAACATAGCTGCCAGTGTGTATAAACATTTATTAGTGCCAACAACTGTAAAATATGCCGTGGAGGCTGTTTTATGACCTGAAATTGCAGCATTATGTGCTGTAATTGGAGATGATGTCATTTAGAGATTGTTTGAATCCCACCAGTGTCATCAGAAACTCACAACTTACTTTCACATTTTTTATCCATATTCTAGCTTTCATTGTCTCGCACCTTTTCCCATCTGCCCTGGTACATTTCCTTCTTCTTTTAACCCCTCACAGGTACCGTCAGCTGAAGCAGCAGTATGAACTGAAAGTGGAGGAAGAACAGATTCTGCAGGCCAAGGTGCAGCAGAGCTCCTTCCACCAACAGCAAGAGGAGCTGGAGAGGCTGCGCAAGGCAATTGGTCAGAACGATTAAAAGACCTAAATTCTTAAAATCCCCAGAAAAAACTCCCCAGTTTGCTTTTTTTTTTTTTCTTCTTCTTCTTTGTTTTCTAACTTGATTTAAATGTGCCGTGTTTGTTAAACCAGAGGAGAGTGAGGAGACGTTGCGTGTTACTAAGGAGGTGCAAAAGCGAGCTGAAGAGAAATACAAGGTGCTGGAGAACAAGATGAAGAATGCTGAAGCTGAGAGGGAGAAGGAGCTGAAAGCTGCCCAGCAGAAACTCAATACAGCCAAGGCCAAAACTGATGCCTTCAATAAGAAGTTAAAGCAGAAGCAGCAGGTCAATTGAACTTTTGTAGTTGAAATGTTGTAACAGACTGCTCTGAATACTATTTAATAATGTGTTTGTTCATCTATCCATTTTCTTCTGCTTATCCTTCATGTTGTATATTTTTAGTTTTTAGCTTTTTGTTTGTTTTTTTTTTTAAATTATCAGAATCTTTTGACGTATTTATTTTTTAACTCTTTCCCTTTTTTGGTCCTCGTTCATGTTTGCAGGAGGCTGATGCTGTGGCCCTGGAGCTGGAGGAGCTGCAGAGGGAGCAGGCCGGCTACGAGCAGCAGATTCAGGCTGTAGACGAGGCGATGAAGGCCATCCAGGAGCAGATAGACAGCGTGGCCTGCACTGTATCCCAAAACAAGGTATTTGGGCCATTTTGAATGTACAGTGTCCTCCAGAAGTATTTAGACAAATAAATTTGGATGAGTTAAAAAGGCCCTAAATGGCAAAATACGTTTGAACAGGTCCTGTTTGGAAAACGGGGTGGAACTTAAAATGTGTTACGATTGATCCCAGTGGAATCTTTTCTTTTCTGTATGGTCCTCCTTGTGAATATTATTGTTCACTTTTCTTGTGGATTATTTTTGATATGTGCTTGTGCCGTCTTTCTTTTAAAAATTAATATACATTTTGCCATCTAATGTAATGATGTTTATAAATTTAAGTGTCCAAATACTTTCCTCATTTTTTTCTGTTGTAATGTAGGAGGCAGTGCGCAAAGCCCAGGAGGAGCTCGCCAAACAGAAGGAAGTGATCATGGCACAAGACAAAGAGCTCAGGGTAAACGCTTTTGTACAGTTTTGCCTTTATAGCTTTTTTTTTTTTTTTTTTTTTTTTTTTTAAACAGTCTCTTGAGAAGGGGGAGTAGTTAATTTGAGTGTTATTAGACTTGACTTTTTAAGTTGTAATAATGTTACAAAGCATGCCCAGGAGGCTCCTTGACGTGTAGCTGATCTGTACCTGCAACAGTTTCAGTTTAACTGTAACATTTTAGAGCATTTCACAGTCGTCAATACTGAGAGCTTAATATCTTCACTGCTAACAATTTAAAAATAAGATTGATTGACTAATTAAAATATCTGAACGCGCCAGACGAAGAACACAGACGCCAATAAACTCAGGGAACAGAACAATGAGGTCCAGCTGAAGATCAAGGAGCTGGAACATAACATCAATAAACACCGCAAAGACAGCCAGGACACTGCTGACAAGGTACACACATGCATCCATTGGCCTCCACTCCTCCCACTGTAGCAACACAGTGTTTTCTTAATCCACAAAGTTGGTGCGCGTTTCATCTTATCCGGTATGACTTGCTTCCATCTGTCAGGTGACTCGGATGCTGGAGGAACATGACTGGATCAATTCAGAGCGCCACTTGTTTGGTCAGGCAAACACTTCTTATGATTTCAAGACCAACAATCCGCGTGAAGCCGGCCAGCGGCTGAAGAAGCTGGAGGAGACCACCAGTAAGCTGGAGAGGAATGTTAACAAGAGGGCCATGAACATGTTGAATGAGGCAGAGGAAAGGGTGAGGAGGGAAAAACTACATTTTTAACTCAGATTCCCCAGTTACTATCTTTTCCTTTCATTCCCTTCATTCCCATTTCAATCCTTTCTGCAGTACAATGACCTGATGAAGAAGAAGAGGATTGTGGAGAACGACAAAGCAAAAATCTTGCAGACCATTGAGGAGCTGGACCAGAAGAAAAATGAAGCTCTTAACTTGGCATGGCAGAAGGTATGCAGCTGAGCACCTACCCCCACCCCACCCACTCTTATTTATTTTACTGTCATCTTTCACTGGGCACCATGGAAATGTGTGCTTTGGGACGATGTAAACAGGATTTCCCATACATTTACACAAGGCTAGCTGCACTGTAACATCAGTAGACAGTAAATCATTAAACGTGTGCATATGCCAGATAATCCTCTGTTCTTAAACTTAGGATGACTAAAATTTGCAAATTGTACTTAACCTTTTATTTAGTATGATCCAAAACTGGTGACTGAGCTACAGACTTATCCAATGGCCGTTTTCTTGGAGGCTTCTGTAGGAAAAACTGTTTGAAACCTCAGGTTTCGCCCCCTGGTGGCCATTAAGAAGAAAGTAGGTTCAACACCTGTGTTTGCTTTACTTTTCAGACCTGGAAGCTAGGTCTATTTTTTTATACTGCCTATGGTTATGATAGAGTAGTCCCACATGTGCTTATTAGTTTCTCTTTTCTGGCCTCCATATGATATATGAATCACACCTCCTCCCTGTTTTTTGGGGGTTTTTTTTTAAGTACCTATGCTTAAGTTCTATGTCAGATGCTTGATGTTGATTGTATTCCTTATTCTTACTTTAGGATAATTGATTTAAACAAAATAACCAACATATTGCTGCTGTTGTTGAGCTGTGGCATCTATTTAAATCTTTAATTCTCTCTGCGTTGTTGAACTCATGGCATCCTGCAAATATTACCATTAATTTATTGACCTTTAACTCTCTCTGTAGGTAAACAAGGACTTTGGCTCGATTTTCTCCACCCTGCTGCCGGGAGCCACAGCAAAGCTGGCTCCTCCACAGGGCTGTGGTGTCCTGGAGGGCCTTGAGTTCAAAGTGGCCTTGGGTAACACCTGGAAGGAGAACCTCACTGAGCTTAGTGGTGGTCAAAGGTGAGTAACATTCAGTATGACCTCTCTAGTGTCACTTAAATTGTACCTAAACAATAATGTAAATATGTTTTGTGTGTGTTTTCAGATCACTGGTGGCCTTGTCTCTTATCCTGGCCATGCTGCTTTTCAAACCTGCTCCCATCTACATCTTAGATGAGGTGGATGCTGCTCTGGATTTGTCTCACACACAGAATATCGGACAGATGCTGCGGACACATTTTAGACACTCTCAGGTGAGTTAAAGCATGAGGGTATTCACTTTATTATGCAGAAGTCACTTCCTGCCATGAAATAAACGTATTTTTGATCCTTGTGTGCATTTTATATGAATTTGTAAAGTTTTACCACAACTTATAAATTCCTTTTTTTTTTTTTTTTTTTTATTCGCAGTTTGTGGTCGTGTCATTAAAGGATGGCATGTTTACAAACGCCAACGTCCTGTTCAAGACAAAGTTTGTCGACGGCATGTCCACAGTGACGCGGACTGCGCTCAGCCAGAGTGATCCCAAGAAAGCCCAGGATAAACCGTCTTAGAAAGATACCTGAGGTGGTATCAGTTAATAAGTTGTTGGAGCGTTGTCTTTCATCCCACGTGTTCTTTCTTTGTTTACATCTTTGCATTTCAAACAATAACAAGCTTTACTCCTTATTTATCCTGACTCTTTTTGTGGTCTAAGTTTGTGTCATCACCAGTTTTATGTGCGGTTTATTGTTTAGTAAATAAAGTGATATAAATGTATTGTTTGGTCTCATTATTTCCTGTTGCTTTCCACTGGGGCTTAAAGTACTTGTATGTGTAGTTTAAATGTACAACTTATTGCATATTAAGTAAAAAAAAAAAAAAAAGCCACTGGTCCAAATCAAGGGAATTTTATTTATTTGGGGACAAATTCAAACAACTATAGCATCTTTGAAGTTAACAGCAGGTTTTTCTTCTCTCCAAGACTTAACAAAATAGCCTTACATCTTTTTACTCACTTATCAGGCAAATAACGCCTTAATTTTTTTTTTAGGTCACAGCAGTTCTCCAATAATCCCATCCTTTCACCACTACTCAGCAGCGATGGGGTGTCCACACCCCTGAAATCACCCCTCTGTTGGCTAAAGTGTGCTGCCTGCTGTAGTTTCCAATTTTAGACAAGCCCCCAACAGTGGTAAAACTCCCCAAATTGAGGCTAAAAGAATAGCGTCCACAAACCCAACACACTGGTTTATATAGCATTTGTTATCAGCTCACTGTCCATTTAAACGTACCAAATAAATCTCAGCACGTTATGATGACGGCCTCGCCCTTCAACGCATCGCTGAGTGCAGATGTAGAGCAAGTTTTGTTAGTCTCTTCAAGCTTTGCCAGCCACAGATATGAATCAGTCTGCATAAATTGGGGAGGGGAGTCTTGCACAAGCCAGCACCACAGCTCACAGGTAATATGGATACTTAATGTAATGACAGAAATTGTGAATCTCCAAGTATCAAAGAGGTCGGAGATGTGCATTAATGTATGGTTGGTGTTGCTGATAAAGGAGGAAAAATGAGATGTCGATGCTGTATTTTCTTGCTGTGCGCTCAAGGTTGGCTTTGGATGTGTCTGCGCAGCTCCTGGGCTTTATCCCGCAGGTCAGGTCTGCTGTCGGACTGCAGCGTCGACAGGGAACGCTGCAGCTGCTCCCGGCTCTTCACAGACACACAATCCCACTGTTCACTCTCTGTTATCAGGACATGCACAAAGATATCAGTAACATAGTCATGGATAATGTGTGCGTGTAAAGCACAAATATACATGTATTCACCAACACGCTATGAAATAAAACTAACTATTGTATTTCAATTCAAGAGGGGTTCAAAAGGAAAAAAAAAAGGAAGGGTAGGAACAAGATGAGGAAAACGGAGTTGTTTTTTGTGTCTCTGTGTCGTTCCTAAGTGTACGTTTATAGTGGTTGTTCAACTCTGAATCTTAATTCAGAGCAAACATCACTACTGTAAACCTTTATGATCAAATGGAGATGCTAGAAGAAGAATATTTACCTCCAGTTCTCTTAACGATCAGATCCACAACTGATAAGGCCTCCGTCCTCACAGAGGAGTAACTCTTATTTTCTGGATAGAAAAGCAGCACAGTTGGGGATGAAATGCGTACATATTAACTATTGAGCAAAGTACTCCGAGACAGTGACGGGCTTACCTAAAGGGTATGTGAGAGCAGCACAGGTCTCTGTGAGGATCTGTGACAATGAATTCAGGTCCTCATTACCCTTCTCTAGCAGCAGTAACCTGCAAGGAAAAACAGCTCAATAACCTTTAACAAATCAGTTGAACCCCTCTGAGTGAATCACAAAGAATTCATTACAATCAACATGTTACAAAGGCTGTCCTTTATTTGCTCCTTACCCCTGGAAGTATGCCTTCATAGAATGTAGAACAGCCAGCTGCACTTTCCAAGTGCTCAGTTTGAGCTTCTCGCACATTAGGCTGCACACCTCCATCTGGAAACGTGCTATAGATGCACACAATGTTGAGAACATTACTTGATAATCGTTCTAAGAGCCCATCCTGCGGTGAGCACAGATGAATTTGGTGATAGTTCTGCCTGAGAACTTAACATTCAAGCAACAAGTAGAAGTTTAAAACACATCTAAAAAAGGAGACAAACGGGAACCAAGATGGGCTTTCTGACAAACCACCAACATTTAACTACCAAATACTTCTCCCACTTTCACGTATGCACAGCAGCACCTTTTCCTGACATTACCTGACAGAAATGTATGTGAGACTGCAACTGCATCCTAACCTCGTTCTCCTGAAACTGTCCAGAGCCCGTGTGATAACCGATTTATACTGTCTACAGGTTAAATATGCAAAATGCACACTAGCTCTGAATGCAAATTTTAAAAGCCCATTTATATTTCATCACTGGCTCCACCATCAATACTGAGTGCTGACAAAGCTTTTCAGTGCAGCTTCAAAGGAATACGTCTGGTCTGCCACACAAGCAGCAACTGGAACAGAGTCGAGCAGAGGTTGTTCAACTTGAACTTGAAATGACTTCCTAACTTACACCTTTGTGCATAACGTGTGAATGAGAATGTTAATTAGTGTCCGAGAAAAGGCCGCACCCAAATATTTGGATATTTGTTCACTGGGTCAGTATTTCTCAGTATCTGAGAATAAACTTACTCTGAGTCTCGGGCTTTGTGGGCCAACTCTTTCCCAGAGTCTCAAAAGCACAAATAAGAGCTTCGGTCTGCAGCGCTTTCTCCTTCACATCTTTATCATCATCATCATCTTCCTCCAGTGACCTTGGGGATGCAGCACCACTCTCTGGACTGCTCTGTTATGAAATTAGGAAGATGGGTTGAGTGCCATTAAAAGACTTTTGAAAATACGGCATTCATATTTTCATATTCATATTTGAGAGGCAACAGGCAGGTTTTAACCTTCTTGATTAGAGGGAAAAGGATCCCTGCCATGTTGGTGAAATGGTCCTCCTGGCTGCTGTGGAGTACGTCTCCAGCACAACGCAGAGCAGCCATTTTGTACACAAGACTCTCCTTGCGGCATTCCTTCATCACAACCTCCAACACCTCAGAGATGGTTGGTTGGCCGCTGCAAGGCTTCTGTAGCTCCGCGCTGAAAAGGAAGGCGTAGAAAGAAATGTCATGCTGCACTTTCCAGAAAACCCAAAAGGAAAAGGCTGTGAAAGACCTTCTACCTGCATTTAGACACTACAGATCCAATGGCTTTCAAAAGCTCCTCCTAGAACAAACAGAAATATAATGGTATGAAATTAAATCTTCTTTTTTTTTTTTTATAACATGTTTTTGGGGTGGGGAACGGGGCTTCAGTTATATTACCTTGCCAGCCCATGTGCGTCCAGACAGACCCTGCATTAAAGCTGTCAGCACCAAGCCAAGGTGTGGTGCCACCAGTGAGCCTGTCTGTTCTTTGGCAACAGTTGCCATAGCAGCTGCACCCTGAGCCTTCATCTTCCAGGACTGGGACTGCAGCGCTTTCTGTGTGATGGCGATCAGCTCGGTCATATAGAGTCTGATGCCTCCAAAGCTTCCTGATTAAAAAAAGTTTAAAGAATTTGGAACAGAAATAAATCTTTATGCTATAAGACAGTAATAACATATTTAAAAAACTTGCTGATTCCACCTTGTCAAATATAAGGATTTTGTCCCACATATTGTAAGTATATTGCAGCAGATTAATCAGTAATGCATCATTGCTGTGTTGGTTCTCCTCACCTGGAACGTTCTCCTGCCACACTTCACTCCACAGTGTGGCATCATGGCTCTCTCCTTTCTCCTCATCGGGACCTGGTGCCTGATGCATTCCCAGGAAGGCCAGTGGCAGGGCCACTCCCGCATGGCCTTTCAGCACATCTGGACTGTAGTGGCTGATGGCATGTACTGTCAGTGCACACGATGACTTGTACACAGGCTCTGGGAGACAGAGAGAGAGAAAACAAAGAGCAGAGGGACTTAAGTTAACTCTGAAAGTTAGCATTTAGTTTAGATGACAAACTATTTTAAATCTAGGGTTGGGCTGGAAGAAATACAGGAATATTTTACACGTTCTCACCCTCTTTCTCCAAGTACCAGGTGTTGAGTTTCAGTAGTAGTTTTTCTACACTGCTGTCTTTTGCTGTCTGAAGGGGGAAAACAAATGCCCTTATGATTCCTGAAGACGTTAACAAACCATTTTTTTTCATGGTGATGGATTTACTGCTAGAAGATTATTGATCACAATTGCTGCTCACCCTGACTAGGTGTCCCAAAGCAAAGGCATAAGCCTTCTGTACTACAGTGCTTCTGTCATGGATGCCATTTAGCAGGGCAATCATCAGTTTACCTGGAGATACAAAAAATATATATATCATTATGATTATTATCCCACTTGCACCATGCGGGGACAAAAAAACTAAATAGAACAGATTCAAACATATGATGTACCTGAGTGTGGGGTCAGATCCTGGGGACACTGCACTGTGAGGGAAACAATTACACTAGCACAGCCACCCTGTAAAGAGAGTCAAAGATTAGCAGGCTGACTTGGCACACCTTGGTTAAAAAAAAACAAAAAAACCCAAAACAATTAGAAAGGAAAGAGCCACAAGGTAAATGGAAAGACTGGTATGACAATACAAAGAAAGCTAAAGAACGGTGTTTTACCTTGGTGCCCAAACCTACTCCACTCTTAAGCAGCTCACAGAGTCTAGGAACCAGTTCTCCCAGAACAGCAACATCCAGGTGCTGCAGACACTGAACACAAAGATGGCAACACATCCTTATGAAATAGATGTCATATGCTTTTATAACACTTTATAAAAATAATACCCTTTTTTGTGACACAAACACCTAATAAGTAATAAATAAATTAGTAATTTTTTTTTTTTACCATGTTAACAGTCTCCATCATTGGAGAGGACTTGGCAGCACTCAGCCTGGCAGCATCCATGGCACTCTAGACAGAGAGTAATAACTCATGACAATGTGAACCTTTTAAAAAACTTATAGGGTTCAGTTTGGATACAGATGAGCACTTTGATTACCTTTTCCTGCTCTGTGGCACGGAGACTGAGGTAGTTGAGGACCTGAGGCTCCAGGGTGCTGAGAGCCTCCAAAAGAGCTGGGATTAACCGGGAAGCATGGGGCTTTAGTCTGGCACCGGCAGTCTTACTGATCTTTACCAGAGTCTGGATACTAGTGGGGGAAAAGGAGAGTTTTGCGAGAGCAGGGCAGACAATTATACAGCAAAAAATTCCAACCTGGTAATGTAATAACCGAATAATGAACAAGAGTCAACATCATGTCATGTTAGACAGCTGCAAAGATAAATTTATGTTGGTTTAGTGATTTTTATGAGTAAGAGGTTTAATGAGCAAGAAAAAAGAAAAACAAACTAGTAGCTAACCACTAATACTGACCTATAACCTATGTGTAATCTTTGCAGGATCTTATATTGGTATGCTGCAAGCTGCTTAATTTCTGGTTTAATTCAAACATAAGCTATGAAAAGTGTTATGCAATAAATCTCTTACTACTAAAATATTTTGCTTTTAACTAGAATTAAAGCATAAGCTGCTTCAAGAGTAACTACCACAGAAGAAAAATACTAAGTTGCAGAAGGAGATCATACCTGAGAGAGCGAACCTCTGCAACATTGCTAACGATTCCTTTTTCCAGCAGGGTAGGCAAAATCACTGCCACAGTTTTCTGGGCTCCAGAGCCTGTAGACTCGCACATACGAGTGCACACCTGGACAGAGAGAGACTGTGCTTTAGAACAAGTACTTACGACAAGCACACAAACATATACACAAAGGCCAGAGTTGTGGGAAACAGCTTTACCTTACTGAGTGTTTTCAGTGTTAGGTCTGCAGCCTTCCTCACAGACTCCTAAAACAAACAAAACAAAACAAAAAAAGTCCAACTCATACTAAAAAATCTTGGGGATAACACCTGGTTGTAACAAATGTATAGTGATTCTACTATAAAAACTCAACTGCATGTAATCTACGTTTGTTTTGTTTTTTAAATACGTCTTTGTTAATGTGTCAGAGTAACAGTCACAGTAAACCAAGTCAAACTTTTATGCCATGTGAATGAAAGCAGCACTGAGTTCTGATCATTTCCTTCCTACCTTGATGTCATCAAGGACTCTAAACAGGGTCTCCCACATTTCTGCAAGGTGATCAATAAGGTCATCGGCCTGACGGCCTCGAATCAGGTCATTTAAGGCCAGGCAGCTGAAAGAAAAATCTATTTTTTACTTTTACATTACAATGTAAGCCTTTAGCTCAAACTGTTATTCTAAATAAACGGCAGACATATTATCAGAGTATTCGTTTAATTAACATATCTGTACTAACTGAAGTAGCCTCTCACAAAGTGAATGATCAGACCAGATAATTTTATTATTAATCATTTTTAATTTAAGTGTGCATACTGTTACTGTACCTGGACTCTCTCACTCTCCAGGTGTTATTGGTCAAATTAGAAATTACATCCTGCAGGATCTCCTTAAGATACTTGTCCACCTGGAATGAATCACAACCAGCAAACATACACACACTTACTTCTAATGATGATGTGCGCTATATTGCCAGAAGTATTCGCTCATCTGCCTTCATACGGATATGAATTTCAGTTACATCCCATTCTTAGTCCACAGGGTTTAATATAATATCAGTCCACACTTTGCAGCTTTAACAGCTTCAACTCTTCTGGGAAGGCTTTCCACAAGGTTTAGAAGTCTATTTATGGGAAATTTTGACCATTCGTCCAGAAGTCCATTTGTGAGGTCAGACACTGAAGTTGAATTGAGTAGGCCTGGCTCACAGTCTCTGCTCTGTTGGGCCATCATTGGACTATCCCCAAACTGTTCCCACAAAGTCCAAAATGTCTTGGTATGCTGAAGCATTAAGAGTTCCTTTCACTGGAACAAAGGGGCCGAGCCCAACTCCTGAAAAACAACCCCACACCATAACCCCCCCCCTCACCAAACTTTACACTTGGCACAATACAGTCAGACAAGTACCGTTCTCCTGGCAACCATAAACCCAGCCACCCATCAAATTGCCAGATAGAGATGTGTGATTCTTCACAGCAGAGAACACGTCCACTGCTCTAGAGTCCTGTGGCGGTGTGCTTTGCACCACTGCATTCGACACTTTGCACTTGGTGATGTAAGGCTTGGATGCAGCTGCTCAGCCATGGAAACCCATTCCATGAAGCTCTCTATACACTGTTCTTGAGCTAATCTGAAGGCCACATGAAGTTTGGAGGTCTGTAGCAATTGACTCTGCAGAAAGACCTCTGCACACTACGTGCCCCAGCATCCACTGACCTCACTCTGTCATTTTATGTGGTCTACCACTTTGCAGCTGAGTCACTGTCATTCCCAATCGCTCCCACTTTGTTATAATATCACTAACTGCTGACTGGAATATTTAGTAGTGAGGAAATTTCATGACTGGATTTGTTGCACAGGTGGTGTCCTATCACGGTACCACGCTAGAATTCACTGAGCTCCTGAGAGCGACTCACTCTTTCAGAAATGTTTGTAGAAGCAGTCTGCATGCCTAGGTGCTTAGTTTTATACACCTGTTGCCATGGAAGTGATTGGAACATCTGAATTCAATGATTTGGATAGGTGAGTGAATATTCATGGCAATATACCGTATATAATTTTTTAAAATTTATGTCTACAGCCATTTATTTCGACATGCACATGTTTTTTATGGATGCATATGTACAAGAATCAGCTCTTACCAGGGTCTTATCAGTGACCAAGGCATCCCAGATGCTCGTCATGGCCTGGCGAATGCTCAGGTTGGGATCAAACTGGTAGCGGTACAGACGAGGAATTATCTGGGGCAGGAATGGAGCCAGCTGTTCTCCGGCCTTAGCTGCAATAATGTGGAAACCAAAAGCTGCTCCCTGAAAGGAGGATAGGTATAGTCAGGTGGAAGCGGCATGGATTTCATGGATGTAAAACAAAAAGTGGTGAATACAAACACGATACCTTGCGCGAGTTCCACATGGCATGATGATTGGCTAGGTTCATAAATTTGTACACAAGATCTGGTTGGTTCAGGTCACTGGCCAATGAACAGAGCTCCTTGTATGTGGACAAACCATGACTGCCAGGAACCATGAACATATATTATGTATAGCAGTAGGACAAGAAGGGTAATGCATGCAAACTAAGCACAAAAATATATTCACAGAATTAAAGAAAAAAAAATTCTAATATATTAAATTACACTTTCACTAAAATAAGAACACAAAAGGCCAGTAGAGATGACACGTCTTACCCCTCAGGTGTTTTCCCCAAACCTTCTCCTTGGAACACCTCTGTATCCCCTGAGACTGCATGTTTCACTCTGTTTGCAAAAAAATAATGATTTAACAATTAGCTGCATACAATTATCATGATGGATTAACATGGGCTTAAATCACAAATCAATTTCCATTAAATTTTTCCTGACAAGCCACTTGAGACCAACATATCTGCCCGGCTCTAACACAACTTCAAGCAGACATTGAAAGACAGCAATACCAACATCCTGCTTTTGCTGTATTTTCAAAAGTACAGTGAAGTGGCACAATTTGACAACAGCTCGATACATGTGTTCATCCAAACCATGATGCCGATCATTAGTCCTCCTGTGGTGCTTATTGGACCACTTAATTTATTTTCTTTTTTCCCCTTTTTTTTTATTATTTTACAAATCCACTGCTTTATGAGGCCAGCTGAGTCAGTCAGCTCTGTGGAATGGATACATTCAGAGGTTTTGAGCCAAGAAACTGAAAAGTATCTTCATAAGTCCAAAACATTCAATTTTCATTTCTTCTCTCTTTTTTGTTTTTTAAATTCTGTCTCATTTAATTTCCTTTTCCTTTACTCCAGAGCTGCAGTATAAAGAACAACTGTGTTTTTAGAATAACATGTTTTAGCTTATGGCTTTCAACAGGGTGTGTGGAGGACCCCGGCCAACATGTGCTATGATCTAACAATACATTTGTTCTAAAATACCAAACATGTTTCTGGAGTTTTGAACTCTTCAGACTTTTTCCCTCTTCCATGCACAAGCTTGAAGTTTGTGACTCAACTCAACCATGCACTCACCTTTTACCAGTCATGAGCGTTTCTACAAGGGTGGACACCAGTTCCTGCTGGTCACCCTCTCCCCCCATCTCATAGACTAGACCAAGACCTTTAGATGCCACATCCTGACTCAGCTCTACGTGAGAGAAAAAGAGTGAAGAAGTGCACCGGTACATTTGACGAGCACAAGCTGGTCTAAGTAATGAGCGGATCAAACAGTCCAGTTAGATTGGACTCTAATCTTACCGTCAGGGTCTGAGAGAACAGAGATAAATGCCCCCTGAATCTCTTTCAAATGTGACTGTAAGAGTAAAGGAAGGGGAAAAAAATTATAGGCATTTACAATGATTTGGCATATAACATATGAGCATACAGAAATGTGCACTGAAGAAATTTGCACACTAATATTTTTCCTAAAAAGCTACATTTTCTCAGTTAAACATTTGATATTTTTTCTGTGTTCTATTCTGAATAAAATACAGGCTTGTGAGATTTGCAAATCATTGTGTTTTCATTTATATCTTACACAGCATCCCAACTTTTCCAGAATTGGGGTTATAAATACACACCGTAATTTCCTTGTGCTGATTGAGTTTCTTAACAAGGGAGAGCAGCCAGATGCAGGCTGCCTGCCTGACGTGGGGGTTTTGGCTGGTTATATACTTGGTCAGGATGGCGTTGAGGACCCAAGGAACCACATCATTGTTTTTTACATCTGACAGCAATGAAAGAAAGTGGAAAATAAAATGACTATTTTTAATTTTGTAGAGGAAGCGTTCAACTTGACTGGACTGTTGTGTGTGAATGTATGCTCAGAATAATCAAAATAATATTTTTAATGTTGATCCTGATCACTTCAGAGCTACTAGACAGAAAGGATCACCATGCATTTCACTGCTGGCACACAGCTAAACATGGTCTGACAAATTATTTAAAAAAGCAGTGTGGGCAGTTAGCCTGACATTATAGTGGAGAACCAAATATTTGTATGTACTTCAGTTAGTTCAGCTTTGTTTCTGGGGTGCAGAAAAACTAAAAGCAGAACACAAACCGGGACTACATTTTTAATCACGTACTCTGTGGTGGAGTGTAATGGTCCTCAGTGCAGGTCCATGGGTCTCTGGCAGCTCCAGAACTGGTCCCTATTGCAGCACTTGTTATGGCCTCTCCTACTGTGAATTGCAGCTCCACCTGCTTGGCCTTGGAAAGATTAACCAGCAAGAAAGTGACTCCTGATGTCAGCAATAGGTTCATATGCATGCTTATCTAAATCACACAATGTCAAGTCAAAAAACACCAAAAAAAAAACTTAAGCTTCTAATTATATCTGTTCATTTCAACCTAGTCTTTTAAAAAGGTACTGCCCATCAGTATGTTTCATACCTCTACAGAATCCATAAGTCCCTGCAGTAGCTTCTTCTGATGAGGGAAGTCTTCATCTCCCACTGGCAGGTAACCCAAGGTCACGATGGCTCGTTCTTTCATCTGGAACAAATACACGAAAAAAGACACAAACATGATAATCAAGATAAAAAAAGGAGGCAAGAAGGAGGCGTCAGTAACGATCACTGAATAGAGTCTCTCAGCAGCAATTTCTTCGACTAAATGTCTAGGTTACCTTTGTACTCTCCTTGCCAGAGGGGATGCGGGCCAGCAGGTTTTCTACAACAGAGAGTTTAGTCAAGCCCTCACCCTCTGCAGGGATCAGCAGGAGGCCATTACGCCCAATTTCCCCCAGAGCTGTACAGGCTGCTATGGCCAGCATTGCACTGCTGTTATCCAGGAAGGAACCTTGATGAAGATGAACAGAAATGGGTCAAACAGTTTAAAACAGCCAACTAAAAACAAGGAGATCAAAAAAAAAAACATATAACTATCATAATCTAGGCAAATAAATACAACTTAACATCAATTTATGGTAGGCCAACAGTTACTAGGTCAATATATGAAGTCTAAAATGAATGAAACTAATGTAAAATAATTACATACCAATTGTCTTTGTGGCCATGGAAGCAAGTTCATCATCTTCCTGGGAAGTGATGTTCATCTGCTGCCCCATGTTTTCTGTAGAATCAATAGCTGTGGCAGCTTTCTTCCTGCTCATGTTCCTTCCCACCATATAGCCAAGAGCCAAGATGGCACCATGCTGAGTTTCAGGGCTCTATGATTCAATAAAGTCAATAAACATTTTTGCAGGCTAAATATGTACATCCATAAAATGAACAGCTGCACAGAGACAAAGTGGCATACATGGTTGTCTTTGGTGATTTTGACGAGGTTCTGCACGGCCTTCTGCAACTCGTTGCCAGTCATAGTGGAAACCACAACAGCATACAGTTGAGCTGCCAGTTCCCTCATGTCCTCCTTGTTTGTGTTCATCAGACTCTGGAGGAAGACATCAGCTATTACAGCCAGCTTTGACAGCAATGATAACTGTAAAACGTACATTAGGCTCATGGTTTTACAATATCACAGCGCAGCTGAGCAGCTGGATTAACTGGTATTTGTCTCACTTGTAAAAGCGTAAATGTCAATATGGGCACTGTCATCCCACATGTTTATGATACTCACTTTAATCCAGTCGATTTTATCAGCAAATCTGGGAGCCAGTTTCTCCGGGCATACAGACACAACTTCCAGTAAACAGTACATAACAGGGATTCCTATTAAGAGATTGTGACATTAAGTACAACTTCCTGACATAGACAAATACCTGGAAAGGCACACGTTGATTGTTAAAGGAACATTTCTTCTAGCAAAACTTATTCACATCAAGTACAAATTCCATTTCACAGTCCTTTATCACAGAGTCAGTCTAAGATAATCTCTGTGTCTAGGATTTTACCTTTCTAGGTATGTTCTTGGCATTTTTTGTCAGTTCAAAAATACTTTTTGTCACTTAAAATACTCACTGCACTGCACTGCACTGCTACAGAGCAATAAAAATATGTTTCCAAAAATCACTTCAGTGCTTAACATGTAATAACAATAAGGACATCCTCCAGAAAAGCAGGCTAACTTCCCTCACCTCCTACAGCAGAAAGCAGCTGCTGCAGAAGATCCATGTAGACATGTACAGGATTTGCTTCAGAACCCTTTGACCCCGAGGGCTGAGGGTCAGAAGAAAGCAGTGTGTGGACATAGCGGCCAATGGCAGGGGCATCATCCTGCATGTCTGACAAGCGTGTGGACATGGACATGGCCCCAGCACTGTGGGCTAAACACATCCTCAGGTAGAGCATGATCTGTGACAACAGGAAAAGGAAATGAGGTGGATTCTGAGACAAGCATTTAGCACAGATGGGAGACAGGATGAATTTGAATAATGGACCAATGTCGGGATTAATAGATGCAGTGAGGTCATAATCAATTCATATTTACCTCGCCAAATGCAGATGGGTTGAAAGGAATTGTGGAAGTTCCCACAATGTACTTAGCTGGAGTCTTGATTCTCTGTGTGGCCTAATAAAAATTTTAAAAAGTACCAAGATTTGAGATTAAAAATTTTTAGCAACAACATCTGAAACTTGGAGAACATGCTCAGAGCCTCACTTTCTCCTGGACATAAGCCACCATGTCAGGAAAGGAGGGCATAGATTTTGGTCCTTCCTTCTCTGATCTCTTGGTATGAAATGTCCTCAGGACCCTCTGGGCCTCCCCAGACACCTCTTCTCTTCTACAACACAGAAAAACAAGACACTTCATCTTTTTCTGCAGGTAAGTACACCTTTGACACATTCTTTTTAGTTTAACCACCACTCTTCTTGTTTAAACTGTCAATTTCATGACCCAGTAAAATGCTGACTGTGTCTTCTTGCCATTTATTTACCACCATGTAGAAGATTCCACTGTTTTTCAAACTTACGGGTCTCCAGCTGCCAGCAGCAGTAGGTATCTTGATGGCACATGATCAGGAGCAAAGACCGTGCTGGCAAACTTCATGGCGACCTGGCGAACCTGCACCTCCGGCTGTTGCAAAAAGACAAAAAAAATAACAGTACTCGATTTGATTTTTTATAACTAAACCAACCAAAATGAATGTTTATTGTACCCATTCTGTCTCTCACCTTTCCAATGTATGCGGCCACCAGTGCCTCCATTAGGTTGAGCAGCGCTCCTTGGAGGTTAGCATAAGCTCCAACCATCATAGACAAAGCCTCCTGAATGGCAAGACGGACATCAGGTTCCTCCTGAAGAGGAATTTTAGAAATATCAATACCAGATGCACAAGAATAAAACTTAAGGCAAAAATGATATGTCAACTGTGATTACTAATACTGTGTAATACCTTAGTTTTCAGTGCAAGCAACGAGATTTCTCCCACACATCTTTCACCTACCTTACACATGGACTCAAAGAACTGCTGCACAAGCGCAATATCCTTTGTGAAGAGCTGTGGCATACGGCTAGAACAGAGATTACAAATATTTTATGCTTTGTACTACATATTTTTAAAATACCATGCAAAACTGGCAATGTTTTTTTTAAGTTATTATTTCCTTATACCTTGACAGCTTTCCAACAGCAGAGTAAGCAACACATAGTAACTTAGGATCCTGCAAAGACAGTAAGTATAAAGTCTTCAGTAAGTATAAATCAATCTTAACTGTACAAAACTGTATGAAGTTCACATTATATATTTCTGGTGCCATTTGCAGTTTACCTCCTTGTATTCGTTGATGAGCTTGGTAAGACCATTAAGCAACATTAGTCCCAAAGGCTTATTAGTGTCAGGGCATCTGATCAAAAATCAGGCGTAGAAAAAATATTTTAATTACACATTTATGAAGACAGATCTATCTGTAGGGATAGAAAGACAAAACTTACACCATGCAGATGTGATGGACAAACTGTAAGGTGAGAGACAGCAGTTTGTTGTTTGTGTTGGCCCCAAACAGACCATCGTACACAACCTAAAGAGGACAGCAAACTATTGAGAAAAAAAACTGCAAAACTTACTCGAAAGGTGTTGCACAGTAGTATCACAAAAATATCTATATGTCTGAGTTATATGGATGAACTAAAACAAACTTAGTACAGGAAGCATTTACTGCAACAAGAATTGCTGTAACCCATCGTGTAAACGGAGAATATGAAAATGTACCCAGAAGCCCCACAGATCGTACCTGGATATTAGCTGGAAAGCACTCTGCAGCCAGACGCGAGCGTAGAAGATGTGGCAGGATCTTCAGCTTAACTCTTGTGCTTACTGGCTCATGTTTCAACTCTTGCTTCACACTGCCCCCCTATAGGAAACACATAATGGTATTTTACATTTCTACATGTAGAGAAAATCCTTACATGCACAGGTTATGTTTTAAAAAAAAAAAAAGAGTTTACAAACCTTTGTTTTAAGAGGAACATCCCCCAAATACACTTTGAACATCTTGTTGATAATTAGAGGATTGTTCCAGTCAATGATGCTGCAATATAAGAAAATAAGTGCATTACAAATGATATATATTCTGATATCTGCAGATCCAGCTCCTCAGCCTGATATACTTTGAAAAAGTTGATTTTTTTTTTTTTTTAAAACAAAGTAAGCATCAGAGGTGTACCTAATGAACTGTTAAGTTGTATGAATTACCAGGCAAAAAGAGCACTTCAGAATGGATGACTTAGTGATGCAGATACAAACAAAAGCTAAATCAAGCTTCACTGCCTACCTTTGTTTGCTCTTCAGCTCCAGATCAGCTGCAGTGGCCACACTGTGTCTAGTGTCGCTTGACGCCACCACCAGGTGCACCACCGTTTCCACTTCTGGGACTTGCTTTGCCTCAATGAACTTCACTATGCCCAGCTTACACTGTTAAAACCAAGTACACAACAAGGAACCATTTACTCATAGTAAACATAACACATTGTACTTCTTCTTCCACATTTATATTCCAAAATGACACATTACAGAGGAGCTATGAGATACATTTTAAATTGTAATGAATAAATTATACTTAACGGTCAAACTATGGATTAAGCTTATAATTTACAATCCTCTGAAGCTGTTTTAATAGGCCAGTGCTTTTTTTTTTCATTCAGATAAATAACATAGAAATAATCATCTGCCTCTTCAGTGATTCTTCAGGCCTGTGGATGGACTGTTTTGACCTGCAGCTGGTAGTTCTTGTCATGTGTATCTGTGATCTCAGCATAATGGCACGTGAACAAGTGCGCCTGCTGCAGATTCTGGTTAGAGTGAACTCCAGTTTGCACCGGCTCTCCAGAGGAGAAGAGGGACTATCTTTGCCGACTGCAGCTCACAATGGTACAGTTGGACTCCAGTCAAATGGGAGAAAACACACCAGTGAGGCAGGCAAATGATACAGGAATGCCACTACAGCGACCTGACTAGCAAGCCAGCCAAAAACAGAAGACAAGAATGGTCTACGTTAGCTGGTAAACAACTGAACTTTCACAATAAGGGCGAGGGGGGTTGTCTACCAAATCAACTGGGGATCAAGGTATTTTCTCAAAAAAAAAAAAAAAGACAAAAAAAAAGTTTAAATGCAAAAACATGTCACCACATATATGTGGATGGGCATAAATATACCTGGCTGACATCCCAAAACAGTCAGTGTGTGGGAAATCCTGACCATATTATCTGCCCAAACAGACATAGACATACAGCCAGTACTCATCCTCCCAGTTCAGTTTTTATACCTGCTCCAGCTGCTCAGCGTTCCACTGGGCTTCTCCAATCACCCTCTTGGCAGCATACACACTCATCCCTGGGGGAGGCTGTGGGAGACCCTGACTACTTCCACCCACTGTCCCATCTCCAGAAGCACTCTGGGAGGAGGAGGGAGCAGGACGAGTTGGAGATTCATTCAGCACAAACCTAAGAGAAGAACGCTACAGGTCAAAATTTGTGTTGAAAAACTTCAAGAGCAGCTAATTTCACTGGCAGTTGGTCATTCTGCAATGCTTACTCATTTAATCATTAGGAACTCACCCATAAGGCATCAGCAAAACATCTAACATAAACTCCAGCAGCAGGTGCACTGTCTTTGGCCGCTCAGTTAGGTTAAATAGAGAAGCATTCTTGGTGGAGTCAGTAGGATACTTTATATGGTAAAGAGTAGGGATCAGTAGGTGCATCAGGCTAACAGACAAAATAGAGCATGGAGAGGAGGAAAAATAATAATTAAAAAAACAATAAGGTGAGGTCAAATACACAGTAATAAGCTGACATCTCTGTATAGCTTAACACAAGTCACTCAAGCATATCTAAAATGTATGTGTGGATGCGTCCCCCTCACCTGTCTTGCTGTGGCTGTGGCTTTCCTTCCATGGCAGTGAGAAGGGTAGGGGCAAGCTCACACTGTTTTATGACCTCCAGACGAGGGTAGCCCATTTTAATGTAGATGATGGTGAAATTCTGCACATGAAAGTGATGATGCTTTCAATTAACAGCCCAATTTTTAAAATGCCAAGTCAACCTAAGTCGATCACTAACATGATTAAATGACCATGTCAACTTCAAAGCAATCATGTATATTATATGGCATTTAAAAAAACAAAACAAAATAAAGACAAAAACACTGATATGACTAATGCTAGGTTGTTACTGTCTGATATTTGGGTGTGATTCCTCACATTGGCAAAAGATCACACCCATAAGGCAAACATCGTATCCTCCACCATAAGGCAGACATCATAATATGAGATTCTTACCGTAACGAAAGAGGCAGCTGCAGGGTCTTGGTACTGCACCAGCAAAGTTTCTACGGGCAGCTGAATCTTCGGTCGGCTTTTTATCCTCTTGTTCAGGTGGACCAACAACTCCATTACCTAGCAGAAGATGCACAGTTTACACATTTTATAGTGTAGTTACATGAAACAGACACATAAACAACGATGAGGGGGAAAATAAATTCCTTTCAAGAATTTCTGCATCAAGAAGAAGTGAGTCTGTATCAATGTTATACCTTTAAATTGCTTTTTCTAGACTGATATTTGAGGTGATGATACTGCAGTTTATAAACACTTCTCAAAGTCTAGCCGTTACAACACAGTCATAATAATCTCTTTAGTAACAGAGACGGCCAACACCCTTCTTACTTTCTTTCGCACCCCTTCCTGAACGCTGGAGAGCTTGAGGAGAACAGGGGGCAGGAACTTGGAGATAATGTCCTGTAGCTGTTCATCTGTCTCTGCATGGCCCAGGCGAAGGAACACACGTTCCAGTTGATCTGTCAAAAACACATAACACCCTGATTAACTCATTTTCTGGGCGGTATTTGTCACACCGACACCATTCATTATTAATTTTAAAATATCTTTCTATAATAAGGTGTCTCCAACGCAGACAGTGCGCCCTTCAGTTTAATACAGAGGGAGAGCAACATGCAAGCTTAAAACGGTCTCGCAGGCTTGTTGCTCCGGTTCGGCTGATCCGTTCGTCCCGTCAGCTGCTGTGTTGGTGCAACCATCACCCAACCCTGCTTTGCTTCTCCTGGCATGGCTCACCAGCCAACCAACCAGCTAGCTACAACAACTGCCAAGACTATCCACGCATTTGATCCTTTCTCTATTATACAAATAGCTTTTCACTTCAAGTGACATCCTGCACATCACATCCTCAATGTCCCAAATATTCTAGATATAACTCTACACTTTCAAAGTTTGATAAATGGATATATATTAATAGCCTGCGTGATGGTTTCATTTTGACCATGACTGGGCAAACGGCCTCCTGACGGTAGCATTCTAGTTAGCTTAGTAGCTAACTATCGCTCCTGCCCCTGGTTTTTAACTAAAAGACGCTTTAGCGTTACACCAAAAACATCCCGACTGTTAGGACGGATAAGGCATGTTCCTAGATGCGTTTTTGGAAACCACGAGCGCGACATTTGACAAGATATTAATCGCCAATAACCCAAAAAGAAACTTACTGAGTTCATCCTGGGCAGCCATGTTTGCAGAAAGTCATCAGCGACCCTCCCAGTTCAGACAGTGTTACTGCATTCACCGGTGCCACTCCTAAGCTGCTGCTTCATTACCCAGACATCACAAATGATTACATAAAACACCACAAGTCACAATTATGTTTTGTACATATAAATTATGCACTACAGAGTCCATTTCTGCATGCTTACAACTGATATGTACCGCTCTTCACGACAAGTGGATAGATAGATAGATAGAATCGTTTTAAAACTATGCATTGACACATATGGTTATCTGCAATATTTTCATGTCTATATTAATATGAGACTTACATGTATTATTCAAGCTATATGTGTATAAATTTCCCAGCTTTGATTGATTAGATTTATTATGCATATGGACAGGTAGCACCTGAATCTTCTTCTTTTGGATGCTCCCTTTAGGGGTCAACACAGCAGATCATCTGCCACCATCTCACCCTACCCCTAGCATCCTCTTCTGTCACCTCCAGTGCCACCTCATTTCTTTTTGTCAGTGCTACCTTCTCCACACCATACATAATTGCAGTTCTCCCTACCATTTTGTAAATCTTTCCTTTCACTCTTGCTGCTATCCTTCTGTCACAACTCACCCCAATACTCCCACTCCACCCTATCTGGACTCTCTTTGTCACTTCTTGTATGCACTATGCACCACTTTAGATGGTTGACCCCAGGTATTTAAACTTATCCATCTGCATTATCTCTGCTCCTTGCAGCTTAACCTTTCCACCTGTCTCCCTCTCATTCAACCACGTGCTCAGTCTTGCTTCTGCTAACTTAAATTCATCTTCTCTCCAAAGCATACCTTGGCTCTCTTCAACCTGTTCCTACAGATCACAATGTCATCTGCAAACATCAAAGTCCATGGAGACTCAGGGGTGTATAAACACACAGGGAGTGAAAATAGGTGAGTGAAGAAGGGCACGTTGGAGAGTCATTCATGGGAAGCCCCTAGCAGCCTAGGCCTATTGCAGCGTAACTAAGGGAGGGTTCAGGGTCACCTGATCCAGCCCTAACTATAAGCTTGATCAAAAAGGAAAGTTTTAAGCCTAATCTTAAAAGTAGAGAGGGTGTCTGTCTCTCAAATCCAAACTGGGAGCTGATTCCACAAAAGAGGCATCTGAAAGCTGAAGACTCTGCCTCCCATTCTACATTTAAATACCCTAGGAACTTCAAGTAAGCCAGCAGTCTGTAAAGAAAATGCTCTGATGGGGTAACTACAGGGTGACTATTAGGTCTTCAATATAAGATGGTGCCTGACTATTCAGTACGTGATGTGAAGGATTTTAAATGTGACTCTGGATTTAACAGGGACCCAATGAAGTAAAGCCAGAATGGGAGAAATAGGCTCTCTCTTTCTAGTCCCTGTCAGTACTGCAACATTTTGGATCAACTAAAGGATTTTCAGGGAATTCTTAGGACAACCTGATACTAATGAATCATAATAGTCCAGCCTAGAAGTAAAAACACACAAACTAGCAGTCCTCATACATGTCCTACACCATCCTCACATGCTTCTTGGCCACTCCTGGCTTTCTCATTCAGTATCACAGTTCCTCTCCTGGTACTCTATCATTTACTATCTCTAGATCCACAAAGGCACAATGCAGCTCCTTCTGACCCTCTCTGTACTTCTCCATTAACATGCTCAAAGCAAATATCACATATGCAGTGCTCTTCCTTGGCATGAAGTCCTACTGCAACATCAATTCTCTTAACCTAGCTTCAACAACTCTTTCCCACATCTCATGGTATGACTCATCAGTTTTAGCCCTCTTAAGTTAATACAGCTCTACCCTTTTTGAATATTGGTACCAATGCACTTCTTCTCCATTCTTCAGGCATCCTCTTACTCTCCAACATTGTGTTAAACAATCTGGTTAAAAAGTCCACTGCCATCTCTCCTAGACATCTCCATACCTCCACAGGTATGTCATCTGGAATCATCCTCTTCCTACTTGCCTTCACTTCCTCCTTACTAATCCTCTGCAATTCCCGATTTGCTAACTTTCCTCCATTCGTCTGCCTCTCTTCTCATTTTCTTCACTTATCAGTTCCTCAAAGTACTCCTTCCATCTTCTTGGCACCCTCTCTTCACTTATTATTAGTACATTTCCATCTCTATCCTTAATTACTAACCTGTTACACATCCTTTCCAGGTAAAAATCTCTGTCTAGCCAGTTGATACAAATCATCTTCTCCTTCCTTAGTGTCCAGCCTCACATATAACTCACTATAAGCCTTGCCTTTGCCACTGACTTAGTACTCCTGTCAACTTTTTTCATCTCCCTGACTTTCCCCCTTTTTCTTTGCCAACTACTTTAGTCTCCAGTTTTCTTTCCGTTGTTCAGAGGATACACTAAAAACCTTTAAACAATTATACACAAATTAATACTTCAATGTAACTGATTCAGTGCTCACTCATTATGACTTAACAGGACACTGAAATAAAACAGTCCCACAATATGATTAATGGGACGTTGTAGAGCTTTAAATTTGAGAAAGAAAATCAAATAATAATAATCTTCTTCTGATAATCTGAAGTATTAAGAGACTTCACAATCTCACAACCCAAAAGTTGTTCTCATCAGACCTACAAAAGATTTAGCAATGTTAAGCTACTATTAAACAAATCCTTTGGGGATTTAAGGTTTTGTTTTAGTCCTTGATATTATTGAAGCAGATCCGTTTGGCTCTTTTAGTCAGTAAACTGCACAGTAAACTCCACGGATTTTTTACATTTATTTATATCTTTAAAAACTTTCACTTTTGGATCTTTTGTTCAGCTAAAGAAGTGACAAAATATTAGTCCAGCACTTTTGACGCGATTAATGATGGAAATGCATGTACGCTTTCTATCAACATATCTGTCAGCGTTTCAGTTTGTCGAGTCGCCAGCCAATTCGCAGATCTCACAGCGCCTGGATAGGTCACGGCACCACGGCTGTGCCTGTAGAGGCGGTGTGGAGCGCAGCCGTGCTTCACGGCACGAATCACCAGCAGCTGTCATGTGAATCAGCTGTGCGAACAAGGAAGGGGATAAACAACAACACGACCCCGTCTTTCTAAATCAAGGTAAAAATAATAAATATCCTGTATACCTTAGTGCGAACAACGTGCGATATACCGGCGAAAACTATGCACAGGAAGCTAGGTTTGCGCTAGTTTATGTGGAAGCGGGGTGCATTTTCGTGACTCCTGTGCAGAATTAGCCGAGCTATCAACAGCTAAGCGTTAGCACTGCCACAACCATAAGTTGGCACACTCTCATGCTACTGGTCATCTCACGCTGTATGCTTTGTCTTTGTTTGTTGGTCTGTTGCTAAACTAGTAAAAAAATAACATTATAGAAGTGCTATATGAAATACTTTGCACTACACAAAGTGGTGAAAGGGGTAGCTATAGGCCTGTGTGAAGCCACCTTGCGAGGGGCATTTAAATCCCATTGACTCGTGCAGTAAGAAGTTAGCTAACGTGATAGGTGGCTTAACTGAATAGTTAGAAATGCTCAACTCTCTCTAACTGTTAACACCAAATACTGTAGAGCCGTAAAGCCCCACGGACACGCATTAAATTAAGTCGGTAGGCTCACCGGGTGCCCACTATCTAAATATAAGTGAGCTAGTCAGCGGAGCTAGCAAGCTGCGCTGTTTGTTCAGCCATTATTTGGCATCCTAACAAAACGTAGGCTAGTTGGCTAGTTAGCTTGTTGACAGACAACAAAGATCAGCAAAGCCACAGGCATTCACGCAGTATTAGCTACGCGTAAGTGCAATTCTGCTTAATGGAGGTATTTATTTATTCCAATGAACATTATGCCAGACAGAGGTTATCCACGTTTTTGAAAGGATTGCTCTAACCTTTGGACAAAGGACAAAGGATGTAAACACATTATGTTTAAGCAGTTTTGTTTGTTTGTTTCCCCCCTCCCCCCCTAAAAAAACTAGTTCCAGCTTGTGATTGCCCATTGCATAATCAGGTCGCAAGTCACTAATTGGGTCGCATATAATGTAGATTGCAGTGAAGTAGCCTTATAAAAAAACTATGAGGTCCACAAACACAACAGCTTCACCCGTTCATCCTTTGTCTGTATACACAGGAAACTCAGAGTTGGGAGTGGGATGGGTGGATGGGACAAAAATCTGAAAAGGGTTGTTGGCATGAGCAAGGATCAATAGATCACATCCACACTTGTCGACTCTGTACCGCCATCTAGTGGCGAACCTGCCAGTTACACAGAAGTCAGTTGCCCCGTGGCGTGTAGCTGCTGGACCTGCTGAACCTGGTTAAAACAGTGAAAAGTGCGCAAATGAAAATAATTATGTTAGACATTGTACAAAAATCAAAAGAAGAAAAAGGCAGGTACTTGTGGATGTGGAAGATGGTTTCAAATGCAATAAAAATTCAAATAAACTCAAATGATATATTATTTAAATACTGTGGAAAGTTGTTATTTTTATGTTACAGTGTCACGATTCTTTGCTGGATTAAAGTTAAGTAAAAGTATGTATAAATGTAGAAAATATAAACAGAAAACCAAAAGTACTACAGTACTCACTGCGTATAAATGGCACCTGTGAGTCATATCATTATATTATTTTTGCTCATGCATTAATATAACATCATTTGGTTCTTGTAACAGATGAAGCTGGATGCCTGTGGAATAAAGTAGAACTCTCACACTCAAGTAAATAAATACCCCAGTTTTGTCATTTGGTGCAAAATTTAAGTAGGTTGCTTGGTTACATTGCACCATTGATGCCACCTTTCTTATTCTACCCATAAACAGAAACCATCAGTTATTGAGCCAGGCACTTTTGTCAGGTAAATATGATCAGGAAGAATGAAAAACAAAACAAGCTTTCAGTCAACTTCAACTCTTTCCACAATGAGGAAAACATGCAGCGCTCTACATGTGTCAAGACGGTTACAGGCATGTGCCAAAGGTGTGTCGCAGTCTTTCTCACAAGAGCAAAACATCATCGAGTAGACACAGCTGTACATTGATAGACAACTTCTGGGTAAAACACCAGAAGGCTGGTTTATATGCAGTGCAAGCAGCGACATAGTTAAGAAGATTTGTAACATTCTGGGTGACTGCAGCTTGCTGTAATCAAAAAGGACGAGCAAGAGGAGAACATGCTTAGGGAAGAGACAGCACAAAACACCAGTTAACTTTGACCTTGCATTACACGCCACTTGGCTGGCCACTGGTGTGTTACTTTATATTCAGTGATTCAGCTAAACAGTAGCTCAGTAGCCCCTATTAAAAGAGGGTGCTCGGGGGGGGAGCTACCCCCTCTGTCATCTTGGTTGCTTCACTCCTGATGTTCACCCAAAGTAACTGACAATAGTCAGCGTTTTCACTAACCACAGACAGCATATGGGTAATATATCTTGACACATACAGATACTTTTATGTAAATTTTAAAATTCCTACAAAATTGAAGATGATATTGGAACATTGTCAATATTTGATGCTTTTCTTTCTCCCCAGGTTATAGCTGGTAAAGTGGCAGGATGGCGGGGGCAGAGGTGCATACCCCTGCAAACCCCACCTGCAAGATTATGACCTTCAGGCCCACTATGGAAGAGTTCAAGGACTTCAACAAGTACTTGGTTTATATGGAGTCTCAGGGTGCACATCGGGCAGGCCTGGCTAAGGTAAAAAGTGATTTGAATTGTGCCTTGGACAATTTTTTTTAACCATCATATAATTAGTTTGCCTGCGTGAGTGTACATTTGAATGAGTGTTGCAATGGCTGATGATGCATTATTATACGCATTATTATTTATTTGTTTCTTCTTTCTTTGTCCTTCAGGTAATTCCTCCTAAAGGCTGGAAGCCCCGTCGTACCTATGATGACATAGATGATTTGGTGATCGATGCGCCAATTCAGCAGATGGTGGCCGGCCAATCAGGGCTCTTCATTCAGTACAACATCCAGAAGAAGCCTCTGACAGTGCAGGAGTTCAGACGATTAGCCAACAGTGACATGTGAGTTTTAACAAATTGGTTTGTGTGCTTTGTTGATTCTAATAACGAGGAGGGAAAGTTCTTAAATTCATGTAAATGTTACACTCTGGTGTTGCCAGAGCAAGAATCCAGTTATGATTTTCTTTATGGGTTTACGAGTATTTACAAAACTTTATAAAAGGCTTGTCTCAGTAATAAAGAGAAACTAACCACCAGCAGCAATATGTGTATTTTTAATAGAAAACATTGTATTATAAGATAATAAAGAGAGGACATGCTTTATTTATTTATTCCAAAAGTTGCAAAGTTGCTGGGCTACAGCAGCAACAGCATTAAACATGACCTAAAACAATATTTTGTTTTACAGAATAGCTAAAAAAAATGGAGCTCAAGTAAACAAAGATTAAACTAAATAAATATGAATTAAATAAAGGAGCTCAGTATGTAAAAGGCTAAATAAATACCATAAAAAAGTGATGTAAAAAGCTCAGTATAAAACAAAACCAGCTCAGTAAATAAAAATATTAAAAAAAAAAAAAAAAAAAACGCAAGCAGAGTTTAATAAAAAGGGTTAAAAAAAAAAAAAAAAAGACAAGCACAGCAAATATCAGATGGCAATAAAATGACCAGAGTGTAAAGTGTAGTGCAGAGTTGAAATAAATAATTTTGGTGAGAGCAGACCATAGCAAAGTACTTGTACAAATTCAGGGATTGTTGTCTAATGTTAAATTAAATTTCTTTCTTCTTTCACAGGTACTGTACACCTCGCTACCTGAATTATGAAGACCTAGAGAGGAAATATTGGAAGAACCTCACTTTTGTCTCGCCCATATATGGTGCTGATGTCAGTGGCAGCCTCTACGATGAGGTAAATGCATAGCATGCTATAGGCAACCTTTCTAGTTTAGCTTTCTCTTATTACATTACTGGTTCCATTTTTGCAGTTGGTTTTGTCTTTCATAAAATAATAATTTGAATGACTTTGCACACATTTATTTCACTTGGAGCTTGCCAGTTAGCTTTAGGTTGGTATTTTGCATTGGCTCAAACCCTAACACCATCTTAAACCATTAAATATGGGAACAATGAGATGAAATAGGCTGGAAACAAGAGAGACTGTAGTTAGGTCCATAGATTTTTGGACAGTGATACAACTTTTGTAATTTTGCTCTTCATACTGTGGATTTTAAATCAAACAGTCAAGATGTGATTGAATTGCAGACTTTCAGCTTTAAATCAAGAGGTTCACCAAATGTATCGTATTAACGGTTTAGGAATTACAGACATTTTATACATAGTCCCCATTTTCAGAGGCTCAAGGTAATTGGACAGTTGACTGACAAGCATTTCCATGGCTAGGTGAAGCCTGTTCCTTTATTTCATGGCAAATGAAGTGAGTAAAATATTTGGAGTTGATTCCAAGTGTTGAACTTTCACTGGAAGTGTCAGTATGTGGTTCACAGATGTTTTGATGCAAGTGAAAGAGCCCATCTTTAGACTGAAAACCCCAAATAAACCAGAGACAGGAAAAAACTTTGCGTCCAGATCAACAATCTGATACATTCTTAAAAATAATGAATGCGCTGCCCAGCTCAGCAGCACCAAAAGGGCTGGAAAACTATGGTTGAGGAAAAACAACTTCACAACACTTGTCAAGAACACCATCGAGGGACGCCTGGGTGGCTTAGTGGTGAAGCCGGCGACCACATACATATGCCGCGTTGCGGTGTGGGCGGTGCAGGTTCGAGTCCCGGCCCATTGCCAATTTGCCTGCGTGTCTTCCCCTGTATCTTTCCCCCATTTCCTGTCTCTCTCCACTGCTGAAAAAAGCCGCTGTGGCCAAAAATGCAAAAAATAAAAAACACCATCAAGGAGGTCAGTGTGTCATTCTCAGAGTCTACAATCAAGAGCTGCCTTCATGAATGGAAATACAGAGGATTTATAACAAGGTGAAAACTACACTCAAGAACAAGAAGCCCAGATTCAACTTTTCCAGAAAACCTCTAAAATAGCCTGCACAATCCTGGAAAAAATTCTTTGGACACATGAGAAGATTAACTTGTTCCAGAATGATGGGAAGAGAAGTGTATGGAAGAGAGAAATGACCCATGATCTGAAGGCTACCACATTAGCTGACAAATAAACAGTGTTACGGCATGTATGGCTACCAGTGAAACCAGGTCACTAGTATTTATTGATCGTGTGACTGCTGATAGAAGGAGCAGGATGAATTGTGAAGTGTACAGGTCCGTGCTCTGTGCTCAGATTCAGCAAACCTAATCCGACAGCGCTTCACAGTGCAAATGGAAAATGACCCAAAGCAAACGCAGTGCAAAGAAATGGGATGTTATTCAATCCCCAAGACAGTCACCTGATCCCAATGCAATAGAGCAGTTTTTCAGTTATTAAATACACAACTGAATGCAGAAATACTCACAAGCAAGCTGCAACTGAAGTTGGTTGCAGTAAAGGCCTGGCACAGCAAGTGCAGCATTTTGTCATGTCCATGGGTTCTAGACTTAGGAAGTCATTGACTGCAAAAGCTTTTTGGTCAAGTGCTAAAAAAATTGAAAAAGAATTTTTTTTCTTTCCCTCAATTACTTTTGAGCCTCTAAACAGTTATTGCAATTAATTTTGTTAAGTTAGAGCTGAAAGTCTGCACTTTAATCAGATCATGATGATTTGATTTAAACTTCATTGTGTTAGTGTACAAAGGCAAAATTACAAAAAAATGTCACGGTCCATAACCTGTATATCAATATTATAACATTTCTGCAAACAATACACCAGAATAATTAAAATAATCATAAAAAATGTATACATGGGGACTTAAATAGTCATAAAGTCCTAGTTTTACACTGCATAGTTGACTCACGGTAAAATCAGTAAATTGTACCGTTTCTGTTCATATAGAGTAGTTGGAAGCCTGAGTAACATTTCTTCTTTCCTGGCTTGAACAACTGAAGGTCAAAACATGTCGAGCAACACCTTAGAGGCACGGCGTGCTTGTCTTTTTATAGAGCTGAACTAATCGTGATTGGTATTGCAGTTGACAATGGTATTTTAAATCCAATCTGTAACCCAGGTCTAAACCCTATTTCTCATTTCCTAGGATGTGGACGAGTGGAATATTGCCCACCTGAACTCCATCCTGGATGTTATTGAGGAGGACTGTGGTGTGTCCATACAGGGTGTCAACACTCCATATCTATACTTTGGTATGTGGAAGACCACCTTCTCCTGGCACACTGAGGATATGGACCTTTATAGCATCAACTACCTTCATTTTGGAGAGCCCAAATCTTGGTGAGTGTGGGACAGTGTTTTGGGTAGGGATGGACATGACTTTTGAATATTCTAGTCATTGAGTCATAATTGGTCCTGCAGCAAGAAGATGTAATCTAACTCGATTTCACACATTTTATCGGTCATTCTGCTTCTGTTTTCTACTAACTGTCAGACAGATTAGATGGAACTCTGCAGAGAGGAGAAACATGTGAGCGTAAGAGGACTACAGCCCTCAAAAAGTTTTATACGGAAGTCCTTTAAATAACAAATGGAAACAAGGTCCAGATCAGAACGGGGTGATCTTTTGAAGTATAGTTGAATTGTTCCTATTTTTGTTTGAAAAGCAGTTTTTCTAGGCCTTCCTACCCTCACCTATGGCCACAAGCTGTGGGTAGTGACCAAAACAATGAGATAACAGTTACAAGTGGTGACAGTGAGCTTCCTTTGAGGGGTGGCTTGGCTCTGCTTTTGAGATAGGATGAGGACCATTGGTCATTCAGAAGGAACTCATAGAAGAATAGAGCCTCTACTCTTCCACATCCAAAAGGAGGTGGTTCGTGCATCTCACCAGGATACCTCTTGGATGCCTCCTGAGATTTATTTTTTATTTTTTATTTTTTTAACCTTTATTTTACCAGGTAAAATGTTTGAGAACCAGTTCTCATTTACAAACATGACCTGGCCTTTTTCCCTAATCATCAATTAGTTGTTGGCGGGATAAAAATTGGAAGAAGGAAGAAGAGGTGTTTTGGTCGTATCCTACAGGAAGGATGCCTCTTGGGCAGACCCATGGCAGGTTGGAGAGACTACATCTCTCAACTGGCTTAGGGGCACCTTGGTGTCCCACTGGATGAGCTCGAGAGGGAGACCTGGGCTTCTCTGCTTAGACTGTTGCCCCCATGACCTGAACCTGGATAAGTGGCAGAAGATGGATTGCTGGATGGCTTGAAAACCCATCCCTAATTTTAGGTAGAGGAAGTAAATGCACAGAGAAGAAATCATTTTGCAGTGTAATAATACCACACAGTAAACACTGCAGTAATTTTATTTTACAACAGAATTTGAGACAATGGTTTTTACAAAGGCATTGTTTTGTTAACAAAATGGATTTTCTTCACTCTTCTAGCCTACAGGACACAGTGTCTACTATTCACAAAAAATAAGACAGTTTTCCTCTTAGCCTTAATTCATTTTAAATGAGCTTGGGCCCGGAGAAGGTGGCTGTGTTTGCAGATAATTTTATAAATGTTTTTTTTTTTCATTGCAAGGTAACGATTTAACTTGTATTTGTGGGATCATTAAACTAAAATCATGAATTAATCACAAATACAATCTCATGTGACATGTTAGGAAAATACAGGGCGTAGTGTACAGTATATATACAGTGGGAAAGTTCAGTGGAGATACACATTTTTTATATTTGTATTAGGGATGCAAAAAACTTATTTTTTTTTGCGACTAAAGTGGTTTTAAATAGTGAGTATTTACAATGTTACAGGTTTAATTTGATTCGCATGCCAATTCAAATGCATATAACCCCCAGAGTCTTCTTCCTGTGGTGGTTTTTGGCACACAGAAAAATAAATGACTGTTAGGAGTCTCTAAGTAGTGGTGAGAGCTGTAAAGGCACAACAGATGAAGCAATTAGGCTACATGTTCAGGCAGTGAGTGTACGGCAGCTGTGCTATTCTCCACGGGTGCAAGCATTTAAATTGACTTCTTGGAAGTTGTCTTTCTTATATATACAATGGAACAAGGAGAAATTCAGTATTTCAGGAAGTCAGTCAATATTGTGCACAGCTAGCACAAACACTTAACACCGATCAAAACCATAAACTCTTAGTAGTAGTAGTTTGTTAAATCTGAGCCTTCTCCTTGTCTTTGAATTGAATGGAACTGAATTAGTATGGGCAATTAGAGCTCCAAATTGTCCACACTGATCATGTGGTGGGGGTGCGGGGTTGTCTCATACGCTGAAAGTGCGGCATCCTAGAAAACATCATTGATTTCTTTCTTACAGATTAATTGGGGTCTGGGGACATAATTACTGGAATTTTTTCTGTTGTTACTCTTTCACTGAGCCAGGATGACAACAGCTTAATTGTCCAGATTTTTCTTTTTTCAATTCGTTAAACTATCTTCTTGCATTTTATAGAACTTACTTTATTGACTACAGTGCATGGTATCCTGATCAATCACGGAATGCCTATTGCACAGGTGTAATTGGTATTTCCGGGCGCCAGGATGGCTCAGGGTGTGAGTGGGCGACCATGTATGCTGCTTGGCTATGCGGCCGGCGCAAGTTCGAGTCCCAGCCTGTTGCCTTTTGCTGTGTGTCTTCCCCCGTTTCTCCTCCCTGCTTTCCTGTCTATCTCCACTGTCAAACTATCAAAAAAGGACAAAAAAAAAAATCTTTAATTGGTATTTCCATCCATCCATTTTCTTCCGTTTATCCAATTCAGGGTGGTGGTGGTGGTGGTGGCTGGAGCCTATCCCAGCCGCTTTAGGGTGAGAGGTGGGGTACACCCTGGACAGGTTGCCAGTCAGTCACAGGGCTAACACAGAGAGACAGACAACCATTCACACTTACATTCAAAGCTATGGGCAATTTAGAATCACCAATTAACTGAACCCCACTAACTGCATGTATTTGGAATGTGGGAGGAAGTTGGAGTACCTGAAGAGAGCCCACGCAGACATGGAGAGCACATGCAAACTCCACACAAAAAGGACCTGGCCAGATTCAAACCCAGGCCCTTCTTGCTGTGAGGCACCAGTGCTAACCACCACGCCACTGTGCTGCCCTCAAAGGAATTATCGACACTTAGTCATTAGGAGGTTAGGACTGAATGTAATAAAGGTAAAGAAGAAGTGAAAATGCAGGTAGATCAAAAGGAAGTTTGCTTTTTATTTCTTTATCAGCTTGGTTGTTCCATTTCTCTCTCTTGCCCTGGAGGGAGTTCTGCTCATTAGAGCAGTGAGCCCTGCAACCCCACAGGGATCAGTGTCACAGCCAGACAGCCAGACACACAGAAACAGCCATACACACTCACAAAGAGCATCCTGGTGTACCAAATACCCACACACATGCATACTCTTATCATCTAGTACACACACACACACTCACACACACTCACTTTCATCTTGCTGATGTGTTGACATCTCGTCCCTGGAGGGGAGCAGCTTAAAAGATGCACTTCTCTCACCTCTTCTCAATCCCATACACCCCGTTGCCCCAACTCCCTGTGTCACCTCTACCTGAGGTTGCCTCCTCTTCTCACCCTGTCTCTCACTGCTCTGTTAAACTGACAGGTGGTATGATGATAGAAATTCCACACACCTGAGGGTGGATGGTACTAGTCAAATGGAATGCCTAGTCAAACCTTGAGGGAATCCTGTCACGCTCCATGGGTTTCTTTCTGGGAAGTTTGGGAAGATTATTTATTCAGGTTGCATCAGCGGCATGCGCAAGAAGATAGAATAAGGTCAACTTAAAATTCTGTGAACTCATAACTCAAAAGCAATCAGGGATGGTTACTTTGTCCTTATCAGAGATGCAACTAGGCTTAAATCTTGAGATATTTTAGTGGCTAACATTTAATACAGTAGGAAGTCTAAATTTTAAATGGTCAGCATCTTCCTGAAAAATATAGGTTATGGGAAAGAAATATGAGCACATCTAGGGGATTAATGATGGCATTTTGGTGTATGTTAAGATCAAGTATAAATTAACACTGCAGTGTATTAAAAGGTTGATCTGCCTTCCTGAAGTTTTTCACTTATCCACCACTTGATGGCAGTCTTGAAACTGTAACAAGCTCGTTGAAAGTTTGTTTGCAACTGTCAGCACATGCTGCCCCGTAGGCATAATTAACAGAGCATGTTCAGAATTTCACATACACAGTCAAAAATAACTCTCTGCTCCATATCTCTGTCTTTAACAGGTATGCCATCCCCCCCGAGCATGGGAAGAGACTGGAGCGCCTGGCTACAGGTAAAAGATTAAAAGGAGTTGGGTTAGGTAATTTAACAAATATTGAATCGTGATCGCAGTATACAGAGGCAGGTCTGCATTAAACAACAAGATCCAGCTCATAATTAATCTGAGTGCGCTTGAGAAAACCCTAGGCGCAGCATGCTAATGAACTCTGGCTGCAAAGAGATGTAACCTGACGAATCCATAAATACATAAGCCCATGTAAATTAAACGTAAAATGCAGTTATTCGGTTTAAACTTGAAATGTCGATTGCTTCTCTCAGCAAGGGAAAAACAACTAATTTGAGAAATAAGTCAAATACATATAGATCAGGGATCTCCAACTGCTTTTCAACTGAACGCTATATTACAAAGCTGCTGACAGATACTCATGTCTTACATTTATTTTTGCATGTCTTCATATTTCATATCAAGACACTGAAACTAATCTCTGAACCAATCCAGCCGACTAAGCGTATTTTTTTGCCTAACAGTTAAATCAGATATCAGCACTCCAAAGCCTTCCACATTGGGTTTAGTTGTATGTCTGTTTCTATACGTTTGTTTCAGCATGGCACTTAAATTAATCCTTATTATTTGCTTTATTACTTTTTCTTTGTGCACATATCGAGCGTGTAACACATTACCTACTTCACAAATCATTCACATGACTTGTGCGGCTTGGGGTCATCAGTGAGGTGTGAGCTGGAGTTGTATCCACTCTCATCCTGCCAGGCAGGCGGGCGGCCAGCTTTCAATTTTGTGAGCATGATAACTCGAGGACGATGTCACCTGGGATTTTCAAATTCATACCATAGATGCAGCTGCTAAAAATCTCAGACAAGTTAGTTCTTAGCACAATAATGCCAATCACAGAAAGTGACAGCATTCTCAGTGCCTTATATTTATTGTGATTTTAGCATTTCTCATTCCTGGTTCTTAGTTAGCCATTTGCTTGTGAATTGATATGGTGAATAAAGCCACTAAGGCTCATATGCACCCCATTAAGATCTACTGGTAATTATGTTTTTTAGAACTTGTGCTTCCAGGGGATTTGTGCCACCTAAATATTCTACTTCTATTCTATTCTATTATACTGGTGGCTGAGGGGCAGTGCTGGTGGCCAACAGTATTTTTTTCTCTTAATGGAATAGTTAGTGAGTCAATAAACTTGAGGTCATTGTCTACTTTACCATCTTGCCATAGATGAAGAGAATTAAACAACGCATTGGTTGTCACAATGGCTGTCCTCTTTAACTGAGGAAACAGAGAGAGGTACTTTTTTGTGTTTTTTTTTAGCTTGTTCTATTTGATTCTGGTATCACCAAGAAACTTCCTTATAACATTGCAGTGGACTTTAGTAAAACTGGTGCTAAACATTGCATCTTTTAGGAACTGAAACTCTCGGGGCATTTGATTGGTTTGCAGGTGGAACAGCTTTACTCAGAGAAACTGTCAGTTAGTATTTCTACATTGCTTGCACATGATGCTGCAAATCCAAAAGTGGTTTCTGACACAAAAGAATTTTGTTACAGACAGCTATTTCCAATTTCTCAAATGCGAGATAAATAATTTCTCATCTATCTAGTTCCACTAAGCTGAATTATAAAAAAAAAAAAAAATAATAATAATTACAGTTCTTTCTGTAGGATAGATAATACTGACGTGATTGCATAATTATTCAAAAAATTGACAGATATAAAATGAATTGCTGACTGCTAAGTTGTTATGTACAATGTTTTTCCTGGTTATACTCGCATTAATTATGAACTGAATACAGCTGGATTTCCTTTAGCATTTATCAGATGAAGTAATTATGTTTAAGATAAACTAACAATTAAAATAATCATTAGTTGCCATAATGGGAAAAATGTCACTCTACTTTATAAATATTACAAATATAGCAATTGGTAATAGGCCACATAGCTCTTCGGTTAGGTTTTTTACTCATCAGTTTTTTTTTTCTCAATTTCTCTGACAGATTAAGTCTTTCTAATGGGGGGTGTATTTCTTTGTGTGTGTGTGTGTGTGTGTGTGTGTGTGTGTGTGTGTGTGTGTGTGTGTGTGTGTGTGTGTGTGTGTGTGTGTGTTTCTGTCAGGTTTTTTCCCCAGTAGCATCAAGGGGTGTGAAGCTTTTCTTCGTCATAAGATGACTCTAATCTCCCCTTCCGTACTGAAGAAGTATGGTATTCCCTTTGATAAGGTAGGTTCTCAAGCCCTTTGAAGAATTACTCTCACTCTTACTTCCTTTATTTACCACCTGTGTGGAAACAGCTTTTCCTGCCTCTAAAATAGGCAGTGTTAATTTTTATTGGCTGCAGAAATTTTAAGTGGTTTATTTTAAATGTGTCTCTTCTTGTTGGTATTATTTTTAAAAACCACAAATTTAAAGTTTATTCACTGACATAACACACTTATAAAGCCATCTTTGCATCCCTTTCTTTACTTCTTGTATGATAAATTGCCAGATTACTCAGGAAGCTGGAGAGTTTATGATCACCTTCCCTTATGGTTACCATGCTGGATTCAATCATGGCTTCAACTGTGCAGAGTCCACCAACTTTGCCACTTTGCGTTGGATAGACTATGGAAAGGTGGCTACACAGGTAACATTGCACTTAGCTCAAGCTAATGAGAATTTCTATTAAAGTAGTACACCAGTATGCATATTTGATAATGGCTGACAAGGAAGAAATTAATTTAAGGTACAACCTCAATTCCAGAAAAATTGGGATACTGCTGGACTTTTGGGAGAGGGATGTTGTCCCATTCTTGTCTGATATAGGATTCTAGGTGCTCAGCAGTTCAAATATTTGGTGAAAAGTCTGGACTGCAGGCAGGCCAGTTCAAAGATTTTTGGGTCAAAGAGCATTAAATGAAGATTATTGTAATTTAGACTTGAACACATTATTGTGGAGTCTCATGCTGAAAGCAAGGTCTCTTAATGTTGTTGTTAAGTAGAGATCTTTTTTTTTTTCTCCTCCTTTAGTGCACGTGTAGCAAAGACATGGTAAAGATATCCATGGAACCTTTCGTGAAGCGTTTTCAACCTGACAGATATGCTAACTGGATGCTGGGCAAAGATTCGACATATATTGACCACACACTTGCAACTCCCAGTACAACACCAGAGCTGCAGAGCTGGTTGCAGAGGCGCCGCAAGACCGATTCTGCAAATAAAGGGTACTTTGTTTATATTCACACAATGTTTCTTCTGTTTTCTTTAGTCATTTTCACACCTTTACTACAGCCACAAACCTTTCTAGACATGAACCAAAGGAGGTACATGTGAAAATACAAATGAGTTAGATCAGAACCTTCCAGCTCCCTGGTAGAAAGTCTGTGTAATGTCTGATTTCACCAATCTCAAATAGCGTTCACAGTGAGAAAGTCAGTGGCATGTGTCATGCATGCTGCAAATGCTATTCAGGCACCACCCTTGCCTTAATCAAATAGACTATTTCCAGTAGTGAGAATGTGTCTGACAACTTCAGACAATGTCCCAACTTGCTTCTCCCAACATTGTCCTGAGCTGTGAAAACAGCTTATGCCATATTATTACATAGGGTATTGTGCTGCTGTTAATCGCACCAGTGGGCATTTAATTTGGAGTAGGAGTGCCGCTGAACAGTGGGTGAAAGAAAAGCAAAATGTGTATATGCATCAGATTGTGATCATTTGATGACTGGAGGCTTTGGTACAGTCACTGGTGACCTAACGTATGTGGCCCGAAGTATTTGACAGCAAAATCCAAATACCCTTGTCCTCCTAACTCACATAATTCTGCATTTGCTTTCAATGCTTTCTTTGCTTTCAGTTTCAATCAGGGTTTTGAGTTTTAATCTTCTTTTATCTCTAACTTCTGACAGCAGTAGCCACTCTCGTATGCGCTCCAAGCGCCTCAGGACTACAGAAGAGCCCGTTGGCCTGGATGGCACCTCAGCGCTTAAAAGCAGCAAGAGGAAAAGTTCGGGAGGTCCCCCTGGGCCGAAGGTGCGAAGGTCTGTAGCTGGGACAACCAGCAAAAGAGAACAGAAAGAGAAGAAAAAGGAAGTCGAGTCAAAGCACAACCAGAGTCAAAACTCTGTTCAGCTCTCTGGTAAGAAAATGACTGATGATAAAGAAGATATTTGAAACTTAACACATTACTTTGATCTTTGATCTAGACAGCTGTCTGTGTGCCTGCTTTCTTATATTTTAAACTCCTTCATGCGAGGTCTGTAAAAAAACTTTTGGCAGTGCTTGTTTTTATGTAGGTTTCATATCTTATCCATCCTTTTATTCTCAACAGGTCCTTGCAGACAGATGTGTGTGGTCAAGGTCAATCGTGTAGAGAGTAAAAGTTTGGGGGTTTCTGATAAAGAGCAGTCTCATAACTCTCACGACTGCCCTCCTGCTTCACCTTTGAAGAATGACCTAAAGGCAGAAACAGACACTCATATTGACCCGCAATACCTCTCAGAGCCAGGTCTCACAAGCAGGACTCCAAAAAGTCTCAGACAAAGGCCTGAGGCTACTCAGGTGGATCCAGCAATTAATGAGTCAAGGCATCTCTCTTCTGAACCACGAGACCTCTCATCTTGTAAAGACTGCTCAATCAGGATGCCTCCTGTGGAAGCCTGTGAACACAACTCACCTTCCCACACAAGTACTTCTGATGAGACTGTGGCGAGCTTGTGCACCCCTGACTCTAAAGCTCACACGTCTGGTTCCCTATGTAGAGAAGACACTTTAATATTCAACACTGACTGCAGCATGGACACAGGTACAGAGAATTACTCTAACAACAGTGTTAAATCAGAGGGAATGGACGTAGTTGTTGATCCGAAACACATCAATTCACACTCCACTACAGAAGCACTTTATGATCTGAAAAGTGAGCCAGTAGAGGGGGGTAGTTACACATCATGTAGCTCCCCTTCTAAACACAATCGCAGTTTAAAAAGCAGCAGTGAGGAAAATCTTTTCCCCCCTCTTCTGCAGAGGAATGCAGTGGATATGCCACAACTCACTCCAGAGCCAGATGATAAGGTTGGAATTTGCCCTTTGCCACCTGTACTGACCCAAGAGATGCCCTCTCTTACTCCTGCTGATGATGGCCTGACTGACTTTTCAAAATCTAGATCATGTAGTCACCAGATTGCACCTGTGCTTCAGAGGGAGACACCAACTGGCTCTTTATCCTCAGATGGAACAAGACAGGAAGAGAAAGGGACTGATTTGATGATGTCAACAGAACTTCATACAGGAGATCATGCCAACAACTGGCATTTAAATTCCCCATATAATTGTGAAGGGGCAGCAGTGTCTGGTTTAGAAGGAAAAACGGCTCATTTGGCTGCCAGTGGTATGCACAAAATAACATCTGGTGGTGTCCATGAAATGATGCTAATGCCTCCAGTTGCTGCTGACAAGGATCACGCAAAGCTGGAAAATCTTACTGGACTGACCGATGTCTCCCCTGGGCAGCTTGTTCAGAGCACTGCACCTCAAAGAGAGCAAAAACTCAACTTACCAGAGTTTGCTAATAAAGATAACTCCAAAGACCCAGTTCAAAGAGATGGTGGATTCAGTACCTCGAACAAAAATATCCCAACCCCTGCTCCTCCATTATGCACTCAAACTGTCAGCCACTCAGCATTACAACTACAGCATCACACTACATATTCCTCTTCCTATTGTACACCCCAGCAGCCATACATGGAGCCTAAAACGTTCTCCAGTAGCATCTGGAAAAGCTTCAATTCCCAGAATCCTGCAGTCCTTATCCAAAGTTTACACCCTGAGCTGCCCTCTGACTTTACCCATGACCCTCTACCTTATACCATGTGGACTGAACCTCAGTGCAAAGAGGTCACAGACCTGGAAAACCCTGAGCAAGACCTACGTGAGTCAGAAAACCAGGAAGAAGAAAGTGGGCCTCTCACCTGGGCTCAACTCGAGCCTACTTCTCTAGTTTCAGTCGGTGCTATTGAGCCTCTGGGGCTTTGTGGAGAATATGAGTTGCAAAGAGACGAAGCAGATGGGGCTGATGCTCTGTCCTTGTGCAGGGAGCTGGGGAGACAAAGGGAAGCTGAGGAGAGCCTCCACTCGGATACTGCTGTTTCACCTCTCAGGACAGGAGGTGGAGAACGGGATAGGTTGTCTGATATGGAAGAAGGAGGATCCGATGGTGAAGAAGCAGATCAGCAAAGTGCCAAGGGAGAGAGCAGTAGTGAGTCATCTGATGATGATGATGATGATGATGATGAAGAAGAAGAGCTAAATGATACAAGTAATTATGAGTGCAATGAATCAGGCCTGGAACCTGGGGAGGTGTGTGCTGTGAGTGTTGTTTTTTTTTTTTGTTTGTTTTTTTTGTTTTTTTACAGTCCAATATTGTTGTTCACACTTTAAATGTTTATACAAATACAAATAATTTAAACTTTTAACACCTTCAATCAATGCCTGTCTATGCCAGTACCCTGCGGTGTCAATGAGGAGGACCACTAAGAGCTGGCGTCACCCACTCAGGAAACCCACTGCAAGGGCTGTACCAACTGCTGTCAAACAACAGGTCACCAGTGACGATGGTGGGCGCACTGAAAAAAGACACATACACACAGTTCACACAATTCATTGAAAGGTATTGCTATGGTTTAGCCTTAAAAAGACATTTAGACAGTGACACATACACATAGTGTAAGCCAAGAGTCAAGCTCATTTCAGTAAAAACCCAGGGACATTTCCTGTTGTGGTTAGTACTGCATGGTGGGTGGCACCAGGCCAGGAACCATGATCGTTTGACTTCTTTGGGTTGCATTGGAGCGAACCAGAATGCAATCACCACATTTAACGATGAATCCGGTTTGTAGACTAAAAAAAAACCAAAACATATTCTTTGAAAAAGTTTGTATACATAACATAATATACTCAGAGGTAATAGAACTGACTCTATTTAAGACCATTAACAACAGTCATTAAGCACACTCAGGTAACATTTGTGTTTTCCCACAGTGAACCATTCCACCCTGTGGTTCACACTTCCCCTCCTCATTTTTCAAATTTTATCCCCCCACCCCCCCACCCCCCAAATGACTCTTTTGACGTCAATGCACACATAAACCAAACACATTTAATTCTCAGGCCTACCACAGTAAAATGATCTAGTGATAGATACTCCATTTGCTTTCATGGTTTTAACAGGGTGGGGTGGGGTGCGGTGGGGGGCTCCATTAACAACCACTAATGTGCATATACACACACGATCACATTCATCATCTCCACAGTTGCAAAAAAAAAGGATGAATAATTCAGCAGCCATTGTAGTTGTTTATCCCCAAGTAAGAAATGACCATAGCTGTGAGAAGCCTGTTTTATGATGATGAGAGCGCTTAATTATTTTCGAGCAATTTTGCAAACTGACAGGCGTCTATTCAGTAAAAATGTTTTTTCAAGTCACTGGAGGAAATTGTCACCACAGCGGCTGGATTATATCTGACTTTGCAGCAATTCTGTGCAGAAAAATGCATTAAATGTTGCAGAAGTCACTTGTGAGAGTGATGCTGTGTTTTTTGATACTCTGGCCACATGATTATTTCAGATTCAGAATAAGCTTAATTAACAAACTACCAGGCATGAGATTTCCACTTTGAATTGCATGAATCATCATCTGCGCCACGATGAAACAAGCACTGTTTCAATAGATAAGTGATTGCAATGTTGTAAGAGTTTATTTTTCTCCGTTTAGAGCCACCTGAAGCAAGCTTGGCAGAAGAAGAGGGGCAGGAAATGGAAGCATGGGCAAAGCCGCTCGTCTACCTGTGGCAGAACAAAAAGAGCTGCTTCTCAGCAGAGAGGGAATACAATGCTCATGCAGCCACCATGCAGCCGTACTGTGCAGTGTGCACACTCTTCATGCCCTATTATCAGGTAAAGGGGAGGTCAACACAAGTGCATGTACAGATATGGACAAAATTGTTGGTACCCTTCTGTTAATGAAAATCAGACATTGCTTTTGAATTGTGGTTCAACGGAATTAATTTAAAAAACAAATTAATGAAAGTGGCCTGGACAAATATGACGGTACCACTAGAAAAGATCGAAAATAAGTTGACCATAGGGACGTTAAACTAAGTTGTGTCCTGTTATTAGCTTAACAGGTGTCTTCTAACTTGTAATCAGTCAATTTATGTATTTAAAGGGTGAAAAGCAGTTTACTGCTGTTTGGTATCATGGTGTGTACCACACTGAAGGAGAGAGCTGTCTCAGGAGATGGGAGAGACAATTATTGACAAGCATGTTAAAGGTGAAGGGTACAAGAACATCTCCAAGCAGTTTGATGTTCCTGTGACTACAGTTGCACATATTGTTCAGATGTTTAAGGTCCACGGGACTATAGCCAGCCTCCCTGGATGTGGCTGCAAGAGGAAAATTGATGACAAATTGAAGAGACTGATAATACGAATGGTAACCAAAGAGGCCAGAACAACTTCCAAAGAGATTAGAGGTGAACTCCAAGGTCAAGTTACATCAGTATCAGATTGTACCATCCATTGCTGTTTGAACCAAAGTGCACTAATGGAAGACGAAAACAAACCACAAAAAAAGCGAGACTGGAATTTGCCAAGATGTGTATTGACAAGCCACAAAGCTGCTGGGAGAATGTCCTTTGGACAGATGAGACATAACGGGAGCTTTTTGGCAAGTCACATCAGCTCTGTGTTCACAGACTCACAAATGAAGCATACAAAAAAAAGAACACTGTACCTTCTGTGAAACACGGAGGAGGCTCAGTTATGTTCTGGGGCTGCTTTGCTGCATCTGGCACAGGATGTCTTGAATCTGTGTAGGGTACAATGAAATCTAAAGACTATCAAAGGATTCTGGATCGAAATGGGCTGCTCAGTGTCAGAAAGCTTTGTCTCAGTCGCAGGTTATGGCTCCTTGAAAAAGGATAATGACCCAAAACACACAGCTAGAAACACCCAGGAATGGCTAAGAACAAAACTTTGGACTATTCTGAAGTGGCCTTCAATGAGCCCCCATCTAAATCCTATTAATATATATGGAAGGAGCGGAAGCATGCAGTCTGGAGAAGGCACCTTTCAAACATCTGTATAAATTGTGCCATTTGAGACAGGCTTGTGTGTTGTATATGTGTATATGTATCACAACTTTGCTCTATTAAGGATGCCAAAGTTTTTATACATGAAATGAGTCTATTCCTCCCCTAGGCGGAAGACAAAGCAGAAGACAATAAACCTGTGATTGCTAAAGACCCCTCCCAATCTTCATCTCCAATGGAGGGTCCCTCGCCTCATGGTGGAGGGTTTAGGAGAACCAAGCCCCTGATCCCAGAGATCTGCTTTTCTTTTCGAGAGGAGAATTGCCCCCCAACTCCCACTAACCCTCTGCTGCAGGAAGACGGCACCTCCCCTCTGCTCTACTGCCAGGGCTGTTGCTTGCAAGTCCACGCAAGTACGTATGCACAAGGCAACAGTAGCACGTACATTTGAGTTTGTGTATGAGAGAGAGAGGGTTATAAAATAAAACTGATACTTATAATTTTTAAACTTCATGGCATCTGTTTACCACCTCCGATCGGGCAACATTCTTTGTTTCCACATGTTATGCTTGTGTTACTGATGTCATTGTTAGAGGGTCAATGGGTTTAAATCCTGACTCATTTCTTCTCTATGTTCCGCCCTCTCTCTGCTTCGCTTTCTCCCCTACTCTTTGTGGTTTGGAGTGTTTTATTTCCCTCGTCAGAATGAGGGTGAATCCTCTGTTTTTGCCACACACAGTTCCTGTTCAAAATCCCCAAGTCAGGAACAAGCCCTCACACATTCTCTTTAAAAAAATATCTCTGGAGCCTTTCTTTTCCAGTCTACTCAGACACGATACATTGTGCATTGTCGTAATCCCTCATTCACACGGATCTCCATCCGAATCATGCACATTTCGATATCTTAAGCCTCCAGCCAGCCTTAAACACACATAGACGTCTACTTTTAAAAGACTTAGCAGTATCCACAGCTTTCAGTCAGTTTCAGTCACTCTTACCAATGTTCACTTCACTACATTTTGAGTCTGCTAGGTCTTGTATGTTATGTATTTACTGTGTGTGTGTGTGTGTGTGTGTGTGTGTGTGTGTGTGTGTGTGTGTGTGTGTGTGTGTGTGTGTGTGTGTGTGTGTGTCTGGTGGGGTGGGAGTTAGAGATGAAGTGTATGCTATTTGACACTGATGAAAAAGCCACAAGTTTGGTTTTGAGGTCCAACATTAAGTACACGATGTAGTTTTCTCTCTGTACTGTTATTTGAACTCTGGAAAGGAAACAGAGGTGGGCTTAGATTTTATTTTTGGTTTTTCTGATGGATAAAGGAGGAAAAGAATAGTGACATGCACACATATACAGACTTCATGTTTTTTTAAATTTTTTTTTTAAATAAAAATTCCTCTTAACCTTTGTGTCTGAAGCCTTTAGCTCGTTGATTGTAATCAGCTGCCAGTTTTGAATAGGATCACATTTGTCTTACTGAATGAAATTCCAACGTTTTTCTGTTCAAGGCCATCTTTTTTTTTTAAACATTTGTGCTGTTCTGCTGCACCGAGGACGCAGACCAGAAAGCAATTGGGATTGCAACAATATTTACACTGAGTGGCTGTTGAGAAATGTCTGAAATGACAGCGTGCTAAGACACACGTTAATATGAGGGAAACCCACACAGACAGATGCTTTTATAAACCATGATGAATAAATGGAAACAAATTCTTCCTTTTGTTGTGACATTTTTTTCTTTGTAACGTAGAATAGTCTCACCATTGACTGTCAAGTCTGCTATTATCTGTAGGCCTGCAGCAGTTTATTAGCATTTTAGCAGCAAGTGAGTATTTTTGCCACAAATTTTTGATCCTTCCCTTCCTACTTTAGGTTGCTACGGTGTTGCTGCAGATGACATCAGTGAACGTTGGACATGTGATCGCTGTATGGAGGAAAGCTTTACGGCAGTAAGACAATTTACACCTTTGATTCAAGTGTGACTCGTGGATCAGAAGAAGGGATTTGCTTTGAAGTGCAATGCTATCCTGGAAAATGACTGTGAAAAAATATTGAAATAATCAGGTTTTATAACTCGATGAAGTTGATCTTCTAAAGATCTGACCCCAATCTGACTGGACTATTCTGGGGTTTTACCTGGCTCAAAATTCAAATTTGGGAGTTGACTACAATGCACATATAGTATTCCACAAGTCTCACCCTGTGCTACACACTATGCACTAATTATACTGTCTGTGACATGAGCAAGGATTTTGATGACTCGAAGAATGTGTGTGTTTTTTCTTTCTCACTCATTTTCTATTTTCTTAGGAATGCTGTCTCTGTAACCTCAGAGGTGGAGCTCTAAAGAAAACCCAAAACGACAAGTGAGACAAGCTTTTGTTCTGCGATTAGCTCTGCATACTTATCCCCGATCTCCAGAGCTCAGCCAAAGGAATTGTCTGTGTATTTTAATCATCATAATGTATTAATTTGCGTGTGTGTGTGTGTGTGTGTGTGTGTGTGTGTGTGTGTGTGTGTGCGCGTGTGTGTGTGTGCGCGTGTGTGCGTGTGTGCGTGTGTGCGTGTGTGCGTGTGTGTGTGTGTGTGTGTGTGCGCGCGCGCGTGTCGATAGATGGGCTCACGTGATGTGTGCAGTAGCACTGCCAGAAGCAAAGTTCAGCAATGAAGCCAAGAGGAGTCCCATTGACACCAGCAGGATCCCCATGCAGCGATATAAACTGGTGAGAACACACGTGCGCGCGCACACACACACACACACACACACACACACTCACTCGCACCCCCCCCACATACACACACACACACACACACACACTCACTCGCACCCCCCCCACATACACACACACACTCACTCGCACCCCCCCCACATACACACACACACTCACTCGCACCCCCCCCCCACATACACACACACACACACACACACAGACTCCTTGAGGACTGTCCTGGTCTAATTAATGAAGTGTTCACAGTTCTAATTAACAATGTGAGACGAACATGCCCGCAATCAAAGCTAGATAATTAACCACTGGTGGGTGGGAATGGAGGGTTTCTGTGTCTAAGACTGCCTGTGTGCTGATGTTTGTCTATATGTGTGCAGGTGTATGTCTGCCTCCCTGAGTGCATGTGCATGCATTTAGTAAGTGCGTGTGTGTGTTTGCTTAATGAGGGAGCTGCAGCGTGTCTCAGCAGACCTGACATGCTGCCACTATAGTTAGCTCCCTGCTGCAGGCACCATGATAACTCAGCAGAAAGCAAAGTGTTGGAGAAGCACATCCTAACACAAAATGGATCACAGAGATGTGATAAGTTCTATTTTTCTTAGAAGCATATGTGGTAATTACAGTTTAGGAGTCCTTAAAACGCATTATGACAAAAGTTACATTAGTAAATCAGTTTAAAGTTCAAAATGGATTACATAGGTTGAGCAGAAAAATGACATAAATATATCATTAATATATATGAGCTAATGACAAAGTTATACAACAAAAAATAAAAAGCTGTGCCCAATTTAACTTTGGCCATTGTCCCTTTCAAAGTTGTCTTTGTATGGCACGATGCACCACCTCCAGCCCTGCTGCCATTTTTAGAATGCTCCTTGGAAGTCTTGTTTTGAGCACTTGTACTTGTTTCTGCAGTGTGCAACTGCAGTGCTGTGATGCACAGTGGAACAGGTTGTTTGGTGGCAAATATTTTCCTTCAGGGTCCTCAGGATGTTACAGTAAAAGTCTATGTCTGGACAGTCAAAGAGGTTGGAAAATATGGTGCACAACCCCATGATGTTTAAAAAAAACCTGGCAGATTTCTGGGTCTGTGGCTCATAGCCAGAAAACCAGCTGTCGTTACCTTTGATGTCTCTAAACATAAAAAGTAGTTAATAGAATAGAACTTTATTGATCCCTTGCAGGAAACTGCTTTGTTACAGCAGCAGTAGCAGTTAACACTAATAAAAAAAAATACAATGCTATAAGAACACAATATAAATGCTATATACACAATATATATATAAATACTATATACAACTGTGCGGTTTTCGTCCTGGTCGTGGAACGCTGGACCAGCTCTTTATCCTCTCAAGGATATTTGAGTGGGTGTGGGAGTTTGCCCAACCAGTGTACATGTGCTTTGTGGACTTGGAGAAGGCATTCGACCGTGTCCCTCAGGGTATCCTGTAGGAGGTCCTGTGGGAGTATGGGGTGTCTGGCCTGTTGCGGGCCATTCAGTCTCTGTACAAAAGCAGAGAGAGCTTGGTCCGTATAGCCGGTAATAAGTCGGATTTGTTTCCTATGGGTGTTGGACTCCGTCAGGGCTGCCCTTTGTCACCGATTCTGTTCATAATTTTTATAGACAGAATTTCTAGGCGTAGCCAGATGGCGGAAGGCTTCTTCCCTGGTGGCGTCAGAGTCTCATCTCTGCTCTTTGCAGATGATGCGGTTCTGTTGGCTTCATCGGGGGGTGGCCTCCAGCTCGCAGTGGAACAGTTCGCAACCGAGTGTGAAGCGGCTGGCATGAGAATCAGCACCTCTAAGTCTGAGGCCATGGTCCTCAGCCGGAAAAGGGTGGAGTGCCCTCTCCGGCTCAGGGACGAGTTCTTGCCCCAAGTGGACGAGTTCAAGTATCTCAGGGTCTTGTTCATGAGTGACGGGAGAAGGGAGCGGGAGATCGACAGACGGATCGGGGCTGTTTCTGCAGTGATGCGGATGCTGCACTGGTCTGTCGTGGTCAAGAGGGAGCTTAGTGTAAAAGCGAAGCTCTCGATTTACCGGTTGATCTACGTTCCTACCCTCACCTATGGTCACGAGCTTTTGGTAGTGACCGAAAGAATAAGATTGTGAATACAAGCGGCAGAAATTAGTTTCCTTCGAAGGGTGGCTGGCCTCTCCCTTAGAGATAAGGTGAGGAGTGCGGCCATCCGGGAGGGGCTCAGAGTAGAGCCGCTGCTCCTCCACATCGAAAGGAGCCAGTTGAGGTGGCTCGGGCATCTGATTAGGATGCCTCCTGGCTGCCTCTTGGGTGAGGTGTTCCAGGCATGTCCCACCGGGAGGAGGCCCCGTGGTTAGACCCAGGACACGCTGGGGAGATTATATCTCTCGGCTGGCCTGGGAATGCCTTGGGGTCCCTCCGGATGAGCTGGAAGAGGTGGCTGTGGAGAGGGAAGCCTGGGCTTCTCTGCTTAGGCTCCTGCCCCTGTGACCCGGCCCCGGATAAGGGGAAGAGGATGGATGGATGTACAACTGTGCGTTGAGGTTAGTGGTTTGTGTTAAAGAGTCTGATTGCTGCTGGTAGGAAGGACTTCCTGCTGCGTTCTGCGCTGTGGTGTTATCAGTCTGTGGCTGAAGGTGCTTTCCTGAAGCACCTCCAGGTCATGCAGTGGGTGTGAGCTGTTGTTCAGTATGTTGTTCAGTTTCCTTAATATCCTCACTCCAGCCATCTGCAGAACAGAGTCCAGTTCAGCCCCGATTGTGGAGCTCGCTCTCTTCATGAGCTTATCCACTCTGTTCCTGTCTCTAGAACGAGCCCCTTCCCCCCCGCACACCACACCAAAGAACAGTGCACTCGCCACCACAGTCTGGTAGAAGGTAAGCAGGAGAGGTCTGCAGATATTGAAGGATTTTAGCCTTCTCAGGAAGTATAATCTGCTTTGCCTCTTCTTGTACACTGCCTCAGGATGTGCTTGGTGAAATTGCAAATGCACAGATGAACTGGACTTCTAGGAAGGGTTGTAAAAAAGGCAGCCTTGCTGGAAGCAGTTCAGAGGTGCACAAGGAGACATCCTTGAAGGGGAGACTGGCTAAATTGAAACTGAAATCAAATATTTTATTATTATTTTTTTTACAGATATGTTAAAGATATTTCAGTCTATTAGGTCCCCTTTAACAACATGTTAATGTTGCATTTTAGAGGCTTTAGTTTGTGTTATTCAACTTAATTGCTTAAATCCAAAAGTTATTTCTATAATTTAGTTTAGGGCTCAGTCACACAGGTCTAGATACACGCCGGCGACCATCTGGGAATGTCCAGTCATGAGGGAAAAATATGTATTCTCTGACAGGTTGCAAGTGTTTGCTGGGAGTCACTGTGAAATCAATTCCTAAAGCACAAGTCATGCAGGTCTAGAGACTGGTTAGTGGCCCCCTGCCTGACCACCAGGGACAAGTTCTAGGGAAAAGTGTGTATTCCACAACCAGCTGATGTGTGTCTGCTGGAACTTTCTGGCAGTTGTTGGTCATAAAGAGGTATACAGTGCTGCATTGAAAACTGCTTTGTGATTGCTTTGGGTGCTAGAAGGTTGCCATGGTTGCCCGTAGTTTGGATGGAAAATGCTGACTTGCCTGCAAACACTTGCAAGCTACTTGCTAAGCCTTAATTAAACTATAAAAAGTGCAACGCAAGCTGGAAACGAAGAACATCACCTTCAAAGTAAATGTTGCACCTTTTGAAATGTCTTGGTTGTAGTGGTAAGGTGCCGCTTTTACTTAAAGGATTCCAGTTTGCATCTGTAGAATTCTACTTTGCATTGGCAGTGAAATCTTTGCATTGCTTGGAAAGTAAATGGTGAATGGTTGTGGACAAGTCGTTGTCTTTCATGCAAACCCTGGGTGACCACGGGAATCTGCTAGCTACCAAAGGAATCACAAGGGGCTTTTCAGCGCAGCACCCTCTTTGTAACTAGTTTTACCTTGAAACAGCCAGCAACCACTTACCAACTGGCTGGGGAATACACATTTTCCCCTAACGACCGGAGGTTGCCAGGGGGTCACTCACCAGGCCTGTGTAACTGAGGCCTTACCCTCATCAGAAACCCTGGTGGCCCAGGGGCTAATTAGCCAAGACTCAACTGTAACTTCTGCAGCTAAATTTCAGATGAAGTCCTTCAGCTCTTGTCATCTGCTCTTTCTTTCTTTCCAAATAAAAGGAATAGTAAGAAGAATTTTTCGTGTAACACAGTGATATCAAGTTTGAGTTTAGTTATCAGTCGCTGAGCAAATGGCATCTGAGTGAATAGAGACTTCAGTTACAACTAAAATGTCATACTTCACCACAGGGAACCAGCCAATTTAGGTTCATACATGAATGCTTACCCAAAAATAGTGCACGGAATATTGCTGTACTGACACTGAACGGGATGCTAACTCTGTGGACACAGTGACATTACCCATAGGGTATTTACAGGGATATGGTTCATATCTTCTCACACCACATTGAAATTAAGCTCATTTGGATATGAAAGCACAAACCACAAAGTCAGTTTCCATGTCCATGGGCTGAAATCTGAGCAAAATGAAAATTATAGTCCAGACGGGAAGAGGCAGGGTTCTCATAAAAGCCTCTGACATGACCTATGTGGTGGCCAAAATGTAAGGATGGGAAGGACATAAATTCCTTTAAGAGAAAGCGGTACTTCCTGGCTTTAGATGTTAAGTGCTTTGTTTGTCACAGTGCCAATCAGTGTTTGATATCCCCCATGGGTCTTTGTAGCTGTAATGCTTAAAGTGGATTCTTTGAGAATCTGTTATGTTAGAGCATTTCCTACTTAACACAATGACACAAAATCTTTAGTTTTTGTTTTCAAGTTTCCACTTATTAATGTAGTCACACAAGTACCCATGCTTTATTTGATGACAAAACAGATGGGCTACTTTTACAGCAAGTTCTTTGAGTTATAAATAGGGTAAACATGAAAAATTGCAGAGTATGTTTGGATCAATAATACGCCCTTCAAACATATATCAGTAAAAGTGTCCTCTTCATGATGCAGACTTTCTCTTAACTGACTTCCTCTTAAAGTTTTTTAGGATAGTGTATAGAGTACCTTTCTGTTTTGTCAGCTTTATCATTTGTAGAGCCACTCCCCGAGCCACGTGTTCTGAAGTTCGCCTTGGACCCATTGCCCCTCCAGCAGCTCAATACATTCATAATTTACTATCATACAACACACGCACACTGGTGCGCACACATACACATTTATAATTTACCATGGGAATGTTCTTAACGCATGGCTCAACACAGGGACCCGAATACACCCTGCAGAAGTTATGAGGGTAGAATCGTTTAAGTTCACACACACATTAAAACATAAAATTATGTTGACATGTTTACATTACTTTGTGATCTAATGGGAATTGTTTTTTTTTTTGTGCTCTTTTCAGCCAGTATATGTACATACATCCTTATTTACACAAACACAGACACACACACAGACACAGATTTTGCACACAGTGTGCAGTGCATGCCAGTTGGCATCTTGTTATGCTGGCCTCAATAAGTGGACTAGACAGTTGGGCCAGTTCATCTGTGCAGTGTTGTCCATAATGTAGGAGGTATGGGAAAAGGCTTTATGAAATGTAGGCCAAGTTAGTCACCAAGAAAAGCACTGACTGTGTCTCCCACAGCTCAGCAACAGAGGAGCCAAGAACCTTCATTAATAGGAAAAAAGGATACGTTAGGATTTTCATTTTTCCCTTTTTAAATTCAGCGTTTACATTGCCTTTTGATTTTCCTTACAAGGAGAAAAGATGATAGTCTCTCTATACACAATACCTCCTGATCCCCAACTGATATCTGGATTAAGATGGATAAGCTGATAACTGTAAAGACGAAGCCAGCCCTGCCGGAGAGGTCAAATTTAATTAATGCTGAGCTAACTAATTATATCAGTTATTGATTTATTCAAATAAATGAACAAAAGGCATTCATTTCAGTGGCTTTAGCTGATAAGGACAGAAAATTTAAGAAAAGTTTTGTTCTCACGCAGCGTCACCGCCTTATTCACCTTTCAAATGTCATTCGTTGATTTCTGGGCTCATCGGCACCTCCTATTATACAGCATGTACGCAAGGGAATTAAACAGTTATAAGGTGCTTTTAATATTCTAGTTTCTCGAATACTCCAGCACATCATGTACTGCTATGCACATGATTTAACAGTGATATGGCAATTTAGAAACTTTTATTGAAATAGATATTTAAAAACCAGCTAATTCCCCACTTAGACTCGCTGAGACACTGGAATGTATCTACATAGAGACGTATTTCACGTTGATTTTATAGCATGGATTTCCAGGGAATTAGATGAATGAATAAATTACCTTCAGTAAGATATGAAACCACACTGCAAAGACAGAAGCCAGGGAAGTGAAGCGAAGATGAGAGTGTAGATGGGTGTTTTATTAAGAGCAGACTAGAGAAAATGGAGCAAGATAGAAGACATGCACAGGGGGTGAAAGAGGAATAGGAAGCGAGCAGGGTTATAATGGGAGCATGTCGTCATATTTTCCCTTTAGTGGGAGAAGAAGGACAAGGGAGATGCTACAGTAGAGAGGGAACTGACTTGATGGGCTATTTAGTGCAGAAACCCAAGGGATACTCTTTTCGAAAATTTAGGTGCAAATGTGTTTGTGCGTGGATGCATGGCAGTGTTTGTGTGTAGGATGTGTATGTGTATTATGCTCTCCAGTGTGCAGCTTTGTACTCCTCACAGAGCTCAAACGAGGAGAAAAATACCACAACATACAGATTTGTGGAAAGCTTAAATGATGTCATCTGATTGGCTTTATTTGAAGGTTTCTTTGTATTGGAACAGTCCAATAACATGTTTCTGTTGACTATTAAACTGGGGTCTCATTTTATTTTCTCCTATCAATGATTTGTTTACGCTACTGTGTCCAATAACAGTACATTCAGCAGATTTCCCAGATATTCTTTTTTAGAGCATATAATGGCTTTTAAATTATGTTAGAGGTTGACAGTGTAGCTGAGCGGTGATTCACTTAGCAGTCTTTTGTCACTAATTTGCTGTTTTTCTTAGCCAACATTTAATGTCTGGAGTGGACATGCAAATGTTAAATTGCTCATGTTCTACCTCAGACAGGCTTTAGTGAATAAGGTCAAGTTTCCTCCACAGCAATACAGTCACTGAGAGGTGTAGGTGTATTGTGCAGTAGTTTTCCTTTGAAAGTGTAAAAGGAGAACATTTAGGATTTAAAAAAAAATCACATCCTCAGTCTGCCCTTTATGTATATGCACAGCAAATCAGCCACTCTTGTGTGTATGATATTACTATCTATCATTTAAGCAGAAGTTACTCCTTTCCTCTCTGAAAGCTGAGCATTTCATGTTTTCTATTAGTGTGTATTTGCTTTTCTAAAAAAGAAAACTCATTTATTAATTAATGAAAAGGTATGACCAGTATTTATTGTTGTAAAACTGATGTCAGCAGTGCCAAGATCCAAAAGTGGCCAATGATATGCTGCTCCTGGAGGTGTGCCATATGCTGGTTAAGTAACAGTCATTTGTCTTGGGTACTGAGCAAGGCTGTCACATTACTAGCTTATAGATGAGGAAATTAGATCCTGTTTTATGTACCAACCTTTCTTAATATAAAGCAACGTGAAGCCGTTCTGGTCCTTTCATTTGCTTATGCTACAGTCACACTACAGAAAACAGTGATTTGAAACCGAGGCACGACCAAAATTATTGAGACCTTGCGCAATGAACTTGCAGTCTCATTGCCCTTGAAATGGTTGCTTCAAAGATGGTGACCAGGTCTTCGGCCGCTCGCGGTCAGTTGCCATCTTGAAAGCGACTTTTGTGCGTCAGTATGGCGATAAAATGTCAGTAGGAAGGAGTCTGTTTGATATCAGTCTGCAATAGAATGGGGTCAAATTGGCAGTTACATGCAGTCTGTTAGTGACGTAGTTGCTGCAGGCACTCAGTGGTCTTGCTTTTATATAGGGATATAACCAGAATTAAATCAGCTGGTTGCCAGTTGAGGTGAATCTCCTATCTGCATTTATAAATTAAATGGCACTTGTTTGCAACCCTTTGCCAGTCTGTCTGAGAGTGATTGCAGTCAGTCCGAGTTGTATTGTGATTGTCGCCTCCCACCAGGTGATCCGTGCAGTCGCTTTGTAATCAAAAGTAGTCGCCCAGAGGTTGAGGGTGTTGCATGCTTGACCCTATGGGCAACTAGTAAGTCACAGCAACTACTTTGCTCTCATTCATCATTGAGTGTAAGTAAGATCTTGTGTATTCCTATTTGTATTTCTACTATGTTTTCATTTTGTTTCTCTACTTTGTTTATGGAAAAATACTTTAAAGAACACTTTGACAGCATTTTAAATCCATCCATTTATCCATTTTGCATACAGTCTTGTTTTTCTAAAAGCAGCAGCTGATTGTTGTAGACCGTTGGCTATTTTTGGATCTCAGCATCTCTCACTTAAGTTAAAATTAAATTTGCTTTTACTAAATTGTTTTTATAATTCCTTTGCAGTATTAACATTTTCCCAGTTTTTCGTGTGCAACCTAAGTTAATTCAGGCCAGCAGTCAAGTTTGGCCATTGACAGTTTGGTCTGGTCTGTATGTGTTTACAGAAGTGCATCTATTGTCGTAAACGCTGTGCGGGAAAGCGGCACTCAGGGGCTTGTATCCAGTGCTCATGTGGCCGGTGTCCCACCTCCTTTCATGTGACCTGTGCCCATGCTGCCGGTGTTATCATGGAGCCCGATGATTGGCCGTATGTTGTGTCAATCACCTGCCATAGACACCAGTCGCGGAGTTCGTCAGCTGTAAGTTATAGGACAGGTGTTTGCTACAGCTGATCTGAACCAAGTGCCCAATAACAATGGACATGCTACTGTATTTGAAAGGATAGAAACAACTGACTCAGTTATAACCACCTGATGATTTGTGTTAATGCAATTGAAAAGTAATACACATAACTAGCAGCCACATAATTGAAAATAACTTTTCAGAGTCGCTGTGCTTTGCCTGATACACTGTATTGCCAAAAGTATTCACTCACTCATCCAAATCAATTCAGGTGTTCCAATCACTGTTCCAATCACTTCCATGGCCACAGGCGTATAAAGCCAAGCACCTCTCATGCAGAGTGCTTCTATAAACATTTGTGAAAGAATGTGGCGCTCTCAGGAGCTCAGTGAATTTCAGCACGGAATCGTGGTGGGATGCCACCTGTGCAACTAATTACTAAATATTCCACAGTCAACTGTTAGCGACTGTGAATCACTACAGACCTCCAAACTTCATGTGGCCTTCAGATTAGCTCAAGAACAGTGTGTAGAGAGCTTCGTGGAATGGGTTTCCGTGACCGAGTAGCTGCATCCAAGCCTTACGCCCCTAATCGCAATGCAAAGTGTCGGATGCAGTGGTGTAAAGCACGCCACCACTGGACCACCAAGAACGGTACTTGTCTGCACTGTGCCAAGTGTAAAGTTTGGTGGAGGGTGAATTATGGTGTGGGGTTGTTTTACAGCTCAGTTCCAGCTTAGCTCAGCCCCTTAGTTCCAGTGAAGGGAACTCTTAATGCTTCAGTATACCAAGACATTTTGGACAATTTCATGCTCCCAAATTTATGGGAAAAATTTAGGGTGGGCCTAACAGAGTGGACACTGGGATCCAGGCCTTCTCGTCTAATAGTGTCCGACCTCACAAATGCGCTTCTGGAAGAATGGTCAGAAATTCCCATAAAAACATTCCTAAACCTTGTGGAAAGTCTTCCCAGACCAATTGAAGCTGTTATAGCTGCAAAGGGTGGGCCGACGTCATATTAAACCCTCTGGATTAAGAATGGGATATCACTCAAATTCATATGCATGTTAAGGCAGATGAACAAGTACTTTTGGCAATATAGTGTATATATACACTGCGGCCGAACTGCCTGAATTGCCTTGTTTGTAGTCCAGTCTTTCTTCCATGACTTACATAAACCACTATGTAACAACACACTAACACAGTGGCTTGTTTACATTCCCTCAAACAAAGAATGAACAACTACTATTTCCTTGCTAAAGCCTCTTCTGCCAACTCTAACTGTATATTCTTTTAATGAAGCACACCAAATGTTCTGTTGTTGGCTGCAAGGGTGAACACAACTATGCTCATGTACTCTTGGCATCTGAGGAGCTGAAGATCCAATGGATTACCTTTATTTCTGATGTGAATGTCCCCCCAAAACCAGGAAAATTCTGACATTTTATACTGTTTTAGCACGGTACATGGCTAATATGACCAATGCCATCATTGGTTTCCTCCTCCTTTGCTCACATGGACTATATTTTAAAACAGCCAATAAAGTCTTAATAAAGTCCTTACATATTTTGTTTCAGTTGTCACACAACAGATCAAGCATAAAATAGTGACACAAATGCAACCCATCAGGACTTTGAAGCCATTCTACAAACTGCTGCTCTGCACTGCTTAAGTTGTGATGTCTGGTTAAAATGTCAATCAACAGGTTAAAGACTAAAGCTGTGATGGGATTTACATGTAGAATTGTCACTCAGAAACAAAGTTAGAAACATGTAAGTGCACAAGCTCATTCTAGTTCACCCGCAAATAAAATCATGAGCTTGTAGAATCTACAAACCCGAAAAAGTTGGGAAACGTGAATCAAACCAGAATACAGTGATTTATAAATCTCATAAATTAATATTTTATTCACAGTAAAATATAGAAAACATATACAGTGTTGATATTGTAATATTTCCTGAAAAGTATTTGCTCTTTTCAAATTTGATGACAGCAATATGTCTCTAAAAAGCTGGATACCACATCCTCCAGGCTAAAGAGGGCCCGTCGGCTTGTTATCAGTGCTCAGTTCAAAAGCCTGCATCTCTGGTGGTGTCGGGGTACATTAGTGCCTATGGAATTGGCTGAATGCTGAAAGGTATATACTGATTTTAGAGAAACACATGCTCCCATCTGGATGGCGTCCTTTTCAGAGAACGCCTTACACATTTCAGCAGTCCAGACCTTTTACCAGCTGAAGATATGTGGGACATTATGAAAAAATGAGAAAGAAGACCCAGAAAGGGGAGAACGTGCGTACGAAGTCAGTATTTTTTTTCATGGATAAACTAGCTCAAGACAGAAGAGTTTTGTTGCCTCGTTACTGATTTCAATTATTTAACAATTATTTAGCTGAAACAGCTGTGCAGTACAATATTAACTCCTGCTTTTAGAAGACTAAATGCCCCCCCCCAGTTTAAGTGAGAGCAGCACATACATTAACACCGTGCCGGTCACATAAGAGTACAATGGTGTGAGTGAATGCCAGTATCTTAAATGTCAAGAATGTAATTTCACAAATGTGTTTTTTTTGTGGTGGTATTGAAGAAAAGTTTTCTTTGAGCTCTTGTTAGAGCTGATGCCAAACTTCCACTTAGACTAACTTAAGGTTTATCTTCACTATGCTACAACTTCTATGGTGCAACGTTTTCCTACTAAATTTTAGGATAACAGCCATACTCTCTTCCAACTCAGCTTAATTAAAAGTAACAGCTGTAACTGAGTACAACAAGCTTTCAAGCTGAATTCCATTTTCCTCCATATGCCATCAGAGACAGAGCTATAAGCCAGAACACATTAAAACCAGAGCCTTTATAATGCAACTAAACCTAACAGTATTTCAGTTGTCACTTAGCTATATAACAATGTCATATCTCAGTGGAATTTAGTCTGACTTGGCTCTATATTGTCATACATTAGTCTAATTGCTACTCTCTGTCTACATTAGAAGCAGCAAGCAAGCCAAGCTTCCATCTCACTTGGCCAGACAGTGATCTCCAAACACAAGAACCTGCGCTACTATAGCTCCAAGGTCACCGAGATCACCTCCCAGATGTTCTACGAGGTCATGTTTGATGATGGCTCTTTTTCTAATGATACATACCCCGAGGACATAGTGGTGAGGATATGTTTAATTAGACACACACTCAAGAAGTCACTGCGTAGTTGTGTGAGGTCAAACCAGTTGTTTTAAACCCCCCTCATTAGAAAGGACCTTCTTTTTTCTCATTCGAAAATGCTCTGTGTCTCTCATTATAAATCTTTTTTAACAAAGTGGGTTTCTGAAAAGGCCTTTCAGAGAAAATATACAGTATCAAAGACCATGGGTTACCATGGGAGTATAGTAACTGGCAAGAAATTTTTTGGGGATGAATTGTAAACAGCCAAACTCATGTGCGTGTTACTATATTTAAGAAGGCATTGTACTAAACTGCATTCAGTCCTGAGCATCGACTAACTACTTAAGATATTGTATATTATAACAAAATAATTGTAAAAATCCATTTTAAATGGTTGTTTTGTTAACAAAAAAAAAGAAAAAGCTTGTTGATTGTCTGGTGTTGAAGCACTTTACACAGTCTGAGAGGTTAGGCTTCAGTCATACAACAAACAAGCACGTTGATCACTTTTATAAGGTTCACAGATTCTGTTAATAGAAACAGCATACTTAAGCCTGTATGTATACTTAATGCTGTTGTGTGGATTAGAGAAAATCCAAAATAAATTCAAACCTTTGCATCCAATTCCTGTTTTTTAAAGTCATTAAAGATGCATGCTGTACAATCATTGCACCCTGGAAAAAGAACAGTCCAAATAAATCATTAAAAGCCCCAAAATACCATGGCATTCATGCCTGTGATGAGTGTGTATATAACCCTCTCACCACAACTGTAGTGAGTTTAGAACTCAACAGCACTCAACTATCAAATTCTGTATTGCACCAAAAGTTGTCCTCGGTCCACTTAAGTTATTTGACAGGTAAACCTATCAAAGTGAATTACTCTTTTCAGCAGTTATCCTCAATGTAAAAAAGCTTATTTTAACACTACACTTACTTTGAATGACTTCTTCTATTTCTCTTTGAAAACATTTTGAAACACTCGGGCACTTAGACCAACCATTACTCTCCTGTATTTCAGAGCCGAGATTGTGTGAATTTGGGCCCACCTGAAGTGGGGGAAGCTGTTCAAGTGAAATGGCCTGATGGGCTGTTCTACAGTGCCAAATACCTGGGATCCAATGTCTCCTACATGTATCAGGTACACACACATGCTTTGCATCTGCAAAATACTCAGTCACGACAGCAGTCAGTGTGTGTGTGTGTGTGTGGGAGAGACAAACTACCAAGTTGTGCAGGTATAATCTGCGTGTGTGTGTGTTGGCATAGTTGTTGGTCAAAGCGGCACAGCAGTAAACTTGTTGAACTCCCTCAACATGACTCCTCTGACGTTGTCAAGGTCCCCTGGTCTGTGTGTGGACAGGAAGACAGGGAGATTGAGGGGAGCGCTGAAGTCACGATGACTCAAGAGGAGATTGAAGATGATGGGAGGATAAAAGACAGATGTAGGAAGCAAAAGCTGTTCGGACACAGAGTGCTAGAAAATGGGTTGAGGAAAAAAAAAAGATGGAGAGTGAGAAAGTGAGAAGGAGGAGGAGGAAGAGAAGGAGGTGACAATCTGCATTATTCAAACTCACTGAAATATTCACTAAGCTAAGAGTCATGCGGCTTCCATTTAAGCTTTATTTAGTCGAGCTGGGCGTTAACCATTAGTTATGCACAAATGCACCTGTGACGCAAACGCAGTTTAATATAGGTCAGATTAAGAAAAAAAAATGGCTGAACAAGAACTTTCCATTGTCAAGGTGTGTTCTAGAGATGAAGCCTGTGCTTTTTTTTCCCCCAAGAACTCCAACGTTAATGTTTTAAGAGGAGAGGTAACACGATGAAGATGGTCCTTATTTTATCTGTTTTATTATACTTAATGGTTAGAGCTGTTGTACACTTGTGCACTTTGGTAAAAATGTTGTTACAGTGAGAAAAAAAGTCTTTCTGGTCTCTTATGATCTGTAATAATGGTAGCCTAAAAAAAAGTTATATAAACCTCTATATTATTAATGCAGCAGACCTACAAATACCACCATATCTAACTGCCAGAGATGATCAGAGATGATCAATAAAAAAATGTAGAAGAATGTAAATAAGATTTTATTTATTTATGTATTTTTTTTTATGTGCAGCTAATTTGATGGTACTTTTCACATGTTAGTAGCATCTAAAGCAAGATCAGCTCTCATCTGTCCTTGGCCACCCAGTGGCTCTCGAGTGTGCATGTGCAAATGGTAGTATCTAAACTGTATAAAAGCAGCACATTTATTTAAAACTATTTTCACCTTATCTCAGGTGGAGTTTGAAGATGGGTCTCAGGTGCTGGCAAAAAGGGAAGATGTCTATACCTTAGACGAAGACCTGCCCAACAAGGTGAAGCGCAGACTTGTAAGTATTAGATTTACTCATAAACTTTAAAAGCATAAGTTTTAAACTTCACTGGAATAAACAAACAGAATATTCTCTTGCCATGTGGAACATTTTCCTATTACTCATTGGTGCTTTCTCATGCCTTGTTTTCCAGTCAACGGCCTCGAGCATGCGTTTCCAGGATGCTTTCTTCACCACGCAGGGGGAGAGAAAACGACAGAGAACGCCAAATTCACGCTTTCAGAAAGACTATGTGGCCCTGCCAGGCCTCCGTACAACTGCCAAAAGCACATGGGAGCAACGCAGCCACAAAGGGAAATGAAGTCATGGAGAAGCATCAATGACAAATGAATGCACTGAGTTAACAGTGGACGTAGAGGGGAGGTTGTCTGTGTGTGTGTGCGTGCGTGTGTGTGAGTATGTTTGCAAGTTTCGGGGATTTGGGGATTGCTATTTACATCTTAACTGTTGCCCACACAAGTTTCCTGTGAAACGTTCTAAGGAAATTACATGAGGGCAGTGAATGTGGTGATGTGGATTAGATGGATGTTGACTTGCGTGTGCTTCTACATTTTACATCAGTGACTGGATGGTGTAACAGGCAGGGGAGGAATTCTGATTGGACTCTTACAGAATGGGTTAACAGAGGGCATTGTTGCCTCGGTTGCCTAATGCTCTCACAACGGTCAGGGAAATTTAATGTGACTTATAATGGTCACGTCACCCTTTTTGAAATAACATTTTTTTTCTTTGTACATGAATAATTCAAAAGCGATTTTTCTAATTAGCCCACCTACAGTAGCCTTTTGGGTGATCTTTAAGTTTTGATTTTGAATGTTTATGTTCTTTGCCTGTAGTATTTTTTCCTCATGTCTTACTGTTTTCTCCTCGCATGTTCAGCATCGTCTCCTAACTGCTTCTGCAGGGCCGAGTCCAGTTACACAATAATGGCTTCCTCTCTGCCTGTTTTTTTTTTTTTTAAATTCCCTTATGGACAAAAATATGTGAATTCTGTAATTTGAAGTTTAAAAGCATTAAGAAAAATGACCGACCACATACGGATAACTTCCTGTAGGGGAAAAGACAGACAGGAAGCCATAGCTTTGTGTTGGATTATGTGTCCAATTAACGTGAAATGCTACTGTTGCCCTCTTGAATGAAACACATTGTTGAAATTATTTAAAATTTGTATTTATTTTTGGCTTGCTATAGTTAAGCTATTGCTAACTGCTGTAAGGAAAACAATAAAACATTACATATGTTTTTCTATTCAGTTTTCAGTTATTTTAATGCCCCCCCCAAAAAGTATTATTTAGGAGCCACTGAAAAGCTTTAAGGTGTTATGGGTATGTGAACACAAATACTGAAACAATACCTGGGTGTTTATGACTATATATATTTCAACTTTGTAATAAAGAAAAGGATTGTTTCTTGCCTTGTGAGAGTGACATGATAGGACATTGCCTGTAGGTACTGACAGTAAATCATCTACAGTTGTGTAAGTGGACCCCATGATTCAGTAGCTTGTAGAACCACCTTTAGCAGCAATTACTTGCAGTAATTGTTTTCTGAATGACTTTTAGTCTCGTTGTAGAGAAATTTTGACCCACTCTTCTTTACACGTTGCTTCAGTTCATTGAGGATTGCAGGCATTTCTTTATGCACAACTCTTTTTTAAGGTCCCACCACAGCATTTCAGTTGGGTGAAGGTCTGGACTTTGGGCCCTTGCAGCACCTTGATTCTTTTCTTTTTCAGTCATTCTGTTGTAGATTTGCTGCTGTGCTTGAGTATCATTGTCCTGTTGCACAACCCAATTTTGGCCAAGCTTTAGCTGTCAGACAGATGGCCTCACATTTGATTCTAGAGTACTTTGGTATACAGAGGAGTTCATGGTCGACACAATGACTGCAAGGTGGCCAGGTCCTGTGGCCAAGCTTAAATCGTCACCACTCCACCGCCGTTTGCACTTTGATCTCATCTATGCAAAGGCCATTCCTCTGGAATTCTTGCGGTTTGTTCAGATGCAACTTTGCAAACTTAAGCCATGCTATCATGTTCTTTTCAGAGAAAAGAAGCTTTTTTCTGGCAACCCTTCCAGGCAACCACTTTTGTACTGTTGTGAACTTTAACATGCTAACTGAGGCCTGTAGAGTCTGAGATGTAGCTCTTGTTTTTTTTTTTTTTTGCAATTTTCCTGAGCATTGCACAATCTGACCTTGGGGCCCATTCCTGTGAAGCCTGGCAAGTGTCTTGAATGTTTTCCACTTGTGAATAATCTTTCTCACTGTAAAATGATGGACTTGAAATTGTTTGGAAGTGGCCTTATAACCCTTCCCAGATTGATCTGCAGCAATGATTGCTTCTCTAAGTTCCTTTCTCATGTCTTTCCTTCTTGACATTGTGTTAACACATACTTGAATTCTCCAGACCTGCAAACTTCAGCTTTTATAGAGGTGCTCACACTTGCTGATGATCAATTAATCAAGTGCAGTGGATTAGCAGCAGCTGGCTGCTACTTAACCTCTTAATTCCTGTGGAACTACATAACTGTATAGAACCATGTGCAACCTTTTTCACGTGACTGCACAGGGTATGAAAAGAAGTTGACAACATATGGTCTTTGAATGAGTATTGTCTTCAGTGATATCACTGAACTGATTTTTAACTATTGAAAGTATTTTTTCATGTGCTCACACCCTCTTTGCATAGTGGTTTAAATTTGTTAGGTTTTCAAAGACAAAGATTAGACTTTTCTGATATGTTCAAGTTTTCATAAATGTTTTTTTAGAAACCGAAACATCTCCTTCAAATGCAAGACAAAAGTACTGGTTAGACAGTTTTAATCAGTGATACTGTGAACTATGGGTCCAACCCTTGCAGGTACATACTGTATAAGGCCGCCTCATGCTGAACGATAAGGAGCAGAGTGTTCCCAGCAGCTTGGCAGAACAAACGAGAAGTGAAATCCAGGCGGTATCTTAACTGGCATCAAAAAGCTTTGTACTCCCATGGAAACCACGTCACAGCCAGCTTCAGATGGCTTTTTGTGATACTTAAGCCAAAGCAAGAAGACAAGTCAGCTTTGATGAAAAATGCCAAAAAAGAGGGAGCTAAACATCCTTTTAACACCATTCTTTTGTGCAGCCATAATACCCAATCACGCTACCCCTGCTGTTCTTTCAAGTCCTGAAGGTTTAAAAAAAAAAAACAAAAAAAAAAAACCTTTGACAGAAACATACCCATGCAGGCCTTTTAGTGGCTGGTAAATATTCAAAGTTATGCACTGGGTGCTGTGCTATTGAACAGGTTTACTCCTTTTACCAGGGCAAACTCTGTTAGACATCAAATGTTTTGGCACTGATATTAGATATTTTCCATGCTTCTTGAGAGTAAAGAGGAAAAATTTAACTGAAGGTTTGAACAGACAAATATAAATCAAATATGTATTTCTTATGTGCATATATTGAGGTATCCACTGCATAACAACTTCAGTTATCCTTGTTTTGTTTCCACAAAGTATGTATACACACACACACACACTGCCTGGCTAAAAAAAAAGTCGCCACCAAAAAAAAAGGTCACACACTAATATTTTGTTGGACCGCCTTTAGCTTTGATTACGGCATGCATTCGCTGTGGCATTGTTTCGATAAGCTTCTGCAATGTCACAAGATTTACTTCCATCCAGTGTTGCATTAATTTTTCACCAAGATCTTGCAGTGATGATGGCAGATTTTGACCACTGCGCAAAGCCTTCTCCAACACATCCCAAAGATTCTCAATGAGGTTGAGGTCTGGACTCTGTGGTGGCCAATCCATGTGTGAAAATGATGTCTCATGCTCTCAGAACCACTCTTTCACAATTCGAACCCGATGAATCCTGGCATCCTGGCATCATCTTGGAATATGCCCGTGCCATCAGGGAAGAAAAAATCCATTGATGGAATAACCTGGTCATATTCAGGTAGTCAGCTGACCTCATTCTTTGAGCATATAATGTTGCTGAACCTAGACCTGACCAACTGCAGCAACCGCAGATCATAGCACTGCCCCCCCATCACTTCACCTGCCTCTCTTCTTACCCTGATGCGCCCATCACTCTGGAACAGGGTAAATCTGGACTCATCAGACCACATGACCTTCTTCCATTGCTCCAGAGTCCAATCTTTATGCTCCCTAGCCTTTTTTGCCAGTTAGCCTCACTGATTAGTGGTTTTCTTAAGGCTACACAGCTGTTCAGTCCTAATCCCTTGAGTTCCCTTCGCATTGTGCGTGTGGAAATGCTCTTACTTTCACTATTAAACATAGCCCTGAGTGCTACTGTTGTTTTTCTTCGATTTGATTTCACCAAACGTTTAAGTGATCGCCGATCACGATCATTCAGGATTTTTTTCCGGCCACATTTCTTCCTTGAAGACAGTGGGTCCCCACTATCCTTCCAGTCTTTAATAATGCGTTGGATGGTTCTTAACCCAATTTTAGTAGTTTCTGCAATCTCCTTAGATATTTTCTCTGCTTGATGCATGCCGATGATTTGACCCTTCTCAAACAGACTGACATCTTTTCCACGACCACGCGATGTGTCTTTCAACATGGTTGTTAAAGAAATGAGAAGCAACTCATTGCACCAGTTCGGTTTAAATAACTTGTTGCCAGCTGAAAGATAATCGCCCATGCAGTAATTATCCAATAGGAGGCTCGTGCCTATTTGCTTAGTTAAATCCAGGTGGCAACTTTTTTGAAACAATAGCGTATTGTTTCATATATCTATCACTCATTATGAGTTGATCTTCTTGGGGGTCTTATTTCTTTTGTTCTGAAAAAGCTTTCGTTCAGAATAAGTTTTATTTTCTCTATTGTAGTTTCATCTTTTTAGTCTTACCAACCTGTCAGAACTCATATGTCAGCTCAAACCTTAAGATAACTTATTATCAATTTCAATAACACAAATCATTAAATTTGTGTTACTTTGTTAATGCAAAATAAGACTGTGGACTCAACTAATAAGAATTCCAGGGCCAACACTACAGTGTGTCCTCTTTACATTAGGTTTAACAGTCAGCTAGAAAGAGCCGAATTACCTTTTCTCTATTATCATACTCAAGTGAGACAGGGTAATGGATAGGGTAATTTAGGTACACCAAACTTCTATTTGCACTTAGTCTCTCACAAAGATGAAATTTGTTTGCAACAATATACACTCATTGGCAACTTTATTTGGTAAACATGTTCAACTGCTCCTTAATGTCAATGTCTAATCAGCCAATCACATGGCAGCAACTCAATGCATACAGGGGCATAAACATGATTGAGAAGACCTGCTGAAGTTCAAACCGAGAATGGGGAAGAAAGGTGATTTAAGTGACTTTGAACGTGGCATAGCTGTTGGTGCTAGACGGGCTGGTCTGAGTATTTCAGAAACTGCTGAATTACTACCACTTACCGTGCAACCATCTTTAGGTTTTGGTCCAAAAAAGAGAAAATATCCAGTGAGCCGCACTTCTCTGGGAGAACAATGCCTTGTTGGTGTCAGAGATCAGAGGAAAATGGCCAGACTGCTTTGAGCTGATAGGAACGCAGCAGTAATTCATATAAATGCTCACTGCAACCAAGGCATGCAGAAGAGGATCCGGGAACCCACAGCATGTTTGGGCTACAGCAAGAGATGACCACACTGGGTGCCATTCCTGCCAGCTAAGAACAGGAAACTGAGGCTACAATTTGCACAGGCTCACCAAAAACCAGATTGGGAAAATGTTGCCTGGAATGGTGAATCTCTGCTGGGTTTCTGCTGTGACATTCAGAAATTAAGGTCAGAACTTGCTGTAAACAGCACGAAAGCATGGATCCATACTGCCATGTATCAACAGCTGAGGCTGGTGGTTGTGGTGTGATGGGATGGGGCATATTTTCTTGGCTCACTTTGGGCCCCTGTGTACAAGATGAACAATTTTCAACACAAAGAATTAAGGCAATTCTGAAGGCAAAACTAGTAGTAACAAAAATAGCTGGTGAATGCATATGCTAAAAGGACTATTATAAAAGTAGAGAGCATAAGGAGAAGTGTATGGATGTAGTGAGGTGAAATGATCTGATTGTTCATAAGAAATGCAACTGAACATCAGCGATGCAGCCAAAAACAGCTCTCAATGCTCAAAAAGCCTTGTAGAGACAATAATTTGCTGTGCCTATAGTATGACAAGTCAGACATGAATGAGCATCAGCTTTAGCTCTCGGCTCATTGCCTGAAACTGTTTTCTAATATGACTTTAACAAGACTAAGAGAATAGCAGGAAGTCCTGTGAGGCTGCAATGCTCATTGCACATCCAAACACATTGCTGAAAAACTGCTGGATCCAAAGTACTGGGGTTAAAAAAAAGAGCAATAATGTTGCTATTCTGAGCATTTTTCCATTAGCCAGGGAGTAGAATGTTTTTGGTATGACCAGAGGGTGGCATGAAAGGCTGACTATCTGTGCACTGGCCATATTAGTACATCAGAGCCAGCCCTGCAGTCAGAATCAAATAAGCTGCTATAAAATATTGCGACTTAATTGCTATATTATTATTATCTTGGTTTTAGAAATGCCTCAACAATGGCTTGTGGCTGATGAGGGCTCCATGCCATTCATCTAATACGATACACATTAGTTTAAATAGAAACTAAGAAATGAATCATTTCAAATAAGCAGTTAGTTAACCACCAATAACTGAAGCTTTTCACAATATTTACCACAATAACTTCCACATTCTCTTTAAGTTTAATGAGTTAAGAAATAAATTAAACTAAAAGTGAATCAACCTAAGGGCCAAGTAATCTATAAAAGAAAAGATCACCTGTTTCCACCCCACCCCCCCAACACACACACACACACACACACACACACACACACACACACACACACACACACACACACACACACACACAGAGTCTGAATTCAGTGGTGGAATACTGGAGTGGGTGGGTGTTGTCCAGTGGTTATTTCACTTGCTGTTGCCTTCCTATCAACTCAAAGCAGTCTGGCTTTTCTCCTCTGATTTTTGGCATTTTGGCCCAGAGAACTGCCACTCACCAGATATTTTGCCCTTTTCGGCCTTTTTCTTTCTAAACCCTCGAGACGGTTGTGTGGGAAAATGGTGGGTGGGTAGATCAGCAGTTTCTGTAATACTCGGGCCAGCCCATCTGGCACCACTTAAATCACCTTTCTTCCCCATTTTGATGCTCAGTTTGAACTTCAGCAGGTGGTCTTAACCGTGTCTTCATGCCTAAATGCAATTGAGTTATTGCTATGTGACTGGCTGATCAGAGATACAGTATATTTGCTAGCAAGCAGTTGAGCAAGCATACTTAATAAAGTGGTGCATGGTTAATAATATGAACTGTGTTTGTCCATAAGCATCATGATATTAGCATTTTGGTTGCTGCCAATGTGGAGTGGTTGTGAAGGAGAAAACTATCCAAAATCATTTTTGTACCATGCTGTAAACATACCGTTTTCATACTGTTAAATTTGTCCTTTTATGGGGATTGACTTGCTATTAGTCAGCCTGGCACTTTATTTTTCAGCTTCAGAGGTTGCCGCTTAGTTGCTTGTAGCACTTTAACTGACAGTTTTGTTTAAAATGTGTGCAAGAAAACACTGACCTGCATCTATTTCCCAACTGCTTTTGTTGGAGCACATTTGTAGGTAGTCCAGAAATAAAATAATAGGTTTACTGTGAATACTAGTTTGTATTTGTTAATCTTTTATGGGTAGTTTTGACAAACCAAGTTAGCGGTTATTAGCTAACTGAATCATTGAAGGACTTCATTTACTTAAAAGTCCTGCCAGAGTAGTTGGAGGTGACTTATTCTGTCATTTGTGTTTTAAGCCATGGTAGTGCCAAGAATATCACTCTGTCATTCTTTTGGTCCAGACAATAGACAATACTGAAAGATATCTCATCAGTTATCCAATATATTACCATTAATATTTTATACAGACATACAAAGTATGCTCTGCAGAGTTTGGCATTGTCTCAGAAAATCCATAAATCCTTTATAATTTACTGAAAAGAATGAGGCTTACCACTGCATATTAATGTCTATATATTTTAACTATAATATACAAATTTGCCTGTCTTTTTTCTTTGTCCGCCAACACTTGCTTCACAATCAGGAGTTGAGCAACCAAACTTGGCACACACATAGGTACTAGTACAAGCCTAGTACATCTTAGGGCCCTGAAGGTTCATCTGTATCTGAGCGTGCTTTTCTGTGTGACCACTTTCACTTGCAAGGTGATCACATGGGTTGCCTGGTCAGAGGCAATCTGTCTCCAAATAATCGTGGCCCAACTCAGACTGACTGCAACCACTCACAGACAGATGGGTGAAAGTTTGCAAATAACTGCCGTCTAATTTATAAGTGCAGACAGATTGCCAACATATTGCAATCAATATGAGTCAGTCTGCGCTGATGAATGCATCTTGGCTGTGACGTGTCTCTTTGCAATAGGGGGGCTTGACTGAACTACCTGCCCACCGATGGTATTCTGGTTATAAAAAACTACACTATATTGCCAAAAGCATTTTCTCATCCATCCAGATCATTGAATTCAGATGTTCCAATCATTTCCATGGCCACAGGTGGTTAACACCAAGCACCTAGGCATGCAGGCTGCTTCTACAAACATTTGTTAAAGAAATGGTCGCTCTCAGGAGCTCAGTGACTTCCAGCATGGTACTGTGATAGGATGCCACCTGTGCAACAAGTCCATTTGACAAATTTCTTCACTACTGAATATTTCACAGTCAACTGCTGGTGGTATTATAACAAAGTGGAAACTATTGGGAATGACAGCAACTCAGCCACAAAGTTGTAGGCCGCATAAAATCACAGAGTGGGATCAGCAGATGCTGAGGCACATACTGCGCAGAGGTCATGTACTTTCTGCACGGTCAGTCACTACAGACCTCCAAACTTCACGTGACCTTCAGATTAGCTCAAAAACAGTGCATAGAGAGCTTCATGGAATGAGTTTCCATGGCTGAGCAGCTGGATCCAATCCTTACATCACCAAGCAAAATGCAAAGCATCAGATGCAGTGGTGTAAAGCACACTGCCACTGGACTCTAGAGCAGTGGAGATGTGTTTTCTGGAGTGAAGAATCACACTTCTCCATCTGGCAATCAGATAGATGGGTCTGGGTTTGGCAGATGCCAGGAGAACGGTACTTGTCTGACTGCACTGTGCCAAATGTAGAGTTTGGTGGAGGGGGGGTTATGGTGTGGAGTTGTTTTTTAGGGGTTGGGCTCAGCCCCTTAGTTCCAGTTAAAGCACCAGTGCACAAAGCAAGCTCCATAAATACATGGATGAGTGAGTTTGGTGTGGAAGACCTTGACTGGCCTGCATAGAGTCCTGACCTCAACCCGGAAGAACACCTCTTGGGATGAATTAGAGCGGAGACTGTGAGCCAGGCCTATCTATGAATTTTGAATTATACATACCTAAAAACCCCCTAGCAGTGGCCTAAATTTACAGTTTGTTTCTTTTTAGCATATAAAGAATGTCTACATCTCAAATTTGTTTAAACTTTTCTCAGTGTGAGCATGCAAAGGCCAAACAATACTGTAGCATGGGCATGTGCTAGTTATCTAAGAGTATAGGCTACTTGGTAGTAAAATCTTAAACACTATCATTATCCTTTAAACAATATAAATAAAATACCTATGCCAATGTAATCCTAATATAAGTCATTTAGGTAGGAGCCAAAAATAAAAAAGATTGATTTACAGCTAATTTCTACACCATTACAAACTTGACTGAAGCAGGTGTTTGTCTCCCAAATTCCAGATTCTAAAGTTGCATTAACATTTAAAAAAGACGGTGGTAGCAGTTATTTCACTTGAGTTTATTTGTAACAAATGAAACTTGTGTCGATAAAGAACAGAAATCCATACAGACCTGTTTTTCGGTTTTCACGCGCTCCGAGAACCAATGTAAGAAAATAAAAAGCACTTGTTGACTCGGAGCAGGAAACAGAAACAAAAAGGTTTACATGTACAGACCAATTGGAGGTAACTGATCCAAGTAACACACCATATTTTCATTTTTATACAATTTATAAACTCCAGTTTTATCCATCTACATGATACATTGGGGTAAAATAGAACACTTTTTTTTTGTGAAACTTCTCTTTTTGTGGTACAACAAATCCACAATGTGATGTATTGCACAAACTGCTGTGCCATTAAACTGTGACTTGTGGTGCATCCTTTTATTATATCACTCTATATCTGATAAATTTCTATTCATTCTTCACCTTTATCATTAGTTAATTAATTTAGGTATTTATTTATGCATTTCAATTACTCTCTGTGTTTTGTGTTATTTACATATACACAACCATGTGAGCATTACAGGGTCCATCTTTGCTGAGTTCAAGTAAGACTCCTTTTTGGGGGCGGGGCTATCGGAGTTAATAGGATACTAATATTAGTGCATAGTACAAAGAGAGAAAGTGCAAGTCTTCCCGTAACAGGTGCGACCAAAGGGGCATCTCAAAAGTGGTACCATGCATACAAACAACAACAAGGTTACTTTAAGATGGTGGAAAACTGTCAACAATCCCTCATATGGCCAAGAGTTAATGGAGTTACAAAAAAATGACTGTATACTGTAGGTTCTGTGTCAGCGGAGACGTAGCACCTGAACTTCTCTCGGCCTTCATTTTTAAAAGAAAACAGAAATGCAGACATCAGAATGAGGAACACAGATGAACTACTTTGATTTTAAGTGAAGGGCTTCAGGTGGGATCCTTAAGCATACTCTTATAGGCTGAAATTCCTCCTTTGTAACAGAGAGAGCCACTCAGCTTTTACAGCTGTATGACTTGTCTGAACCAGCTCAAAGTCTGCACCAAAATTTCATGACAGGTAAGACTGAAGTGTTCATGATGAGAGTATGTACACAAAGCATGTGGAAGTGTTCTATGGAGAAAACTTGACAAAGAACTTTAAAAATGATCCGTCCGTCTTGCTAGTAAACTACTTTAAAACCACATTTATCTGTAGTTGAGTCTCATGTAACATATGCTTATTTATTTTTTTTAATGAAAAGAGATATGATGATGCAGTTGCTGGGTTTAAAATGTGAGTACAACTATCCAGCCAACACCCTTCCATTCAAAATTTCACAGCCAAAAAAACAAAACAAAACAAAACAAAAAACAAACAACACCCCCCCACCCCACCCCACCCAAAAGAACACACAAAAATACTTTCACATACTGTAACAAAATCATACACACACACATACATACAAGCATACATACATAAAATACACAAAAACCCTTTAAAGTAACTTTATCAAAATAGGCGTGTAATATAAGGCACTAGAAATCTAAAATTAAAATACTTATTAGATGCAGTTTGTAATATGACTTCGACCATTTGTTGCTCGCCGTGACACAAAGTAGGATGACATCATCTACTGGACTTGTGGAAAAAAACAAAAACAAAACCAACTACTTCCAAAGAGGTCAGGGGTTATTCCTCTGACATGTTTAAATGGTGGCGGGAACATCAAGTGTAACATCCTTGTGTCTGGAAAATGATGCACCATCATCAATTTTATCGTCGTCATCTTCATCATCATCATCATGGCATTATAACTGCAGTTAGTGACTTGACACAAAAATATATAATACATCTACTTATTGCACACTGAATCAGACACAGAGAAAAGTCAACGGTGAGCATTCCAGTAAGAAAATTGTTCTCCTCTTCCCACCCCTTTCCTGCTTCCTCTTCTCGCTTTCTTCGCTTAAGAAATCTTCGTGAAGCTTATTTGGACACATAGTTATTTTGTCTGCGCTCTGTGCTTACTCTCTTCACTCGTGTTCTGTCTGGCTTTCTTTCACACAGAACAACGTGGCGGGATTATTCTTGGGACTTTCTGGTAGCAGCAGTGTTAACGCTGTACCCCGGTGGGCCCCGTGGGAATTACGAAATTACTGTCTTTGGGTCTTAACCGCTGCGAGTGAGACAGTAAAGAGGTTGAGAGTCCTGTGTGCATGCGAAATGTGTGGGTGGAGAATACAGGAGAGTGACGCTCAATAGTGGCTTTTTCATAGAATTGTGAACATTTTCCACACTAGATTTGATTGTACACTTTAAAACAGTACCGTATCACTTAAAAAAAAAAGAAAAAAAAAAGGCTACAGCTCGTTGGATTACACAGAAAAAAAAAAACACAACTTTGTCCATGTATGGTTCAATGGTGACAAAGTCATAAACCTGTAAGAACGGGAAAACAGAACGTGCCATATGGAATATCCAGTTTTTTAAAAAACAATATAATCACATATTTGTCTAAAAAACTAAATTAATATTTTACTTTGTGGTATGCATTTTTAAACCTCAGTAAACCTTTCCTTATCTTAAAACGTGAAGCATAAGGTTGAACTGGTGGTGTTTATTACTGTATGGTAGAAATGTCTTCTTTTTCATTCACAGGAAACCAGAGTCTGTTTCCAAAATAAAACAGAAAAAAAAAAAACACTCCTCGTGTCCTTTTTTTTTTTTTTTTTTAAGATGCGTCTTTTGAATACTGTGTGCTCTGTGTTTTCAGGCTCCTGTTGGCAAATCTCTGGTGCTCAAAGTCCCAGTTCTTTCAGTCCACGAGGCTTCCGTAAGATGGATTTGTAGTCTCCTTCTAGACTGTCCTCGAGATAGAAAAATCTATATTTCCTGTGACAGAAAAAAATGCTGTAGCTGGGTCCTGTATTTAGGTTGGTGATGCTACACTGGTGGTGGATGAGGTGAGAGTTCCACACCCAAACAACAAAAAAAAAAAAAATGCAATCTGGGTGCTCACAAAAGCACTGAAACAAATTAAAAAAAATCTATATTTGATCAAGTATTCTGATTGGAACAGTGGTTGAAGTTGCTGCTTCAGACTGACCAATGGGTGTGTTTGGGCTGAGGGTGGCAAGAAAACACCCTTGTCAAGCAGGTTGCTATGGCTCAGTTAGAGGTGCTGTTTCTGGGTACGGATAAGCCGATGGTCCCCCTTCACTCTGCATGCAGTGGCAAAGTCTTCACACACACACACACACATCGCAGCCTAGTGCATTTATTCAGGTTGTGCATAACCTGAGAAAAATGCACTGGGTTGAACGTGGCATGAAAGACAGCCACTGGGTTTATGTTGCATAGTGATCAAAGCTTCCCAGGTACTCCAGACTGGCACGGTAGCAGAACTGGTACTGGTCCTGGAGGGAAGCAGAAGAATTGTGAAATGAAAAGTGACAGAGAGGAAAGAGTAAACGAACATGCAAGTCCATCCATCCATTCTCTTCCTCTCTTTTAAGACTCGACTATGAGCTATAAAGTGGTTTAGAAAGCTCACCTCTGTCTGAACGGTGGCTGGTCTCTGAGTGCGCAGCATCTTGACAGTCTGGAAGATGTCCACCACTCCCTCGTACCTCATCCTCTCTAGCACGATACTGAGAGTGATGAACACACCAGTCCTTCCTACACCAGCACTGTTGGCAGACAGGTGGAAACATATTCAGAGCTGGAAATACTCACAAATCATGTACTAGCTCAGTTCATTACTTCTTGTGATGTAATTCTGAATATTTGCTCACGCATGGTGCAGCATGCTTTATTAATGTATAGGACAGAAAAAAAATATTTGCCCCAGTATTAGTAAACAAAAAATGCAGTTTTCAAATGATGATTTCAATTATCATGGGAAAAAATTATCCAAACCTACCTGGCCCTGTGTGAGAAAGTAATTGCCCCCTAACCCTGATAACTGGCTGTGCCACCCTTTGCAACAAGAACTGCAATCAAGCATTTGTAATAACTTGTAATGAGTCTTTCAGATCACTGTGGAGGAATTTTGGCCCATTTTTCTTTGCAAAACTGTTTAAATTCAGCCACACTGGAGGGTTTTTGAGCATGAATGGCCTGTTATGCCAAAGCATCTCAATCGGATTTAAGTCTGGACTTTGACTGGGCCACTCCAAAACCTTCAATTTTTTTTTTTTTTTTTTTGTCATTCATGCCATGAATGAGTCATGTTTCCTTCGATTAAGCAAACCGGCAAACCAGTCCCAGACCATCACACTACCACCACTATGCTTGACTGTTGGTGTGATGTTCTTTTTATGCAATACTGTTAGTTTTATGCCAGATGTAATGAGAATGAAACGCTACAAAGTTCAACTTTTGTCTCGTCACTACACAGAATATTTTCCCCAAAGTCTTTGGGATCATAGAGATGCTTTTTGGCAAATGTGAGATAAGCCTTGGTGTCCTTTCTGGTCAGCAGTGGATTTTCGCTGTGGAACTCTTCCACAGATGCCATTTTTGCCCAGTCTCTTTCTAACTGTTGAATAATGAACTCTGACCTTAACTGAAGCAAGTGAGGCTGGCAGTTCTTTAGATGTTGTTCTGCGTTCTTTTGTGGCCTCCAGGATGAGTCACCAATGAGCTCTTGGAGTAATTTTGTTAGGCTGGCCACTCCTGGGAAGGTTCACCACTGTTCCAGGTTTTCTGCATTTGTGGATAATGGCTCTCACCGTGGTTCAGTAGAGTTAAAAAGCCTCAGAAATGGCTTTGTAACCCTTAGATCTCAGTGACTTTCTCCCAGCTGTTGTTGAGTTTCTTCAGATTGTGGCATGATGTGTCGCTTTTTTGAGATTTTTTTGCCTTCTTTACTTTCTCAGGTTCTATTTAAGTGATGTCTTTATTCAGCATGTCTGGGAATAATCAGGCCTGGGTGCAGCTAGTAAAATTGAACTCAGCTTTCCAAAAATGTGGTTAATCACAGTTAATTCATGATTTAGCAAGTGGGCAATTACTTTTTCACACAGGGCCAGGTAGTTTTGCATAACTTTTTTCTTAAATCATCATTTAAAAGCCACATTTTGTATTTATCTCTGTCTAATATTAAAACTTAGCACTTTATATATTTAACAGATGTGGAACCAGTGAGTGAGCAGGACATGATCTACCTGCTGATCCACAGCTGCCACACTATTATCTCTGTACTCTGAGGTAACTGTAGATAGTTTCTTGACTAGGACTGACTTCTAATTCATTTTGGATACATTTAATGCTCCATGTAATAGATTCTACAAGTGTTTACTGAAGTATGAGCAAAATCTTTATCTACATTTGTTAGCTTTCTTCAGTGCTTTCTCTAGTCTACACAGCTCAATGAACAATATGTGAAATGTTGAGGTATTTGTAAGCAGCCTAGACCTTACCTGCAGTGCACAGTAATTGGCCCGTCCTGGCCAAACTGCTCTTTAGTTTTGTGGACTTGGCCGATAAAATCAATAAATCCTTCCCCTGACTTTGGCACTCCTTGCTCTGGCCAGTCTGTGAACTGGAACTGACGAACTGTCCTTGATTGGCCATCCTGGGTGGAAGAAAATATGGCAGTTTTAAACAAAGCCAGTACAAATTTGTCTCTCTTACTCACAAGCTGGTGACTCACCCTGGCATCAGTGACTTTGAACTCTCTGAGGATGTACTGGGGCATGTTATACTCAGCCATGGGATCCACCACAAAGTACTGGTACCTGGCTGAGCGCTCTGCAGGCCAGTACTGGTGACACTTCTCCTGTAACATACAAAGGCTTCTCTTCAGAGCTCTGCATCATGTTTAAGGGACTCAGTGTGTGAGGAAAACCATTTCTAGCCAATTTATAACAAAAATGTCACCATAACTTGTGATATGCATTATTCATTTCAAGACAGTCTCAATGTTGATGAGATATTACGTTCACTGAATTAATACTGAAAGTCATTTCACTCTCACTGTGCTGTGCTTCATAGCGCCCAAACTTTTATTATATTTAATTCATTATATTACATTTTTGATAGATTTTCACCAAAATTACAAATTATCAATCACGAAACATTCACATATTTTCTGTTGCACATGTCAAAAGCTATTCTTTTGCCCATTTTTAAGAGGATATTGTTATTCACAGTTCAGCCCTCTCCTGATGTAAAGTTCTGCAACACGAAAACAGGGAGCTGCTGATTATGCTGCTATTCACACAGCCCTTCAAAATATTCCTTTACTGAAAATAATTAACTCAAATTACAATATATTGTATGATACTGCATGTTATAGTACCAGCCTGGGCAAAAATGATCACTTAATCAAGGGACAATTGTGGGTCTATTGTTTAAAAGCTGCAGTTAGCCCAAACACATTTAATTAATGTGAGTTTAGAAGAATTTGTAAATTCTTTGTCTAGACTTTAGTTAAGAGCCTGTGCCCCTACACATATTTTCTGTGTATTGCTTGCATTTAATAAAGTTTAAAGAAACCAATACAGCTTTGAAACCCTCAAACACTAAGGGCCTGGCAAAGGGCATGCACACACAATCCATGAAATCTATTTCCAACACATAAACTGTATTTATGAAGGTAACTGGATACGACTGACAGTTTCTAGATCGATTTAAGCCCAATAGTTTGTAAATATGAGGCCTAATGTGAAGTGTAATGTGGACTAAATCTTTTGGTCTTTCTCTTCTGCCCCTTCTTCTTCATATTGGTAATTGTGTGGGCTCTGAATAGCTGAATGTAATAGTGTGCGCTATCCTTCTGTGAATTGATATGCCTTTTTGTTGTTATCTGCAGTCTGTTTCTTTCTAACCTCTGCCAGGTTCATCTGCGCTGAACTTACAGAGTTATTAGCCTGTAATTTTTCTTCTGTTTGTGATTCCTAAAATTAGACCAGCAAATATACATTTCTCCACTCCCTCTGTGAGCGTCTCAATGTCACATTCAGAGAAACTGCATCATTTTTTCTTTTCCCTTCTATTTCTGATAGCTTGTTGTGCAAATACTAAAATATGGGACTTTCTACAGCCATTCATGGATAAAAATGGGAATGGTTCTCTGGGCTTCTTTGGCATACCTCAGCCTTTTCTCCCTATTTTCCTTCCTTAACATTGGCTTCTTGACAGCCACCCTTCCACTGAGACCATTTCTGATGAGACTTTAGTGAATAGTGGAGAGGGCAGATGTGTCTCTCAGGTCCTGTGTCAAGTCTTTGCTGGATTTCTTCCTGTCTTAAGGACATGACTTTCAAATAGTTTTTAGGCCTGCTGCTTCTTCTTTTGTTCTCAAGTTCTCCAGTTTGCTCAAACCTGGAGAACTACTGCTCAAGACCACTTTAAAAAATTTAGTCTGGCTCCTTGGAAGCAAAATATAAAGAAACGAGAGGTGGTTCAAGACTTTTGCACAATATTGTAATTATACCATGATCATGATTAAGGTAATTAAGAAGACATTCGTCTTTGTAAAATTGACAAAAAGAATATTATACACATTTACACTTTTGTGTGTACTCACAGTTTTAATTGTGACACCGGTTCATCCATCTGGCCCTGAATGTACAAGACCTAAAACCAGTATAGCTAGATGCTTACCGTCCTATAGGACCAATGTAGAGCCTACATCACATTTGAGTGTGTTTGAGTGTGTGTATTCGTACCCGTCCCATTTCTCTCAGTTTGGTTAGCATGACTACTATGGTGGAGTTATGTTCCCACAGCATCCTCCAGTAGTCCTCTGTGGTCTCAGCCAGTGGGCCCTGGGTTGCTATATAGGCCTTCTGCTGCCTATAAACACATATATAAGAATATATCAAAATAACATCCTCCCCTACTGTATGTATAAGAACATTACAAAATGAAGTTAAATTGACCTGTATCCATCAATGAAGCTGGCATTGATGTAGTCAGATCCTTCCACTCCTCTGATTGGCTGCAGACACACACGCGTGGTCTCGTAGGGCATGATGTTCACCAGTCGGTTTTTGAACTTGTTGCATGGCAGGTTGGCACTCACAAACCGTGATGTGTGGGCCTTGGCACTGGCCAGACGCTGAAATATAAGAAATAAAAGAAAGGAAATATGGTGTAATACTGTGCAAACTGACTTATTATAAAAAATGACAAAGCACTAAAATGATGGCTAAAAAAAAAAAAAAAAAAAAAGGATGGATAGAATTAAGCAAGGAAGGAATATTTAAAAAAGCATTTTGCACAAGGCTCGGTTTTATAACGGACAAATTGAATTAGAAAATCAGCTTTAGTCTGCAGGCCTCAGGATATTTAGTCAGACATCTTCAACTGAATAAACAAAGCAGGGCCGATATAAGGGACGAGGGCAGCGGTGGGGAATGGAACAGGGAAGAATAAAGATGAATAAAAAAAGGAAGGAGAAAATCAAAAGTCAGGGGGCAGGAAACCACACGGCCCCACACTGTCTCAACACACATATGTGAACCACAGTTGATCCTGCACCAGTCAAAAAAAAAACAAAAAAAAAACCCTGGAACACACACATTCATATGTAGATATGTGCAGACAGGCAGACGTGAGCACATACTGCACACTCGCTCACACTCGACCATTGGATGACATGGCTTAAAAAGAAACACAGAGCAACAGAGAATAGCAGAGGGAAACCACAGACTCAGGGGGAAACAATGGGGTCTCATGAACCGAACGTCTACCATCAGTGGCTACCGGAGCGCTGTGGGAGAAACAGCAGTACCTTATTTTCTTACAGACAGCCTGGGCTGGAAAATCCCACTAACCACAAGTTCACCAGTTCATTTTGGGTACTCTGAACCTAGTTTCCAGCATCAACAATAGTAATTCTTCACGTCATTTGGTTTGAATTTGACGTGGTCTTATCAATAAAGTCTGGCAAAAACAAAACTATTTGCCGCTTTCATACGTGCCAATATTTTTCATCAAGGAGAAACTCATGCCCTGTTGGCAAGCTCTGTGAACTCAACCAATAAACTCTCTGTGAAAGGAAACAAAAACATGGTGTATTAAGGTGTTGGATTACCAAAAGCCGCCAGAAAACATTCACCTCTTGCTTTTCTCACACGCTTGCTTCAACTTTGTGATTTTATTTGAGGGAAATGACGCCTCTCTTACACGAGAAATTCCGACCTTTCGGTGTTTTGTTGACAGAGGTGGAAAGCAATCTTTCAGACACTGCTCTATAATATACCATATGAGTTCAAGTGAGATGAAATATGGTGGGTGGGACAACCGTGGCATGTGTTTTACATCAATCTAAGGCTGAGAAAACAATTCACTGAGCGCTCAGTTCATTGTCATTCTGAGGAGACTGCTGCTGTTAGGGGGGAGGGAGGAACGCTGGGGCATAGGATGAAGGAGATTGCTTAGAGTCACTTTGTGTTTACCTTGCCCTCTGATTGTCTGAACAGACATAAACCATTCCAGGAAAAATTTAAGCCACCTGCTTTCAATATATACCTGTAAGGCTACAACTGATTCTCTTTTCTCCCAGCCAGACCAGTCAGGTCTGCAGTGAACTCATCTGGCATGAGGTAAATGACACAATAAATAAAATAACTAGAATACAATGAAAACAACACTTTGAATCCCTTATGTTCTCACTGTTATTGTTTATGATGGCTACATTTGGTGTCCTCACTTTAAATTCTGATCAGATCCCTAAAGTTTTGAAAAAGGCTGATATAACTTCCCCCGAAGATTTTATTATAAACTTCAGCTTTTTGGCCTACATTATTTGGTCTTTATGTATATGTCTATCAACCTTCCCAAACTGTGATGCTTTCAGAAACCCTCAGCAGAATTAACTCTCTTACCTTAGATTCAAAAGGTGCAATCCCATAATCCCCTTCAAATCCAACCATCTATCCTGACTATATGAAACTCTCAGGGGGAGATTGAAACTGTAAGAACCACTAACAGCCCTGGGAAAGATGCTCAGAGGCTATCAAAGTCAAAGCTTCCTGAATTAAACATTCTGTATGTCATTTTAGATAATGTTCTTCCCAGGCTTTGCTGGTAAGAACCTTCTCCTTATGAAAACCCTCAGAATGGAACCCGAGGTGCAGTTTTTTTTGGTCAGCTCTGGCTTTCAAGGTCAAGAAAGCTCAACTTCAACTCTTAAGTTGAAATGTGAAGTAGAAAATGTGAACACGTACTCCATCCTTTATATGGATAGAATGGCCAATAGGTAAAGTCTTCAGACAATGATTTATCTGAGCAGGCCCCGAAGGTCTACAGTACCTCAGGGATGCTTTCGCTGGCTCTGACTGCTGACCTTTTAGGTGGCGAAGGGCAAGAAAAAGACAACTCTGTCTTACAGAAACCAGTGAAGTGTTACGTTATTATCATGAATCGGTTTTATGAGCCACCATAAATCTGTATGGCTTAATTTTACAGCTTTTGGGGACACAGTGAATACTCCTCACCTTGAACTCTAGCTCCATGCCAGTGACATTTTCCCCCGGTTCAATCTGCGTCAGCCTCTGGATGTAGGAGTACAGATTCCTTGCAGGGACTTCGGTGTTCCCACAGGTCACTGCCTCCAGCAGTGCATCATGAATGAAGATGTACTGGTCTTCCGTCTGCACCATGTAGTTCCTCTGGGAGCGCATCAGCGTGACATGGCCGTAGATATCGATGGTCTTCTCATGCTTGATTCGTTCTGTCATGGCATCGATCACGATGAAGCAGCCAGTGCGGCCCACTCCAGCACTGAAAATAGAAAAAGGGAACCAGCTAGTGAGGCTATTTTCCCAGATAACCTGGGGTGTGTACGCTGTGTCCTAATACCTGGTGCAAATCTGCCCCTGCAGAGCTCCAACATACTTTGCCTAAATCAGCTAACTATCATCGAGATGCCAGCCAGCAATATTTCCAACAAAGCAGGTAAAAATTGACATCAGCGATGAGTCAGCAGCACTGTCTCACTGGCATTAAGAAGATATCCTCCCTATCGACACACAATCCGGAAATATAATACCTTTAGCAGCCCACCCAAACACTTCACATTTTTGCTGTGCTAGTAAATGGTGAGACAACCTGACCATGCAAGTCTGTGCAAGTGAATATAAAGTTCTTTATGTGGTTACATGAATATCAGTGTGTATGTGTGAGTGTGTTGTTCAGGTGAAATGAGATTTGGTCCATTGTTTGATACAGAGGTTGGTTGAAATGTAAAAGCACATTATGATGGAGCCTTGCCAGGATAATTAAATTTGACTGATAATCCTGTTAGATACTCCATCTGACTGCTACGGAAGATTAGGAAGAGCTGCTCTCCTGCCAACCTTTTTCACTGCATCCCGCCCCCGTCGCTCTGCCTCTTTTTCTTCTCTATAAGTACCCTCACACCAACCCCACCATTTTTTTTAAGACACCATTTTCTCTCCATCTTTCCTTTTCTTTAATTCATCATTTTCATTCATTGTGTCCTGGATTTGACCTCATCTTTTCTCTCATTCTGCACATATCTCCTCCACTAACGCTCAGTCCCTCACTACCTTTCCCTCTCAATCATCATCTCAATCCCCCCTTTTGATCCCCTCCCTCTTCTCCTCCACATCTATACCTCACTAATTCTTCGTACCGAGAGTTTCTGCTCCATATTCAAACTGCCCTGCTCTATCTTCTCTCTGCGATTGCTGGTAAGAGCAAACAGAAGCTTCATCCCAGCTCTGGAGCTAAACACTGTGCCAAGCCAGTAATGACAAGCTCCCAGAGTCTCTTCTCCATCCAACCCATTGGCCTCCTGCTGCTCAGACAGCAGCTCATTTGAATATAAACTTGTGAACCCAGATGTACCCCCAGCCTAAATGGTATATTGTCAACTGTGAAAGCTAATTATGGAAAATAGGGTCAGCATGGTAGCTCATGATGGAGACGATGGAGGTTGTTGAGGGAGGAATGTGGATGTCTAAGCCAGTCAGGATGTTTGGTGTTTGCATAATGGCAGGTCAATCTTATTTTACTTCAGTGCCTCAGAATGATTTTATACAAGTGCCCCTGGAATCTTGTTGATTTTCATAGACTGCCGGGCTTTTGAAAATTATGTTAACACAAAAATGCCAAAATAACACATAAGTGTTTCATGCAAACTCACACACGCGCGCACACACGCACGCACGTATACCTGCAATGGACAACCATAGGTCCTGCATCTGGAGGATTGCATGCCTTGACCCGGCGAAGGAAGGCCAGGAAGGGGGTGGGATGTTCAGGTACCCCGTGGTCTGGCCAGGCTGTAAACTGGAAGTGACGAACTTCACGCTTCTCATTGGAGCCGCTCTGGTTGAGCAGACAGAAGAGGGGTTAAATATCAAGACTGAGTTATTCTGTAATTTTCTAGATGTCAACAAATCCCATTAAAAATGTAAATAAGCAGTATGTTATAATTTATTTGAGTTTATTTAAAATAAAAAAAAACTTCCTCAAAACAGCAGGGCACTGTAGTTATTGGCAAACATTGCTCAAATAGGAAGAAACAGTGTATTAGTTGGAGCTCTTTTCAGCCACTGATTAATACGCTTTTGTGGCTTTGTTCACTTCTTATGGCAGCAGGATGGTTTACAGCATGGGCTCTCAGAACTAGCTCTAAAAATATGCTGCCCAACCATGCTAGGAATGAAATTTGTTTATAGACAGACAAAGAAGCATGCATAAATATTTGAACAGCTCAATTACACACACTCCATTACACATGTCATGTTACAGTACCTTGTAAAGAGCGAAGGTCCTGACAGAGTAGGTGGCCAGCTCCACTGTGTCAAGCAGAGTAACCTGGATGAGGCCATAGGTCTCTGTGCCACGTGTTGGCCAGTACTGATCACACTTCACCTAAAACAGAAGAGGAGAGAAGCTGTGAGAGACGCAGAGCAGGTTGCATATGTCTCTGCACAGTTTTTGTGAAAGAAAAAAGAAAGAAAAGAGCTGACGTGATTTCAAGTGCATATATAGAGGGGACAGAAAAATTTAAAAAAGGGGGTGGGGAGTGCTGAAGCAGATCAGGGAGAGAATTTGCAAATATCCGGCAGTAATGTTTGGAAAAAAAATGTACATATAGAGACAACCCGGCATGTGAAAAGTCTTTTAGTGTGTGTGTGTGTGTGTGGGGGGGGTGGGGGGTGGGGGTGGGGGGGGTGGGGGGGTGGGGGGGGGAGTGGCAGAAAGAGAAATATGAGGGAGAGTTTTTACTCTCTGGGGGAAGGGGGGTTGAACCTGCAAGTTAACTGCTGTAGGTTGGTGGGCTCTCTCAAAGATCCACCAAAGTCCTCACAAAAGCCAAGAGATACCTAAAATTCAGCCTTCACATATTTGATGCTGTACATTGCTAATACATTCCAGCCTCACAAATCCCTACATAACCGATCGCAGCACACAAAATCCCAGCATCCCTATCCAGCAGAACACTTTGATTTCCCCTGCACACGGCAGTCATATTTGTAGTTCTTCAAATCAGCCTTGGAGACCACAGAGGAGGGAGGAAAAAAAAATCTCAGAGGAGATTGGGGGGTGGTGGGGGGCTTGGCAGAATCAGGCCAAACCAAACGTTATGTGCTGATCCCTCCAGTCCTCACATCAAAGACTGCAGGGAGCTCAGCTCAGCTTGCTCTGCATTCCACTGCTCCAGACTGGGGATTATGCGTTTTGGCCCGTGATGTTCAGGCTGTAATTACAGCTTTTCAACTGTTGTTTTCCCACCAGACCTTGAGACACTGTGGGGACAGGAATGGTTGCCTCTGTGTGTGTATGGGGGGGGGGGGGGGGGGGGGGGGCACTCCACACTGACTGAGCATAAACAGGATAAAAAAGAATGCCTAGTGTGACGACTACATTATTCATTGATTTATGGACTAGCAGCATAACTGTGCCCTGTTCTGGCGTGGTTTGATTGGTGCTAAAAGGAAGGATGCTGGCATCATTCCCACAGTGGGACCATCTGTGATCATCTGTGCGCTTAATATGTAAACACATAATGGCATAATGTTGAGAGGTGTTAAATGAGATTAAATAATTTTCTCTAACAAGCAGCCCACTACTCACTCAAACAGTACGTGCAGAGCTAGTGGGTTGATAATAAAAAGCTAAATATCTTAAGATTGAATGTTTTAATTTGGTAATGTTGTAACCAGCTCATTGAATTTCGACAATTTACAGCTTCACAAACGCAACACAAACTTGCTCTGCACTGGAAAATAAACAAAAACACTATAAACCCTTATGATAATGTAGCCAGAAACAAGACAGGAAATGGGGAAAAAATGCCCATTGTGGGTGCGATCATGCAAACCATAAAACTCATGTGCACTTTTTCTGAACTGTGATAAAACAAACAAACAAACAAAAACTTTTTTCTTAGACCAAGTTAATTATGTGGTCAGTTGAAAACAAATTTGCATTCTCATCCAATGCACTGGCTATTACTCGGAAAAAAAAAAGGGGGGGGGGCAGCAGAAAAAATATGACAGTGGAAAAAGGTAAGGAGAAAACCATGTGAACTGTGTGAGGATTTTAGCAAAGGAGAGAAAGAGAGATCTTGCCTTAGAGAAGAAATAAGAGGGCATCTGAGGGTCAAACAGACACAACAGAGACAGTTGGAAAAAGTTGAAAAGGAAACAGAGTTTTAACACAAGGCACAGGTTAATAGGAAAAGAAGCACAAATGGGAAGAAAGGATAAGTTTCTGAAAAGGTCTTTGGACATAATTGGTTAGCACTTCAGTCATGATTCATACCTCAAGCCATTCTTGTTCATTTTATTCTGACATGACATTCTCATTACACTGAATTTTTACTCAAGTGCACATTCTGTTAACAACAGCAAAAGCCTTGAAGCCAGATTATTTTCTAATTCATTACTTACCCCAATTTAGCTGTACTTGTAATTCCTCCAGGTCTGGTTCATCAATCCACGCTATTTTGCCTTCTATTCTGATCTACATGCCCATTGTGACTTCCCAAGAATATTTAGCTTGGGCCTCATGTACTGAATGTTGTATTTCAGAGATTCCTCTCATGTACTCTTCTAGTCTTTCCTGTTGAATCTATCTGCAATTTACTGTCCTCCCACATCCTAAATTATTGTTTTTTTTAATAAAATTATGTCTTTCTCTAGTCTCTTTGAACCTCCTTACTACATGCCACCACACCTTAGCTGTAATCCTATTGTTTTACATTCCTCACTCATATGTCAGTGTAACCTTCAGTGATATATGCAAAATATACTGTAGCATTTCACATTGCAGCTTACTATCAACATTTTAATAGTGGGGTAATCATTAGTTAAAAAGGCCTAACAACTAAACTATAGCAGTAATTGCCAAGTAACCAGCAACACTTAACAAAACTGCCTTTCCTCCAAACTTTAAAGCTTCATTTAGCCACAGAATGCTAACTGCCAGAGTGCAGTATATCTGGTATAAAAGAGCAAGCGTTTGTTAGCTTGCAAATTTCTATATAATAAAAAGAGAAAACTTATGAGATGTTACTCAGTATTTTAGATGATTACTTGAAAACAAGTGGGAATGCTTGGAACAAATTTCAATATTATAAAATCATTGTTACCAATTTATACAAAGTTTTCATGGGATTTTGATGGCTTGAAGCTATCAGGTGAAACCACCGGCCAATATTACCTCACTATTATCACCTTATTACCACAATAATGTAATAATATTACAAATTTTTAAGTCAAATGCTGCATGTATAATAATTTTATTGTTACCAACTTAACACGTGGTTACTGTACTATTACCAAATAGTTCTACCTTGCTGACATCTTTAAACAAGTTTCTCTATTGTTACTGTTCACTTTGTTAATTGACCCTTACTGCCCACATACATCAAGTCAATTATTACTTTGGTAATTAAGATTATTTGACTATGTTTTCATTATGAAACTATTACAACTATTACCCAACCATTAACATATTACTGAGCTGTAATGTAGGATGCTATAATATATTTACTTATTGCCCATAAAATCTATAAACCCTATGCTTTTCAGCTTGTGAAATCTTATGCTTCATCATGTCCTACTCTACAGTCCCTTAATATATGTAGCTTCATGCCTTCCTCTATAATGTCCTACTTGTTCCCCTCTTCTGTGATGCTCTCTTTATTCAGTTCTGCGGTCCTGATTACGGTGCAGTAGTGTTGCCCTACACCCTATCATTATCCACACTCCCACCTTATTCCATCCTATTTTCTTACCCGTGATTTCTCTTCCAGCTTGGTCATCATGATGATATTGGCTGTGTGCTGCTCCCAGACCATCCTCCAGAAGTCCCCAAAGGTCTCAGGGAGGGCGCCCTGAGTGGCAATATAGGCATTCTGACGGCGGTAGCCATCAATATAGTTAGCGTTGATGTAGTCACTGCCTGGGACACCTGAGTAATAAGAGAAAAAGCGGATGTTATTTAGGGTGGAGGAAAGAATAGAAACACATGTGTGCAAGTTGAATTGGAGAATGGATTAGATGGAAAAACCAAATAAAGGAAAAGACAGAAAAACAAGATGGGAGAAAAAGATAGAGGCGGTGATGAAATACTCCATTCTAAGTCTGTATACCGAGAGTATGTGAATGATGCACGGCACTGATTGCATCAAATTAATGCCTGCAGATGAACCTGATTCTTATTCTCTTCCATGTTGAAATAATCTTTAAGGATTATTTAAAGTCTACTGCTATAAAAGCAGGTTTATGTGCAAGTAATAAAGGGTGAAGATCATCTGAGGTCATGGCAGGGAGATTAATGTTTTCACAGGGCCCAGAGGCCTTTGGTGTTGGATTGTTCAGCCGTCTTGTTTTATAATACATGCTAAGACGATCATGGGCCTAATCTGAGTATACTCTGGATGTGTCGCTTTGAATGGCAATATGACTGTAAGGCCGTCTCTGTGTAACACTCGGCTGACACTGCTTGTCCTGGAAGGGATTGTGTGTGTATGTGTGTGTGTGAGATGTGAAAGACTGTCTGTGTGTGTTTGATTTAGGATCAGGCCTGCTCATCTAGGGCCTAATACCATAATCCCAAAAATCACTGAGTCACAGCTCAAACATGCACACATACACCAAAAAGCCAAAGTACACACACACAGACATACACTCAGGCACGCATACGTACAGCATTCAGCTGTGACCCGATTCTGCCGAAGTGGGACCTAAAACTCCATTTGAGTCTTCTGATAACAGTTTACACTTAGACAGATAGAAATCAATGAACAAACCGGGATCCTGACAGGACAAAACTCCTGCAGCTGATTCTCTCCCTGCAGCTTATTTTATGAGCACAACTCAGTCCCATACAGTCGTAAAATCCCACGGCAACATCGTGCACACACAGCAGTCACACACATTCAAATGACAAAAGCAGTAAGGGGATGCTTAAGCAACTTACTACTTTAAATGGGATGGGGACAGACGGTAAGAAGAGCTTCTAACATATGTTTATCAACCTCGGTCTTTAAAAGACAGCTTGCCTAAATTCTTTGATGTGCTACAACTTTATTGCAATGGACTACAACAGAAGCAATATGCAGATAAAACAAAACGCACACTCACTTCCAGTCACTCAGTGGCTATGCAGGCTTGGCAGGCGGAGACTGAGTATCCTGGGCATGTGTTCTCGATCTACAGTAGAGAGTGTGTGTGTGTGTGTATATATATATATATATGTATGTGTGTGTGTGTGTGTGTGTGTGCATACGTGCGTGAAAGCATTTGCTTGTGTGTTTGGACGTGCTCAAGAGTATTTGCATTTTCTTAGCTGGAAGAAAGACAGACAGCCAGGGCTCCAGGACAGGCGGGGGTGGAGGGGCTGCTCACACATGCTCTGCCCAGATAAGGCTCATCTGTTTGGGCTTGGCCTCCCACTGCCTCCCTCTCTCCACATTGGAGCTGCCAGTTTCTCTGCCTCGGGTCTTTCCCAGCTGAGGTGGGTGAGTGCGCTTCGAAATGCACACTGAGTACAGAACTATTTTTTTTCTTCTCATTTTAAACCATTCAGAAAGGCCAAATCCAGGAAAATGGGCACACCATGAATAGATCGGTAAATAGTCTAAATAAGATATGATCACACATTATCTCCTCAGATATTATAATGGCCAGGCCAAGACCAAATCAGTTATATGATGTGGTACCACAGTGGTGAGATACAACAGATTGAAGAAATGATTGTTTTCATTGTGTTTATGTAGGCACAGCACTTGGGTTTCTGATGCATGGGAACAGTCTGTGTAACACATCTTTGAACTACTAATATCCCATCCTTCACGGATAGAAGCTCTCACACACAAATTCATACACTCAAATACACATGCACAGTATGACATAACACACTCCCTTGCCTCCACACCCAAACTCAAGAATCACAGCTTCATGCCTAATTTAAATCCTTGCCCAAACCATAACTCAGCGACCAAATCGTAAAACCTTAAATGGCCCAGAGAAAGTGACCAAAATGGCCTCATTTCCTGAAACTATTACCATACCCATACAAAGACAGAGGTAACAGGTCACGCACACCCACAAATGCACACAAACACAGAGGAAGTGTGTCCTACCCTCAATGCTGGAGAGTATAACTCTGGAGTGGTCGTAGGCAATGACGTTTGCGTAGCGGTTCTTTGGTTTGTTGACCTCCAAGTTGGAGTTCTCCCACGTGAACTGTTGACCGGGATCGACTGACTGCAAGACACGCAAGCGAGGGTCAGCGCAAAGAACAAACATCAACAAGAGGTTGTTATAGTTATATCTTTTCATGTGGCTTACCACAGTTGTTCCGTGCTGAGTCATGTTTTTGTTACCAGAAATCTTTTGGCATTATTAAAGCAGCTAGGTTTCAGACAGGCATGTAGTTTGTCAAAAGCTTTAGTTTATAATAAATGGCCATGGCACGTACGATTTACTTGTAATAAAGAAAAAAAAATCTTGCTACATACTTTTAATCCCTGCACAATTGTAAGATATCATACACTGCTTATGCGTGTATAGTACTGGCTGATTCTCCAATATCACACATAAGCGCTAAGCATTAGCACTTAAAATTTATTGTTGGCACTGATATCCCTATCTCTTAAAATGAACCTCAAAATGCAGAAATTGGCATCTAGAACAGGAAGATTTTAACAGTTCCAAGAATTTGAGCTTACAGGCTCCCGCCAGCATTGTTGCAGCAAAACCCATCATTAAAAACCAACAACAAATTGAAAATTAAGACTGCATTATTGATACTGGATTGGAATGAGGGCACACACGATACCCTTTCTCAAGAAAGACTTTCCACTTTCAAAAGAGAAACTAGCAACCAGAGAAAGATGATAAAAGCACAACAAATACCACTGGGAGAGAGGGGATGGTTGTGTTAGACCAACACATTAAGTTCCTAGAGGGTAATTACAGTGCAACCATTGCTGTTAGCTGGGAGAGGCAGACATGAGGTCATTATAGGGCTGTCAATGGAGAGGGACGAAAAGGAGAGAGCCAGAGCAATTTAGCAATTCTGAATATTTTACGACACATAATTATGGTTTGGTTGAGGAAAAAATGGACAGGAGCGGTACTGGGTATGTGCACGTTTCTGTGTGTGCGTGTGTGTTTAAGACTGCTTTCCATGGGCTGCCGACATCATGTGTGCCTGATTATTACACCGCAATCATTTCTGGCCTCCCTCTCTCTCTCAGTCCCTCTCTTCCATCCATCTCTCTTGTTCCTTCGTTAAGGGTTCAGTACCGAACAAAGCACACAGTCATGCAGAGAGAATGTGAGGCTCAACGGAGTGGTTCCAGCGCGCACCACAATTGCATACAGCTTCTCCCTCAATGTCTCTTCCATCCTTCTTTATCCTCTCTTCCAACACTTCCCCCCTAAAACATTCTTGCTCTGTTTTTCTACTTGTTGCATAATGTGCCCTTGTCTTTCTCTATATACGTACTATATATCTGTCACACACAATTTGTCTCTCTTTTGTGGCAACCAATTAGAGCCCTTATGTCGTCTCCTCCACCCAGAGGCCCTTGGCCTAAACAGATTTTTTAGGCAGGGAAAAGAAAACATTTTTATGCTTAACAGCTCTCGGTGGAGCTTATTGCAGTGCTGGTGCTATTTGTGACACAGCCAGATTGTTTGGAAATATTTCTACTAATTTGATTTTTTTTTTTCCTTTTTCTTGAAGGCCACAGTTCAACACAACAAGTTCGGGCACACTGTTATCTCCAAGTAGATGGCTTTTTTGTTGTTCCACATTAACTCTGCTGTAAGTTGAAGGAAACTAATCAAGAAGTGTCTATTTTGCAGAGAACATTTGCTTCTTGTATCTCTTGGCGAGCCTGCTCTTTGTGGCTGCCGCTTTATGTCTATCTCCTCTTTCTCCACCAGAGCGTAGAAATGAGGGCTTGATAACCATCTGGCTGTAAGCAAACTCTCTTTGAGCTTGCAATTTCAATTTTCCTCTTATATTTGTATAGATAACAACAAGACAGCAGAGAGAGGGAGATGTGCTTGATCTTGTATCATTCTGTGGAGATGAATCCAAATGCAACTCAACTGTACAGACAATGTGAGGCTAAATCTACTCGTGCTCACCATCAGAACTGGAACTGATCAAGCAATGACAGGTCAACGATAAATATGTGTGTGTGCTTATGTGCACCAAGCCCACATGAATTTCCCAAGTTAGTAATTTTCAGGGACAGATAATCAGCATTCGTACCTCGTACTCTTGAGAGAACTTGAGATTGTCATTTGCCTTGAGGCGCTCAATGTGATCTGCCAGCTCAGAGATGGGGATAGGCGGGTGACTTGCCATGCCTGCCGAGCACAGAAACAGAAAAAGAGGCTGTTTTGATACACACACAACTGAACCCCATTGGAGGAAAATGTTAAGAGTTAGGATTCTCAAAGGAGGTGTTGTTTAGTGCTTGGTCCATGGACAGTGGAGGAAGCAAATGGAAGTGTTGTCTTTTTTTTTGTTAAGTGACCATTTTCTCTCCAGGCAGACAGAAGGAACAATGTGCATGTTCAGAAAGTTACTGAGGCACAATAACATGTCCTCCGAGGATATGCACACTGCTGGTGAAGATAAAAAAGGCTATGACACAAGCAGTTAAAAATTTAGCATGAATTTAAATTTTCTTTTTTTTTTTAAGGAAGTATTCCAGAGGCATTTGATGAAATGTCAAGCAGCTTCATCCTATACGGGATGGATGGTTAGTTAGCATGGATATGGAGCGAGAGAGAGAGAGAGTAGAGAGAGAGAGAGAGAGAGAGAGAGAGAGAGAGAGAGAGAGAGAGAGAGAGAGAGAGAGAGAGAGAGAGAGAGAGAAGAAAGAGGGGGGCAAGGACCAACTAACTTGACAGACGGCGATAACCACGGTACACTGATACACGGTACGCTGAAAAGGGAAACAACACCACAGTTAATCTCATCAATACTGACCACATATAGTATTCTGCCTGTGGATATTTGTCTCTAATCTACCTGGAGTCTGGAAGTTGATTCTGCGGAGCTCCACAGGATCAGTGGGATGGTGGGAGGACATTGCTTTGCTGCAGGGAAAACTGCCCTTTCTTCCCTCAGCCTCGGCTCTTTTCCTGGAAGAACAAACACAATTTACTTCAACCTGATGTACTTAAAATGCACTACATGAAAAGCTGCGAAAATCTGGGACTTGCATAATAATGCCTGAAACCAAATTTTGGGGGTTATCTTGAAGTAAATGAACCAGAGAAATGCGAGAACTAAACTCGCAAGAATTGCTCTGTGGACATTCACAGGTTTCAGATTCTAGCAGATTTTTTGTTGGCTGCTGGTTCTGTGTTGTCTGCTTTATTCATTGAAAATCAAGTTAAAAGAAACATTTATTCTTATACCTTATTTGCTTTCAGTTAAGACGACTGACAAACAAACTGACACAGCGCAGCAGTCACTCTTCTCAACTTGCTTTTATGCACATCTTTATCCAAAACACTGAATAAAGCAAACTTGTTGAATTACAAATGTACAATTCAACCAGTATACTTCTAGTTAATATATTGTCATTAAAGGCACACGACAATCATCCTGACTCTTCTGGGTTCAATTTTCTAAATGGTTCTTTGTGAGGAAATTGTCCCCGTAGGACAGAGGAAATGGTAATAAGTAGTGTTTGTTTACCTGTCAGGTTTGCTGGATCCACGTAGGAAGATGTGTAGATAAAAGCACAGACAGGGATGAATACCATTAGTGTTCAATCAACAAACATCAGGGACTAAAGCAGTGCTGAACTCATCATTCTCTTCCTCTCATTTAAACAGATAGGAATATTAATATGATCTTAAATATGCAATATGGCAGCTCCTGTAGATATAAAGATGATCGGCAGATGTGAATCACACAGAAGCCCTTTCACATGGCACTGCACACATATCAATACTTAGCACCTTTGCCCTGTAACGGTGCAGCTTAAGGACAAGTGAGAAATGAATAGCTAGAACATTAGATTATTACCATCAAGGTTAATAATTTTGCTGTGCTGCATCAGTCACAGTAATTATTCATGTGCATTACTAAACCTCTAGGTGGAAGATCAGGCAACAAGATAACAGTGAATACTGTTAATAGATGATAATGTTATCGTTCCCTTTTCTCTCATGCTAGCTAACACTTCTCCCAATACGTGGGTTTAAATATACAGTACTGTGCAAAAGTCGGGAGCTTCCATGCAAAATAGGTACAGAGATTTATAGAAACATGTGCAAACATAAATGGAAATACAGTATATAAGGCAAAAACAGAGTTTGTACAATTCTAATGAGCTTTAAAGTCAATATTTGGTTTAACCACCTTTATTCTTCAACACAGCCTGAACTCTCTGAGGCAGCTTTCTTGTCATTTCTTTAAGTAGTCTTCAGGAATAGTTCTCCAGGCTTCTTGAAGGACATTCAGAGCTCTTCTTTGGATGTTGGCTGCCTTTTGTTCTGATCTCTGTCAAAATGATCCCACACTGCTTCAATAATGTTGATGTCCGGGCTCTGGGGAGGCCAATCCACGACTGGTAGTGTTCCATTGTGTGTTTTTCAATCCAGGTATGCTTTTACTACATTGGCAGTATACTTGGGATCATTGTCATGCTGAAAAATTAAGTCATTGCCAATCAAGTGCTTTCAAGTTAGTATTGCATGGTGGATCAAAATCTGATGGTACTTTTCTGCATTCATAATTCCATCAATTCTGACAAGATCCCCAGCATCACTGGCTGAAATGCAGCCTCTTAAGGAAATGACTTTTAGTTACTGTTCATCTGCTGCAGATAGTTTTTTAGGCCTGCCACTTGTCCAGTTAGCTTGATTTTTCAAGGGTACTCTGCACTCCATTCTGAGATATGCCAGGTTTTCAGCTAATAGCTCTTTAGGAATCACCTAAAAATTATAAGAAAATCTGGGCCTTTGGAAAGCAAAACATAAATAATTGAGGGGTGGCTCAAGACATTTGTACAGTACTGTAAATAACAGACCCCCCCCCCCCCCCCCCCACACACACACACACACATACACACACACAGACACACACACACATAAACTTAGCTATGCATAGTGTTAGACAATAAAGTTGTGATGATAATTGTTCACCCTAAAGAACTGCAGAGGAACAGTTATTGGAACCTAATCTGGCATGCATAATAAATAATTCACCATATATTTAACCCACTGGTTTAACCTTTAAGTAATAGGCAAATGCAATGTTTTTGGATTCAGTTATAGTCTATAAGAATAAACTATGTTCACACAAAATCAATAGTTCTGATAACTGATGTATAGAATTATCACCTGCATGCACCTGTCTGAAAGAGAACTTGGGATCCAGATTAGGATCCCTTTTCTATTAAATATGGTTTCAGAATTAGTATGAATATGTCATACTGGGCTGACTGAAACCCCCCAAAACAATTAGGTGATGGAAAAAGATAAACACTATAGACTATAAGACTAATATAGGCTTTAAATAATTTTTCCCTTATTCAGCAAAACTCAAAATCTTTCCCACTGTCTTTTGTTTATACCCTCCTTTCTCTCACCACTGAAATGTATTATTGAACAGTGTTTACTTCTTTCTTCCCTCATCATGCTGTCCTTACCTCTTGAAGAGAAGAATGGCAATGACGATGCAGACAATGAAAATCACAGCCAGCACAGGCCCCACCACCCACAAAAGACCCTCCTCCTCATCAACAATTGGCTGAGGATCCACATACGAAGAGGTCACGGGATCAGAGTAAGGGCTAGTAGCATACATAGTCTGCAAGAGGCCAAAGTTTTATGCATTTTCATATATAAATTAGACACAATTTACTTAGATGGTTGAATTGTATGTATGTGTTTGTGTGTGCACTCACATTCTCAGAGAGGTCTAGCAGTGCCAACACAAAGAAAACATATTCCTGTCCGTTCTGCAGTGGACGGTTGCGGAAGTCACCGTAGTTTCGGCCATCACCTAATGTGAATTCAAGGGGGAGGGTCTTGAAGTAAGCTGTAACATAGGCCCGGGGATCTGACTGACCAGCCTGTCTGCGGATGCGAAGGGCACGACTGACACTGGTTCTGTTGATCTCTCTGAGGAGCTGAAAGGGAAGACAACAGAGAGAATGAGCAGGTAGGTAGGTTTAGGGAAGACGGGGGTGTGTGGTGGTGGTGGAGACAGAACGGAAACAAAGAAACAAAAGAGTTTGACTCAAATAATGGACAGAAAATGGAACAATAACCCGCAACAGTTGGTTGCACCAAGTTCAAACAAAGTGCATCATCAGATCATCTTTCTGCTGCTTCTGCCTACTTCAAACTCTCCCTCTCATCCACGCCCATGTAACAACCCCCCCCCCCCCCCCCCCCCCAAAAAAAAAACAAAGAAAAAAGGGGGCAGTTTTGATCATTTTACCCCTCACAAAAGCCCTCATCACTGCAGGAACAATGGACTGTACAGAGCAATATCACCTTAGCACAAATCTGTTCATCAACTGAATTGCTGCCACATTTATCCATTGAGACAGTGTGCACCATAAAAACTCTATTGACTCAATTGCTTTCAGAACGGCATAATGAGGCGATGAAGTCTTTAGAAAAAGACAGGAAGTGGAATTAGATGGGAAATGACATGTGAAAGTATTGTTCAGAGTGAGCAAGCAATGGATGGTTAGGTCGTTTACCTTCACGTAATAAGGCACAGTCTGATAAGTCTGCATCGTATTAAACAGTTATTACCCCCATCACCCTGATTATCATAATCATTCCCCCCCAGCATCAGAATTACCTTAGAACAAGCTCTTCACTGTGACCAGTGTTTAGCTGTTTATTTTTCCTCATCTCCTGCCTGCTGCATGTCTCACCTCATCCAAGTTCATCTGGTCAGGCTCCTCCCAGGGATTCAAGAACTTTCCCCCTCTCTGCTTCTTCAGCGGCACCACCACAACATAGTAACCCCTGAAACACAGCATGTACTGGGATCAAGCCTAAGGAAGTACACCTCAAACTTCACAGTTTTTCAGCATTTCAGTTTCTGAAGAAATGTCAGAGTTCTGAAATTTAAAGGAATAGTGGCACTCTGTGGTCATGTTCACCTTATTTATTCTTGACATGTGTCTAGAACATGACTGAGGTCCAGCTGTGGTAATCTGACCTGATTGGATATAGGTTAGAAGGGCACACACCTGTATATATAAGGGCCTGTAATTCACTAAAACAAGCCATTAAGTTAAGGAAATCTCTAAAGCCAGCTATGATGATATTGTTTCAAGGCACAGAAAAGGACAGGAGCATAAAACTTTTCTAAAACTATGAGTGTACCCATGGGCACAAAGGCCATGTTAATTTTGGAATAAAATCATGATGGTTGTCCAGTCAAGCTGAATAACTGACCAGGAAGGGTCTTGGTCAGGAAATTGACTAAAAACCACGAGGTCATTCAAGAGAACTTCAAAAGTACTCTTGGGAGGTCCACCATCTTAGCAGCACTTCATCAAGTGAGCCTTCATGTTAGAGAAGCAAGACAGAAGTCACTTCTGAAAAATGAATATCATAGCCCACTTGGAGCTTGCCAAATGGTATTTAAAGGAGTCAAAAGTTTAAAAGAGACAAAAAGTGCACTGTGAAGTGCATTTTGTCTAGCAAACACAATGCACTGCTCATCACTTGGCTAATATCATCACTATAGTAAAGCATGGCAGAGGCAGCCTCGTGGGATTCCTTCTCAGCTGAAGGAAAGAGGAGAGGGGGCAGAACTGTGGGGAAAATCAATGCAGCCAAATCTAGATACACAAACATGTTCTTATTCAAGAAGAGTCAACACTTTAATTGCCTAAAAGGGGCTGAATGAATGGCCTGCATACTTTTATAAATTAGGGATTTTACATTTTTCATAGATTTGTTATCCGCTATTTTTTTTATTAGTTTTATGAAAAGCTGAATTCAGTTTTTTTTAAGTAATTACTGAGCATAAGAAAGATTGGTAGGCAGTTTCTGTTACCTACACACTCAGACTAGCTGTTTCAAATGCTTAGCTAAGCTAAGTGGCTGCTGGTGAGACACAGAAAAGTGGTATTGATCCTCTCATCTAACTCTGGGTGTTATTTCTGCTTTAAAGGAGTACGGAGTATCTGACCATTAATACAGTATGTTGCTGCAGTTACAGCAATAAAACAGCTGTGTACATTGAAACTGTGTAGCATCTACAGGGAGAAAAAAGGTCCATGTCTGAAACTGCAAGATTGAGCCTCTGGAAAGTTCTCCATGTGTCCTTCAGTGGCTGACTCATTTCAGTGCTTGTACTGCATAAAGTAGCTGGCCTCATATCAAATATGACAATGAGAACTTGTGAAGGAAGAACAGCAGCCAAACAGATATGTACTTAAATCCAGTTTGTGTTTTTGATTATCATGACATTTTGTGTGACCAGCTTAGGTCAAGACATCTAAGCTGGAGTCTTGTGTGTGTAGCTAACGAAAGAGTGGAAAAAAAAACTCCAAAACACTTCCGAAGTGACAGAAAGACTGACTACGGGAAAATGGCTGTGAGAAGCAGCGGAGGGATTCATTTATACATATTTAAACACGTAGGATAATTGGACTTTGTATCCATATTTGTTCTTGGTTACAAAAAGCAGATGAAATGATCAGTAGTGAGGATTCATTTAGCCTGTTGAGGGAGTTCTCAGACTTGCTTTGCTGTCAGCTTAGAAATGTAATAAAATGACCTCACAGGGTCCACAGACAACCCAGTGTGACAAAAAGCAAATTAAAGCAATTTAAAGTCTTCACATTTGTTAATTAGGATAATACAAATCCTTTACTCACACTCTGTCTACATGCTTTGAATCATCCCTACCTGACTTTAGCTGTGGTCTGTACAGTCGGTAACTGCACAGTCACCATGCCATCTGCATTAGTCTTTCCCACAACAATGGGTTTGGTTTTCAGGATGTCCGGAGCGGTGGTAGCAGTGACGCGGTGCTGCAGGCCCCCAGCACTGTTGGCCCGGTTGGTTAGCAGAAAAGAGTACTGAGTTTCTGGCTCCAAGCCGGTGATCAGCTTCTGAGTCTGCTTGCCGTCCACTTCCACAGACTGGCCCTTCCCATACAGTATCTGAAAACAACACAAATGCATATATGGGTCTAAGTAGGAAGCCTAGTGTTGCCATACATTTAGCTGATTAGACTATAATGATGTTTAGATTCTGCAGTTCCTCTGATGGAAGTAGAAACAACAATGGATGGATTACACTCATACTGATGAAAACCAAGTTGTGAAGTTATTTTTTCATGAATTCCAGCTCATGAATATTTGTTTGCCATGGACATAAGAAGTTATGATGTTCTTTGAAAATGTAATTAATTTTAAATCTGAAAATATGTGTCAAATGTCTGTGCATTCAGATTTAACTGCACTATCACGCCAAGATGGAGTAAAAAGAATTTGACACAAATTATGGCAATTGGAAGATAAAAGTAACAGTATCTTCTTTTGTCAATTAGGGAGCCTTGCAGACTTCATTATCTTTTATTGACAGGAAGAGTTGAGTTTCATAGATAATGAATGGCTGGAAATAAGATACCTTACAATTTATCTGCCATGTGTCACTGCAAAACATGCAATTCCCAATTTATTCCCAGGTCTTTATCTAGGCCCTGCTTTTTTCAGTTCATAAAAGTTAGTCTTGATGAGACATGGCTACTTATAGATTTAAACTAACAAATACAAATCTACTTACAGTGAATGGCTGAGCAGGGTTCTTGTCGCGGATCTCCCAGGAGAGCAGGACAGAGTTCTTCATGGCTGCCTTTACTCTGAAGTTGGTGGCAAAAACTACAGAAGAACAAGAAATAAAGAAACAAAGAGCATGAATGTGGCTCCACCATCTCAGTTATGCTGTCTACTGTACCAATCCTACTGATCTTACCTGTGTATCACTCTCTAGTACCAGCCTGATGCTAACTATTTGCTCTGATTAACACACAGATAGTGTGGACTGGACAGGGATTCTCACCCAAGACCCAAAACTCTTACCTTGTTTTAGGAAAAAGATGTTGGGTCTAAGGCTACAGTGACAAGACAACAAAAAAGGACACTTAGGATGCAGCCACAAGATGTTGTGTGTACATGTGTGTGCATGTGGGACTTTGCTTGATATATGCTCAAATCTGCTGTTTAGACGCATGTCTTGCATCCTGAGCCTGGTGAAGATGGGTTGTTAGAATGTGAGTGTGATCCTACCTTGGTCTAGCCGCTGGGTCCTAAATTGGACACTGGGGCTGTAAGGCCCAGGACCGACAGCTGTGAACGCACCCACCCTGACATCATACACAGTATCGGCACTAAGACCCTCCAACAAAACACTCGACCTTTGAGCGGGCACCACAACCTCTGTAGCATTTCCTCGACTGTTTATATCCTTGTATAGCACTGAGTACTTCAGAATTTTCCCATTTTGCTCAATCAGTGGGACTGATTTCCACGCCAGGCGAAGTGAGGTGGCGGAAGCCTCTTCTGAGATAATATTTTCGGGATATCCGCTTGGGGTGTCTTCTGGAGTAGTCACCTCTTTTACAGCCTCCTCTCCATAGCCCATCTTGTTACGGGCTGAGAGTCTGAACACATAGTTAGCTCCCTTGTGGATATCCTGGGCAGTGTAGCGGTTTTCCTTGGCAGGAAACTCAACCACTGTAAAGGGAAGAACATCAACACGGCCGAAGGTGAGGCGGTACCCCAGGAGCGGGGTGGGTGGGTTGGGAGGTGGGTACCACTGAAGCAGGGCAGTACCTGAATCAGTGGCACTCACTAGTAGTTTGGGCTTCTCAGGCACTATGAGGGAAACAGAAGAAACAGGAGAGAGAGAGAATAATGAAAAGATAATTAGAGGGTAATTACAACGCACATTATTCATTCCTTCAAGCAAAAAACGCACAATATGATTAATATGGCACCAATGGCTTCTTGTGGCACAGCAAGGTGTGAGACCAATTCAATGGCCTCTAATGATCATTAGCGATGCCAGACTTTCAAAGATCATCAACTATGTGGGTTGCACATGCTTTATTTCAACCTCTGTGTCTTTGTGTATGTTTGGATCTGTGTAGACACACTTACATGGTGGGGCGGTGCACACAGTAACAGGTTTGCTGCGAGCACCATCGCCCTTGGCGGTGTAAGCCCCCACTGATACAGAGTAGGCAGTATCTGCCTTCAGGTCCCCAAGCACCACTTCCTGCAGAACAACAAAAAGCATTGTCAGCTACAAAAGGCTATTAATTTTTGTGTGTCCTCGGGATAATGAGCAGTCACTTTAACAAAAAGATTCAAGGAGAGTGTGGTCACAACTACACAAAAAGGTACAGCCTCAGTGACAAAAAAAGTGTGCAATTTTTTTGTCTCACGGTGTGACTGTGCAGTCATTTCTGCACAAACAATACCAAGACATATATTGACACACTCATATAATGTAGCCGCCTTTTTTGGGCACTATAATGGGGGTATTGTTTATGATGATCAAAACAATACCTAGAGGCCTGGAAAACTTTATCAAATGATAAGAGCACAACATGTTTATTTTCAACTCAAAAAATAATTTACCTACAGACACACTCAAAACTCATTCTGAATTGTCTCCATCTAAACATATAACTCAATATTTTCTTAATTTCTTAGGCTGTGGGTAAATCACATATATAATCACAATATTTTGGTGATACGGCAAATGACTCATGTTATCAGTCATCTCTGTGTTTTGTCCAGGATCCTTCATTAAATATATTCTGTGTTCCTGGGGAACACAGAATACAGAAATAGAAATGGCTCCTTATGCGATGTTTAAAGCTGTTGCCCAATACTTGATTTTAGAACTACTGTCTCATAAAAATGACTCATCTGCTTTTTTCTTATATCAAATAATACGCACATATGAACGTTTACTCACATATACTGTTGAGTCATCATATTCCCACTGAACGATGGAGCAACGGGGGGGTGGGGTGAGAGAAACAGAATTATTGCATTATTATGAGAAATAATCAAAAAGACTTTTTCATCTGCATTTACCCAATCTCCAGTTTAATTTAAATAAAATGTAATAATACACATTAGGTCTGTTTAACTTTCTCAGAATCTAAATATCATTCTGGGAATTATGCTTTCATCCTGCAAGTTGGGCTATGTTGACATTATTTTGGAGTTACGGCTGTGATGAGAAAAATTCTCACATTTACCAGAAAATAAAACAGAAAGAAACAAATGCTAGCTCCATTTACTTTAAAGAATGACACACTGCATAGTGTGCCAGATGTTAAAGATACAAGGAGCAATATTTAACACCGCAGTATTTCCTTTACCAACAGACTTTGGCTGACATGAGATTTTTCTTGCTTTTGCTGGCACAAAACATGACTTGCCAGTTATTATTGCTCCCTGGACATGAGAGGACTAGTAAAAACAATGACTCTTACAAAACATGAATGTGCCATTTAGGTGAGAATAATGATCTTGTTCTTGCAACAGGCTTGTTAAGCTACAGGCTGCAGACTGTTACATGTACTCTGGCTTAGCATAAATAGGAGAAGCCATTATCAACACTATTGGTTCTCAAATGGGAGAGGGCCCATCGTTGGGGGGTTTAGAGGGACTGCAGAGAGGGCGCAGGAGACCAGGAGAAAAATAACGAATGCATCTGAGTTTTTGCAGATGCACTTGTGATTAGCTTCATTTGAGCAAAATTGAATTTGCATTCTTTTTTAAGTTGATGTCTCCATGATGGCTGATTGTTTAAAATTGTGGAGTGGTGAGGGTTTGAAGTTTTTTTTTTTAGCTTCTGAAGGGGGCAAAGCAGAAAGAGTTTGACATCCACTGACCTGCACAAAGATGGACTTGCTTGTTACTAAGCTAAGCTTACTGGCTACTGGTATTAGCTTTATTTACCCAATGTGTAGTCACTAATATGTCCAGTTGAAAGTTGACTGTGGTGGTAACACGCTGCTGCATTGCGTGTTACTGTCATGGTCCTGTTACACTGTTTGGGTATTTGATAGATTTTTCTGTTGTTTTAGTGCTATTCTAGTAATACAGGATTCCTGTTTAGTTGCTGTTCTAGTGTTAGCTTCAAGTTCTTGGTTTTCATTTAGCTTCAGTTCCTTTTGTTAATGTTTTTTTCTCCCGTTTATAGTTTCTTCAGTGTTTTCCTGTCTGTTCCTGTTTCTGTCTCATTTCTGTGTAAATGTCTTGGCTCTCCTGTGCTCCCTAGTCTAATATCTTGTTACGTTTTAGTTGACTTTTAGTCATTTCCTGTTTCTCTGTTAATTTTACTTCCTTCTTCTCTATTTTGTTGTCCTTCTGTGCTCTCCAATCAATTATAATCATTCAAATTTATTTTTTACCTTTCATGTTTCAGTGGCTGCCTGTTCAGTAACAGTTGTTGGTCATTATTTTGAAAGTTCATCCTCTCTTGTGCTCTTCTTCCTCCCTGTTTGATTGGGACTGTGTTGATTATGCGCACCTGTGTCTGATTCCCCAGCTGTGTCTAATCCCCATTTAGCCCTGCATTTGCTCTTTGTTCAAGGTGTTTGTTATATTTCCCTGTGTGTTTCTGGATTTGTCTTAATTTAATATTTTGTTTGTTGTTTTCAGCTTGAATAAAAAACTTGCCTGCAGTTATTAAAGTCTGCCTCCTGTGTCCTACAATTGGGTTCTAACTCGTACACTTCACCTTCCATGACAGATGGTGTTTGTGCAAATAAAAAAAGATACTGTAAAGTCTTAATGGCCACATATTGGTTTTTGCCATCTGTATAATACATCCAGGTAAGCCCATGCACTACTGAAAATGCTAACTATTCTAACAATCAGCATTACCATATAATTTAAATAGTCTCATAAAGTTTTATTTGGCATTTATAAGTTATTTATAGATTAGGTAAGGTAATAGTCTAGTGTTACCTGTGACTCATCTATGAGGATATCCTTGATGAAGGGCTGACCCTGAGGTTCTCCGTAGTTCATCCTCACATAATGGACTTGGTAACCTCGGATCTGACCGTGCTGTCGTTCGGGTGCAGGGGCTCGCCATTTCACCCTAACAGCCGAGGCGTTCACAGTTTCTGCCTCCACCCCTCGCGGAGGACCACTTGGAACTAAAAATGCATTTTTGGATAGAAGTCAAGGGTCACAGATGATGGGCATTTAAACCTCTCAATTAAAGGGTTTCACTTTAGTGAACTTTCTTTCTAGTATAAAAAAAAAAAAAAAAAAAAAAAAAGATTTCAGGGGCAGATAAAAAAGCCAAAAGCTAAAAAATGTAAAAACTACAACCCTCCAAAGAGTCTAAAACTGCTCTGATGTCAGAGAAAAAAGTCAAAATAGTAAAAAATGAGAGAGCTTGAGGAAAAACATGGAGGAAAAAAGCAGTGGAGGATAAGAAGCAAATGTAGAAAAGATAAGAATGGCAGATAGAAAAGGATTTGTTGCCAGGGGCAGATAAATAGTGGCAGGCAGTCAAAGAGAAAATACTGTTATCAAGAAAAACCTCTCCCATACTGCCAAGAACTACAGTTCTCAAAAAGTGAAAAAAATATACTGACGAAGAGAAAAAAACTGCAGCCACCTTTATCTATTTCACAAACCCACCAACAAGCACTTTAATGAATACTGGAATAAAAAAATTAACAATCAAAAATATCACAAAATTACTCTAGATACAGTAAGATACACTGCATTAGCTCAGATGTATCCAAATAATTGTAAAGGGACTGGAAAGGATTTGGTAGGGCAGATTGGTGGTAAGAAAAGCCAAGGTGAGGGAAGATTGAGGTACACTGACAGCCTTGTTATTGTAAGAGGGGACTATTGCTAGCTTTAGACGGGAAAATCTCCAGCATTACTTTTCCTTAAAAGAGGGGCTTTTAGAAGAAAGGGGAAGGTGAGGAAAAAATATACTGGTTCCAAAAAAAAAAAAAAAAAAAAAAAAGAAAAAAGAAGAGGATAAAACCAGCTGCCGGAAAAAAAAAGGGGCTGCTGTTGACAAGAGAAAGCAGTGGTGAGGGGGTTGCAGGAGGAGATTTCTATATGTTGGTGGATTCTGGTGGTTACAAAGGAATAAAGAGGAGATTGTCAACACTGGAGGGTCTGACAGTGGTTCACAAATGCATTGTCCTTTTAGACTGCAGCGCAAGGACAGAGTAAATGATTTTACTGGCCAGTAGAACAAGCTTGCTGTTAGTTTAGGGTGCTTTGAGCTCATGAATGCTTTGTTAGTGAGTTAGAGGTAGCCACTATTAGGAGGGAGAACCATCCTATTTTTATTTTTATCTTTTTTTTAGGAACATACCATCTTCCTCGGTGCGGATAAGCAGCTGTAAACTTTCTGGTCCTTCCCCAGCTTCCGTCTGCGCCCGCACTGTTATGCCATATTCAGTCCATTTCTCTAGGTTTTCCAGGAGATATGGAGAACTTTCCGGAGAAATTCCATCAATTCTTTTAGTTGTTTTGTTGCCCTCTGTAGTGGAGTACTGGATGCAGTATCCCGTAATGATGCCGTTCTGAAACTCCACAGGTGGTGGTGCCCAACTTACCAGGATGCTGGTAGAACTGGGACTGGTGCATTTGATGTCCTGAGGAGGTGCTGAAGGAACTGATTGGCCAGTTTTGAGGAAGTACAGTAGGGGTTGTTTGGGTAAATGTTATTTGGTTGTGTGTACAAGTTGTTATTGGTGGGTGGAGAGGTGAGGAAGTGAGGTTTGCCGTGAAGGAATGGGAGTAAAATTGAGCAGATGAGAGACAGAGAGCAAAAGACAAAGAAACACAAAATGAAAACAAAACACTGGAGAACAGAAGCTCTTTTGAAAAATGACCATAGAAATCAAGATGGCTGAACAGAGATACTGAATGATGGGTGTCAACTTCTGTTTGGTAGAGATGTTTGATCAATGAAAACGAGTGAATGACTTTAAAAGAAATGCAACACAAAAACACTGACTAGAGCTCAAAACACACATACCTTCCCATAACTTGTCCTTACAGCCTACAAGCCTCTGTGATCCATGTTGGACTTCTCATGTCTATCTGCAAACCTTTTCTTACCTTGTTTTACTGAGTCTCTTACAGACCTCAGATTGGTAGCCAACAAATGGACGTTTTTCTGGCAGTCTTAAATGAATTTCTTGGTACTATATTTGCAAAATACAGCATCTAAAGTTAAGTTCTGGAAATCATTATTGGCCTATTATATATTTGTTGAAATATCAATTCTGAGGTCAGCTCCAGCTAAGGTCTGGATTCATGATGGCTCCTTTTTGACAATGCAACAATGCCACAAATGTATCTAATTAAAATCTATAAGACTTTGCCTTACATGTATTTGCATTTGCATTGTCAAAATTGGATCTTGTTTCTCTCGCTCGCTCGCTCTCTCTCTCACACACACACACACACACACACACACACTGCAGTGTGTGCGGGTAGACCTACGTGTCTGTGGTGTGTCAATGGACACTTCGTTGGTATATGCCCCAATTCCATTTTTGCTTTTGGCAGCTAGCTGGAAAGTGTAGGTGGAAAAGGGCTTCAAGTTCTTGAGTAGGTAGGATGTGGTGGGCTCAAAGCTCACTTTCTTCTAAAGGGACAAGAAGACAAGAGTTAACTTTTAATAACTAGATCAATTCACATTCTCTCTGCCATGTATCCATTTATACAATTATCTTTGACTCTATTATACACTCATCAAGAGCATGAATGTCATTGTAATTTGGGGAATTTAATGATTTCTTTGAACTGTTATTTTCCCAGCATGGAATGATTGTACAGCTTGCATTTTTGATAAATAAAAAACAAAAACAAACAAACAAACAAGAATTGGGTGCACAAATTTGAGGTTTGGATTTTCTCTAATCCACATAGGGTCATAAGTATACATACAAGCTCAAATATATACATACACCGCCACTAATATTTGGCTAAATGTCTTTTAGCAAGTTGCACCAGATGCTTTTGGTAGCCATCAAGAAGCTTCTTGCATAATTCTGGCTGGATATTTGACCACTCATCTTGGCAGAATTGGTAGAGTTCATTTGAATTTGGTTTCCTGGCATAGACCAGGGTTTTAACCATGGTCCACAAATTTTCAATAGGACTAAGGTCAGGGCTTTGGGAAGGCCATTCCAGCCTGCTTTATCCATTCCATTTTGCGTTTGGGATCATTGTCCTGTTGGAACAGCCAGTTGTTTTATTTTCAACCATCTAGCTGCTTTGAGGTGAATTTGAAGAATTTGGAGGTGGTCCACTGGTACCACTGACAGCTCCAGAGCATGATGCCACCACCACCATGCTTGACAGCTGGTGCTATGTTCTTAGGTTTGAAAGCCTCACCTTCACTCCTCCAAACATACCTCTTGTCATTGTGGCCAAATAGCTCAATTTTTGCCTCATCTGCCATAAAACCTTTCTCCAGACGGAATTAATCTTGTCCATGTGGGCAGCTGCAAATTTCAGCTGAGCTTAAATATGTCAGTTTTGGAACAGGGGCTTCTTTCTTGGTCTTCTCATTTGAGGGTGACAGCTTGAGTCTTTTCCAGACCTTGGCAAAGTGGGGACACATCTGAATAATTTGTACTTAGATAAAATTGTTTGAACTGGGAATCATAGAATCTGCCATTGTTTAGAAATGGCTACAAGAAACCTTCCAAACTTGTGTAAATTTACAATTTCCTTCTTAGCTCTTCCCTGAGATCCTTGGACTTGTCCATTGTTCTGAGTATTGGTCAATCCAAAGACTGTTGTTAGAGAAATCCTTTTTTGCAAAGAGAAACTACCAGCTGTAGCCAGTCATGATCACTAATGACATATTAATATGCATTGCAGAACCTTCAGCACCACTTATTAAAATATTTAACTGAGTGTCTGTGCACCCAATTCTTGTTTTTTTTAACAGTGGCGATCACTGCCGATACACCTGATACTTGCCCTTACTTGACGTGAACAGCTGGTTAACACCAAACGTATCACCACTGAGACGTCTGATCAAATGCACTTTGAACCGTTCGTCCTATCGGGAAAATTCAAACGGTTTCTGAAAGCTGAGAAATTGCACTTCACACTCAACATAGGGTTATTACAGTAATTTTTGCAGGAAGTCCATAAATGGTGGCACTTTGTAAATAAATGGTTAAAGTTATTAAAAATGCATGCTATACAATGACTCCACCCTGGAACAATTTAAAGAATTAAACCCCCCAAATTACCATGCTCATAATGAGAGTATATAAACTTCTGACCACAACTGTATGTATCAAATTATAAATCTAGGAAAATAGTCCATTTAGTGACAAATCTGTCTGTCCCTCCAGCCTTACCTCCTCTGTGTCATCAACTCGTCGGTAAACAAGTTCATATCCTGTGATCTGGTTGTCTGGGCCCCCCTGGGTCGTTGGAGCCACCCAGGATAATAGGATACTGGTTTCAGACTTGGCTTCACCCTTAAATTCTAATGGTTGGGATGGAACTACAGAGGAAGAGGATTGTTAAAAGAAAACTAATATTACATCTTAATCATTATATGCCATATTGCCCTTGCTTCCCATATTTTACCTCCAGTTTTGGCTATAATCTGCAGGTCTTGGGACAAGGGGCCATCTCCTACAGAGGTAAAGGCCAGCACTCGGATGTAATAAGTCTTGTTAGGAGTCAAATCCTGGATGGTGATGAAGTTGGATCCGCGCACCATCTGCTTCTCCCACTGCTCAACACCGGTGCACAACACAATGTATGAATGCAAGCAGACACCACAGATGCACTCTAATGTCTTATACATCTCAGCAACACAAGTTATCATCTGTCATGAATAAATAGTAACAACAAAATTAAGTCAAGCCACGCACACAGAAATACACACCTGGTTGACTGGCAGTGAGTTGTCAGAAGTGTAATACACTCTGTAACCAACCACCTGTCCATTAGGTTCCTCGGGCTCATCCCAGTGAATCATTGCTGTTGTGGCACTCAGCATTCGACCTATGACCTACAGATAAAAAGAGGAAAATTTAGTAACAAGTGTAAAAGCAACACAAATATGAATATGTTTGAACCTGCATGTCACTAATAGGCAACAGGGGTTAAAAGAAGTGTGATTATATATAAAAGCAGTTTAATGTGACTGCTTGAAGACTGCAACCCTGCACTGTACAGTGCTGTGAAAAAGTATTTGCTGATTTCTTTTTTTTTAAATATTTGTCACACTTACATGTTTCAGATCATCAAACAAAGTTTAATAATAGACAAGAATAACCCGAGTAAATTTAAAATGCCGTCTTTAAACAATGATTTCATTAATTCAGGAAAAAAGGTATCCAAACCTACCTGGCCCTGTTTGAAAAAGTAACTGACCTAATAACTAATAAACCTAATAACTGATTGTGCCACCCTTGGCAGGAAGAACTGCAATCAAGCATTTGCAGTATTGCAGTTATTGCTGCCAAAGATGTGCTTTGTCCACTATTTTTTAAATCTTTTTTCTGACCCCTGTTTTCTTTCTCTTTCTGCCCCTTTTCTTTTTCTTTCCCTCCTTCTTCTCTTTATTGCTTCTCTCTATTTACTAACCTGCCCCTCCCGACCTGTCGGCTCTGGCATTGTATAACTATACAGATACTAATGTGACTAATAAAATATATAAAGAAAGAAAGAAAGAAAAGAAACAATACCAAGAGGAGTGCTATAGACTATAGAGAGTCTATAGCACATATATAAATAAATAAAGAATGATCGACCTGTTACAGGTCATGCCAAAGCGTCTCACTTGGAATTAAATCCGGACTTACTTTTTCACACAGGACCAGGCAGGGGTCCTTTAATAAATAAAATAATTGATTAAAAACTGCACTTTGTATTTACTCGGGTTTTCTGTCTAATAGTAAAATTTGCTTGATGATCTGAAACATGTGAGTATGAAAAATATGAAAAAAAAAAGAAAGAAAAAAAAAAGAAAAAGAAATCAAGACTGAAATGCATTAAAATAGAGGTTACATAAATGCAATTACTTTTTGAACCACAAATACCACCTTACTTTTATGCCTAATTAGTTAAGTTGCATATTACAAACATATCTGCTCAGACTTATATAATACAGTATGTGAGGTGAAGACTTTGGAATTTAGGAAGGAATTTGATAGGTGGGCACTAAAGATGAGTGCCCCAATTTGGTCTCTGAGCAAATGTAAATGATTTATAGGCCTGATTAATGGCCAGAAACATGCTTTTTTTTTTTTTACGATGACTTTTTGGATATAAAACTTCAGTGTTTTATCCAATTCCACATTTTTGTATTCCACATTTTGCATAATTATCATTATGTATTAAATCCTGAGATATGAACCTTTCATAAAACCTTTCAAGCCTTTTTCAAGCTCCAGAGACAACCTTTCAAGAAATTCTTATCAGTTCATGCCAGTGTATGTTTGCAGCAAATCTGAAATTCCCTCAAGGCTTTTATGAAAATGGAACAGGATGGATAGACAGTTCCAGCCATGGCTGTCTCAGAGTCAAAAATAGCCACAATCCATATTTGGAAACAACATTCATATCACTGTAAAAACTACTTTCCGCTTTGTCAAATAAAGGCATCATCCTGACCTGTCGAGGAGGCGAGGAGGGGGCCTGCTCAGCTGTGCGAGCCTCCACTACCTCGCTGGAGGGGCCCTGACCGATGGTGTTGACAGCTGCCACCCGAAAGTCATAGTGGGAGTAAGGGCTCAGGCCGCCCACACTGTAGCGCGTTGTAGCAATGCCATCAATCTCTTTATAGGGGTCCTCTGAGCCTTTGGCGCGATGCTAGATGAAACAAGAGATGAAAATGGGAAGGAAGAAGAAGTACAGACTGAATTAAAGCTGCAGTACCCAACTTTGTATTGAGGGACAGCTACAGCTCTGTCTGTATACATAATGTATACATAAATACAGCAAAACTGTATAAAACCATGCTCATATTTACTAATCCAGATTTATGTTAAAATATACAGAGTGAAATTTGAGGAAGTCCAGTGTAGGAGTCCTGGAACCAGTTATTTAATTTATTCTTTATGAATTCACCACTTCTTGAGAGTAGGGAGTGCTCACAGGATGCCAGATTCACTTTGAGCAATTTGTGAAAGGTTATTAGTATCAGGAAAAACAGGAGATCCCTTCCTTTGCCAGCCCTACTAAGCATTTGAGGCTGTTAACATCACTTTATATTGATAAAATCTAGTGCTTAGATATGAAACCCCAATTCCAAAAAAGGTGGGATGCTGTTTAAATAAAAACAGAATGCAACAATTCACAGATCTCACAAACCTATATTTTATTCACAATAGAACATAGAAAACATCAACTGCCTTAAAACAATGTCTTTTTGAATTTGATAGCATCAACATGCCTCAAATAAGTTGGTACAGGGCCGTATTTACCGTTGTGTAGCATCCCATCTTCTATGGACAACAGTCCATAAATGTCTGCGAACTAAGGAGACCAACTGCTGGACCTTTGGAAGAGGAATGCTGTCCCATTCTTGTCTGGCATAGGATTCTAACTGCTTTTCTTTGTTGTATTTTTTGTCTCATAATAGCCCAAATGTTTTCAGATGGTGAAAGGTCTGGGCTGCAGGCGGGCCAGTTCAGCACCCAGACTCTTCTACTATGAAGCCATGCTGTTAGATGCGGTATGCAGTTTTCCATAGGCCCTAATGCTCCCTCAATACCATCAGAGATGCAGGATTTTTAACTGAGCGCTGATAACAAGCCGGATGGTCCTTCTCCTCTTTAGTCCGGAGGACTCGGCATGCATGTTTTCCAAAAAGAATTTCAAATTTTGATTCGTCTGACCATAGAACACTTTCCCACTTTGCCTCAGTCCATTTTAATTGAGCTTTGGCCCAGAGAAGATGGATGTGGATCATGTTCATAGATAGCTTCTTTGTATGATAGAGCTTCAACCTGCCCTGTATTCACAGACAGTGACATTTCTGGAAGTGATCCTGAGCCCATGCAGTGATTTCCATGACAGATTCATGCCTGTTTTTAATGCAGCGCTGTCTGAAAGTTCAAAGATCACAGGCATCCAATATTGCTTTTCAGCCTTGTCCATTGCTTAGAAATATTTCTCCAGATTCTCTGAATCTTTTAATAATATTATATAATGAAGATGATGATATATTCAAAGTATTCACACTTTTAAATTGAGGAACATTATTCTGAAATTGTTCCACAGTTTGTTTGTTTTTTTGCTGATTGGTGAACATCTGCCCATCTTTGCTTCAGAGAAACTCTGCTTCTCTAAGATGCTCTTTTTATACCCATTCATTTTATTGACCTGTTGTGATTTCACCTAATTAGTTGCAAATTCTTCCTCCAGCTGTTTCTTTTTAGTACCACTCACTTTTCTAGCCTTTTGTTTCCCATATCAACATTTTTTAGATGTGTTGCTGCCATCAAGTTCAAAGTGACCACATTTTTCATGAAATAGTAAAATGTCTCGGTTTAAACAATTGATATGTTTTCTATGTTCAACTGTGAAAATCTTGGTTTATGACATCTGCAGTTCTGTTTCTATTTGGACTTTACACAAAATCCCAACTCTCTTGGGGTTTATGTGTTTATGTGGTTGGAAGTCTGTCATACCTGTATGATATAGTAGGAGACGGGCTCAGGATTTCCAGAATCCCAGGTGAGAGTGATGCTTGTTGCAGTTCTCTCCGTCACCACAGGGGTGCCAGGAGCCCTTGGCAAAGCTGAAGTGGGAGGAAAAAAAAAATACACCATCCCCTGATGTTGCAAAAAAAATAATATTTTAAAATTTCCAAAGCTGAAAACAATTAGATGATGAGACCAGCTTAGCGTCAGAATAATATTGTGACAATAATCTATACAAGCACACACTTATGAGCACAATTAGACTGACTACTGGACCAAAGTAATAAAGTCAGTTTAGAAAATGCTATTTATCACCTCAAAGGCATTTTTAACTTTCCAAAATGCTGAAACTCAGAAATGTTTCTTTTTCTTTAGCTACTTTTAGACAACATTTTTCAAATAACTTGGGATGGGGGCATGTCTAGCAGTGGGCTGCATCACATCTTCTTTTAAGGGCTCTAAAGAAACCCATTACTGTAGTTTTGAAAGCAAATGTTTTCTTAGTGTTGCTTGACACAGGATTTCAGCTGTTCAGCAGAGTAGGGCCTTCTTTGCCATATATATATATATTTTTTTTTTTCTAAACTCAATAAATATGGCCCAGAAATGGCAGTGCAGTTTTGGGTTTTGTTTTCTTTTGGTCTTTCTTTTTTTTTTGTTGCGAGGTAAAGTCTTATTGTGGAATCAATGATCAATCACTGAGCTCACGCACAGTTTTGCACAAAAAATTAATCAGCACAAAAAAAAATCCTCAGTTTCAGCATTTGACAAGCTGTGTTTGCACAATTTTTAAACAAATATAGAGTTTAGTTTCGCACATCACTGCATTCTGCTTTGATTTAAATTTCTTTACAGCAACTTAGGAAATGGAGTTTTATTTAAAACCAAATTTAAAATAACAAACTAATGCTTGAGTGTTCACACTGATACAGCTGGTAGAGAAAATGATTTTGCACCTGAAAGCATTAAGAAGACTCTTAATGCTCTTTGCCAAATTCACACCAAAAACCTATGCTTTGTTCCTATTGCACTTTAATAGGTTCTGCTTCATTTTAATTAATTGTAACAAACATAGCTGTGTTTGTAGCTGTTTCTGAGTGTTACACACTTTATTAGAGTGTTTTCAGGGACTATTTGTCCGCTTGCATGCGGTACAGAACTACATATTTAGTGCATTCATTACAGGCACTCATTAATTTCCTCTTTAATGCAATTGTTTTACTTATGTATATTTAAAAGAGCACTCATGGAAGCAAGTTTGTCAAAATAATTTTTAGTTAATACACATGAAAGAGAGAATGCACTGTTTTGCCCTCTCAAAATACACACATCACATTTGAGTAAGGTTGTTCCATCACTTTTTTTTTGCTATCCTTCCACTACTCACCTTTCACTATAATCTGTGCCACTGCCTCAATCACACCAAGTGTTGACATGGCAACGCAGGTGTAATTGTTGGACTGCCGTACATCAGTCAGTTCCAGCACATTGCGGCCAATGGGCATGTCATCCTCAGGTGTCAGGTCTTCTGCTCCCAGCATCCATTTCACATATGGCATGGGTGAGCCTACCGCCACGCAGGTGATGTTGACGTTCCCTCCTGGCATGATTTCGCTATCCGCCGGAGGAATGGAAAAGCGAGGGGGGACACGACGCACTGGACCAAATGGCGATGAAGGCAGGAAGGCAAGAGAAGAAAAACGGTTAGAATTTAATGACTGTGCAGAGCAGTGGAGAACTATCAGGGGGGTTTGAGGTATGAGATGAAGTTTTATGACATTCAAGTTAGAGTACAAGCATTCGAGCAGTCTGGTACACTACCATTAGGGTGCGTGTGATATCATATTAATGTGAGTTTTAATATTTTATGAACACGAAAGAGAGAAAAAAAATGGAGAAAAAAATCACAACACACACACACAAACACACACACACACACACATGCATGCATTCACAGAGAAAAACAGTATATGACATATTGCACTGGACTAAGATGTACAGGTGGGTTTAGCCCTTCAGTACTGCACATAGCCCACAGCTGAGCCACACAAATAAAAACTGTCAGTTTAATGGAAAGAAAAAAAACCAACAACTCAAAAGAGGAAAGACTCAAAAGAACCATTCGGTCATTTCGGTACCAACCTTCTCGCAGCTCTGCAGTGGGAGATATGACATGGTGGGAGGAGGAGCGAAAAGAAAGGAAAATGCAAAATATCAGAAAGAGAATAGGAGACAAAGAGGAATAAGTTAGACAAAAAGAGCTTTGCACGGTAGCACAAGTCAGAAAGGAAAAGAGAACAAGAAAGGACGAGTAAGAAAGTCTGAGGAGAGAAGCAAAGGAGGCCATACATGGCCAATGGTGGTGAAAGCCTTCCTGTTTAAGGCAGACTCCTCTGCCAGCTGTCTCCATAGACTGCCTGTCAAACACTCACTGAGCAGCTCTGCAAGATTTCCCTGGCCCTGCGAGCACTGTTAGATGCACATCACTGACTGTATGCCGCTTGTGTGTGTCTGTGTGTTTGAGTGTGCATGTGGGTTTTATATATATATATATTTAGTGTATGACATAGGTGTGTATCCTAATGTGCGTGAATTCAATCCTGTGTTTGCTTTGTATCCCCAGGAGCGATGTTGGAGCCAGAAAAAAAAAATGCTACACTGTTTAGAGCCCTTTTTTTGGAGGGGAGGGTTGAAGGCAGACAACAGAGCAAAAGGCCCCAGGAATAAAAATGTCTCCAAGATTCAAGCATTTTGTGGGTATGCGTGTGAATGTGCGCGTGTGTCGAAGGAGCAGAGGAGAAGACAGTGCCTGAGGAGGTGAGATGCCTGTCAGATTTGGAGAGAAATACAAGTTTTAACCAGACAATGATTTGGTTTTTCTCTGAGGTCTAAAGGCTAAGAAGGAAGGGCAGAGAGATAAATGGCTGGAGTGAAACATTTAGGCCAGCCTTAACCTGAAGAACTCTCATTCTCAAACCATCCATTTCATGGTTCAATAACTAAAGAACTATGAAATATAGCAGGCTTAAAAGCATTTTATTTCATTAGTAAATTGCATATATGCCTAACAAATATGTATGTTATGTATATGTAAATTTCATCTCATCCACAACATAATCATTGGAATCCCTCCATCGTATCAATAAACTGTTCAAACTCTTACCTCTGACATAAAGGTTAGCTGGAGTGGAATAACGTGTCCCATCGCTGTTGGTAGCAACGCACTCATACTTCCCCTGGTCTGACTCCTCACTCATCTCTATCTGCAGGGCACCTGGATGCATGGAGGGATGGAGAGAAAGAACAGAAGATAAAGAGAGGACAGAGAGTCACACCGACAGATAGATAGGAGAAAGAGCAATCACACAGAAGTGGACGACATTAGGAAATTCGATACAGTAAGTAAATACATTAACATATAAATGGTAAAAAAAAAAAACAAAAAAACAAACAAACAAAAAAACTGCAGAAAGAATAAATGAGTCTGAGGGCATCTTCAGCAAAAACAAGCTGAACTCTTTCTGAGGAACGTAGGGGTACAAAGGGAGCCAAATCTCTACCACTGTCAGCAAGAATCTGCCCAAATCAAGGGTCAGCTTCCTGATTAGGAAATATGAATAAAACAAAAAACAGAAAAAACGGAGGGTGGTGGGGAACCCACCGATACAAAGCCTACAAAAATGGAGAATGTGGTCTTTATGTAAAGCACAAACAAATGAAGCAAACAGCTAAAATATACAGAAATCCAGTCACAGGTACTGTATGTTGAAAAAAAAAAGGTGCTGAAAATTGAGATGCAGTTACAGTAAGGAACAAATCATGTTTCATTTTTCAAGGATAAAGTTTGACAAAGATATTGCCATGGCAATAAGATATCCCCAACCCTTTCGGATCCACCAATGGGATCAGGAGTGTGATGTCAATTTAAAATACACCCAATAAGGAGGCAAAGACATCAACCGACCTCCATCAAGGCCAACAGATGAAAAAATAGAACGACATACGCAAAGCCTTGGGAAGGGACCGATGTTTTCTCGCTCCCTGAAAATAGAAAAACGGTCAAAAAGAGTCAACCAGAGGTTCTTTAAAGATGGTGTGGTAAGGCAAAAAAGCGCCCATAAAAACTTTATCAAAAAAGTGGTTGTTTGGGGCTTTTTATCAGTAATGAGAGAGAAAAGAGAAAGTAATGGGTAAAAACCATGAAAGTATGTGCATTTCTGTGTGTGTGTGTGTGTGTGCAGGTTTGAGTATTTATGTGTGCGTGTGAGCGCACTCATGTTTGCAAGTGTGCTGAGTCTTTGCCATCTGGACTTTTCAGCCTGAGTGAACAACAGCTGGGAGGAAAAACAAAACTGGGACGTTTGATTGGGCAAATAGAGACAAGGTAGACGGAGAGGCCAGGTCAAGCTTAGGTCAAGACCTCAAAAAAAAAAAAATAAAAAAAAAAGGAAAAAAAAATCAGGTCACAAAAATTTAAAAAGCAACAAACAAATAGAGGTAGAAGTGAGTATGCGTCTTTCACCTCAAACTAAGCAACAAAGAAAGAAACCCAGGTCGTAAACATATCATGCTTTTGATTGGAAACACAGTTGATGTGAAAAGTTAAATGGCATTAAACTGATGGATACAAAAGAGAGATCACACCATAATGAGGAAGGAAGCAATGGATTTCTTTGTTACAGAGTGAATGCTGAGGCTGAGATGGAAAAATTAAAGTGTGAAGAGGTTGATGAAAAATTAGAAGAGGGGAGGTGACAGTCATAGTATAATGAATTGCTTGCTCAACTCCAATTCCTCCTCTTGCACCTACTGCAGATCTGAAGCAGTTGGATGAGTTTTACCAATGTCACAGAGTCTTGAGTCTTTTGGACTAAACCCCATATTGATTAACCCACCCGGGGCTGCTTTTCAGATCTGTGAGACAAGTAGGAACCAGGGGTTGAAAAGGAATCAGGCCACTGTGTCATGTTGGTCCTCCCAGCAGTCTTACCTCGTATGGGCGTGCCACCTGAGTGGGCAATGAATGCACGAGATTAGAGAAGGAGAAGAAGAAGAAAATGTTAGTACCACAGAAGGAGAAGGGGATAAGGGAGGGAGGGACTGGGGGGGTGGGGGGGAGTAACTTGGCAAGGAGAAGAATCAAATTAGAGAGAAAGACTCAAAATATAGATCTTTACAGAGAGGAAGAAGAAGCATAAAGGAAATAGAATAAACTAAGACAGAATAAGCCTGAGAAGAAGAAAAACTGATCTTAGATAGAGTGATAGACAGTGATAGAGCTATAAGGAGATGGGTTATTGATTTGACTTTATTGACTTGTAGCAGGGGTAGATGTGGCTACAGGAGAAGCGTGTCTGCACTGCACTCATCTGGGTGTCTAAAAAGTGTACTGTGAACTCTAAGTTTATTAACTAAAGTGCTCCTGTCCTCTAAATGGCTCGTACCCACGTTTAATCCTGCTAGTTGCGAAATGTGTTAAAATCTCCCTTAGATAATGTGACATTCGACCCGTGCAAGCACCCGCTATCTTGGTTTACGTATAAGAGCCCAAAGTGCAAACAGTCAGGCTGAAGTGTGGCATCTGAGTTCATCTGAACAGCGACTAGTAAATTCACTCTTCGCCAGTCACATCACAGGTCTCTATTTTCTGAAACAGCTGTGCCAATTACAGTGATGCATGATGACAACAGCTCCAAAAACAGCAAGAGGCTGATTAAAAAATGTTATTATTGTCTGGGTGGTGCCAAAAGGCGCATCCTAAAAACACAACACATCAAATTTGCAGCCAAAGGCAGATGGTGTGGGTTTTTAATTCAAGTTGTGCATTAATACCAGAAACAAACAATAAAAATGTGGAAGAAGCCTTTGATGTCCCTTAATCTATCTGAGCTACCTTAAATGATAAATGCTGACATCCGGCTTCACACACATTAAACATATTTTATGGTGATTTAAAAGAACCTGCTGTCTGGAGAGCGGTTAATTAAGTTGATTTATTTACAGAAATCATAAATATATTTTCATACTCTGTCACAGAGCTACGTATTTAATTTGCGCTCGCTGATGAAATCACAACAGCATGGTTCTCAGATAACTTTTCCCAGCACATCTACACATATTTTCCACCAAAATGGTGATGCCCCCGCTCGGCGCTGACTTATTTGACTGAACCCACACCTGTTTGTGCGGCGCGCGCACAGTGTGGTCGCACAGCGAGGTAAAGTAATTTAAAGGTCAGGAAATTACCAAACTGATGAAGCGCAAGCTGTTGTGCCACCACAAAAATAGGGCTTATCACATCAGAGAGCTTTCAGCGGGACTTCAACTGACAGCAGAGAAATTTTCACCTAAAATCAGCAGCAAGCGTCGAGCTGATGCCTCAGCTCCTTGTAATCAAGAGCAACGGGGCATTTGTCTCATCTTAAAGTATCAAAATTGAAAATGTTAAGTATAATTAGGTCTTTTAAGGTAATGCTAAAGCCAGCTTCTACTTTGTTTTTCTCAGTGTCATACTCAAATCTCAAATTAAATAACTAGCATGGCAAAAACATCTGTTTTGATCTACTATAACTCTAGGTTAGAAAGTAGATTTGCAATTTAACAGAAAGAAAATGTAGAAAATCTGATTAAAACAAATCCTCCCACTATTAAAAATTATTACTAACTGTTCCTCATTCCAGTAATCAACCAAGCTCTTCAGAAGTCTAAGTCCTTGCATTACAGGAAATTTTAAGCTGTAGTAATCATACATTTGGCCTAATATGCACATATATATATATATATATATATATATATATATATATATATATATATATATATATATATATATATATATATATATATATATATATATAAAAGAAAGTAAATGATTAAAATGCTAAAGTAAAATGCTTAAGAGAGTTCAAATGATTATTGGGGCAAAGTAGTGGAAATTAAAACATTTTCATCACAGAATTTTCAATTATCAATAAACTGAAGATTGTTGTTTTTTTCTTTTTTAAACAGCTAATCTTTACAAAGCTCTTTTACACTAATGCGCAAAGTGCATTAGTGTGTTACAATTTGTGGCCATGACCAGACCGCTACTTTTATACTGTAGCAACTAGGCTTATATGTTTTCATATATACACATGTGTGCATATTACAATGCAGTGGTCTCAATTGATTTCTTTCATTCTGCCTCCACCAGTGGCCTCATCTTGCCATCTAGAGATTATAGCTATTGACCGGTAACTCTATCCAGCAGACTGGAGATAGTAAGTGGATGAGTGAATGGCAGGGTGAGTGAGTGAGTGAGTGAGTGAGTGAGTGAGTGGTGAGGGAAAGAATATTTGAATTAGTGAAGGAGTGGAAAAGTAAATAGGTGAGTGTGAGGAGAAATATTAAAACTCTTTGGGTGTGGAAAGGCTGCAGGTGCACAGGTGAGGGTGAGGTGAGCTACATCTAGGTTGACAGAGAGAGGTGTGTGTGTTGGTGTGTGTGTATGCATATCAACGTGTGCATGTATCCTCTCTGTAGCATCTACCTTTAACCAGTACAATGTGCGTGTATTTCTGTGGGTGTGTGCACATCTAAGCTTCATGTTGTATGTAACTGTTAGTAAAATGCATGCCATGCATTTTAATAACACTGCAATAGTTGTAAAAGTGAGCAGCAGCAATAACAGTAGCAACATTAGTGAACAGTATATAGAAAAGTGGACAGTGAGGGTGTGGGCCTCGGAACAGAAGCACTTACCAAAGGACTCTGTGGTTAAAAAGATACAAAGAGAAAAGAAACAGCATAGACATGGCATTACAATCGGACCATTAGTTACACAGAGGAGTTGACTTAGTAGAAACACCTTGAAAACTCCAATAAAAAAGTAATAGATATGGATTATCTACACAGAATTTTGTACTTTAAAGAAGCATACAGGTCAGACTATTTTGCAATCATAATAATCACATAACAGAAACTAACTATCAAATATTTTACATTTTAATTAAATCTTTGTAAATCCTTTAAATGTTTTTTTTTTTGAAAATTAAGATAAAAAAAGGATCAAATACAGGGTTTTAAGGGTTGAGCCAGATAATTACAAAAAAGAAGAAGAAGAAAAAAAAAAAAAGCAGGGACAAAAATGAATAGGTTGATATCCACACAGAAGCCAGAGACTTGGGTGTCCAATCACAAGAAAGGGGTTTTGGGTCCAGAGTTGGTCCCTGAAAGCAGAAGGAGGACTGAGGAGGGAAGGGACTGTGATGTGTGGGGATTTTACACACTACTGTGGCTCAAAAACAACAACAACAACAAAAAAAAAACTGATTAAAAATGGATCAGTGACTTGACTGGAACAGAATGAATTGTCCCCATTCTATTCAAATTTGTGTTTGAAATTTTGTCATCATATTTCCTCAGATAACATGAATGCATATTCCTGGGCTCAGTGTCACATCCATCCAGGACGCACTTTCCAAAAAATTAGGAAAAACACAATGTTATTCAATTGTTAAGTCACAGCAGTGAGCTCTATAATAGAGAGGCCATTCATTCAGTACATGCCACCACCACTTGGCTTTGCCTGTTAAATTTTGTCTGTAGATACAGCTGTTGAACTCTTGGTAGAGAGCTAGCCCACTGATGCTTCTCAGGGGCAGTTTTCTTTTTTTTCACGTTTTCCACACTGAAAAATTAACTGTTCGTGATGGTGACTTGCACAGGAAGACCTTTGATTTAGGAGAAAAGTTGGAAGTTCACTTTTAGAGGCTTTGACGAGTTTAGAAGGGTTGGTAACCATATACAGTCAACTCATGACATAGCAGCAGCAACAGCAGCAGCAGCAGAAAGAGAGAGAGGCAGCTGAAAAATACAGCCAGTATTCATAGCAGGAGGAGTGTGGGATAAGAAAAAGGGTTAAGAAGGGCAAGAAAAAGAGAAGGTTTGTAGGAACAGAAAATAAATAATGGGTATAAGGGGGAAGATATTAAGAAGGGGGATAAAAGCAAAGTTAGAGGAAAAAACTCTTGAGGCGGAAATCAAATCTGGGATTGAAGAGAAGGCAAAGAATGGGGGGATAAAAGCATTGGTTACCTGAGCGGAGCTGCTTGATTCTTCCATTGTTATTGGATGTGTTGACTGGGAGGAAATCCTTGAACCAGGTAATTTCTGGGTCAGGGTTGCCGCTAGCAGCGCATAGCATAGTGGCAGTCCGAGAACGCTCCACCACTTTTAGCTGGGGACCCATGTCAATGGTGGGAAACCCTGAGGGCAGCTGATCCTCTGGAAGGATTAGGTACACAAGTCAAATATTTAACCTAGTATTCATTCATGCAGCCCTTCCACCCTCACTTACACCACTTGTCATTTTTTTACTGTATAAAATAGAAAGTGGACATATTAAAAAAAAAAATTTTCAGACCTGATTTAATGATACTTGAATTGACAACATTTAGGCAATGGGTTTGGTCAGCATGGAAGTAATTATGCAATAAAAATGTTCTGAAACTCCACCCTTTAAAAGCAAAAACCGCTGCACCCCTTCAAACGGTCTGGCTAGTTTGAGATTCCTCGTCGTAAGTGCCGTTCTGACCACTTGGATCTTCTCACCTGTGTCAAAATTACAACCCTTCAACTTGAGTTTGATTTTGGGGAGGAAGAAGAAGGGGCAGGGAGGCAGTCTGGTAGAGCACGACAATTGTGTTGCTGCGGCTAAAAAAACAACAACAGCACCACTAAGAAGGTGCCAATGCTTGGCTGTATTGGATTCGTAACGGGGGGAAGGGAGAGGGGTGGGCCAAAGTGCTGTTCTAGCAAAGTCAGTGAAGAAGTGTGTGAAGTTTGATGGGTCTAGCTTGAACAGTATACATCTATGATGTGAATTGGAACATCTTGGGTGACATTGTTCTGGAGTTATCTCATTCACAAGATTTTCAGAAAACTTGACCTCTGACCCTTAGCTTAAGGTCAAGGTTGATGAGATTCTAACTCATCTGAGAATTTCAGTAGCTGCATCTATGATGTGAATTTGAACATTATACTGTAGGTCACATCGTTCTTGAGTTATGGCCAACGTGGAACAGACGCTGCCATCAACACCAAAGCCAAGGCTATGACAATAGCTTGACTTTTTATTCGAAACAGCCAAGCTAAAAAACTCACATTCAATGCACTATAAGCAATTGCATGAAGGCATGCTGCATAGTTCAAGTTGTTTATACTGAATTTTCTCCCTCAGATGCACAGATAATGAATTCATGGTGCACAACCCCGTGAATTCTAAATAAAATGAGCCTTTTCCAGCTTCTGACTGCTTCTCTTGAGTTGTACCTGAAGCCTTTGCTCAGCTGCATGACTGACCCATCTGACACAAAAGTTGATGTTTGCTCTAAATCCAAGTTTTAGGTCTGTGGTAAAAGTGAAAATGTGCAAGTGAAATTGCCTAGAGCAGGACTTCCATCAAGAGATTTAAATATATCAGGATTGCTGGAGACAACCTTGATGAGCCCAAATGTAAACTAGGTATGTTTTTTGGTTTTTACGACATGCTTAAGATGGCTATTGCTAGTGAGTTATTTTTGAAACAACAGCTCTGCAGTAATGTGTATTCCTATTTGTGTAGTTCTTTTCTTTCTAAAAACCAAGACAAGTAACGAGAAAAGCACGACCTGTAGAGTACATCACTTTTCTCTATACGCCAGCAGCACCTATACAGTATGATGACTAGTTAGAACTCCCCTTTACACAGGATAAACTAGGACATTATCTTGCAATATTTAGCCTCATCACACAACACCGAGCAACTTAGAAGGAAATATGCCATCTCTTCCCATTGTCACTAGTTTGTTAAATGAAAAAGTTTGGGCAGATTATATACAGCAGTGTTTTCCTCATATATGTACAGTATTGTGCAAAAGCCACAGCTCATTTTTTTTTATAGGAAATTTTGCTATTTTGCTAGGAAAATGGGAAACAAGTGTAGCAATTTATTGAAACATGAAAGTTCCTTCCAGCGTGTTTTACAGATGGCTGTAGACACTCAGTATTTTACCTCTTTTTTTGGACATTGCCCAACATGCGAAGACATGCCCATGTCAAGTTTTCAGCTAACCATATTTACAGAATCACCTTGTTAGTACAAAAATGCTGTTTTACATCTGTCAAACTGTTATCTTTGGCATTTTACTTAGATTCAACTAAAGAAACTGGGAAAAAAAGATGTATTTTTGTGACAGGCTTCTAGTAACAAAGTTCCTAAAAATATAATTTAAAATTGGTTCTTTGCTAATTTGTCTGTTATGTGTAGAAACAACAGTAGTTCATCCTATGAGTTAGGTGTATTTTTCATGCTTGAGTGATTCATAGGTCAGTGTTCAGTTCAGTGTTTTTTTTTGGGACGTCTATAATACAAGGCTTGTAAAAGCATCTATATAAATTCCTATAAGTGTATATATACAGTACCAGTCTCGTAAGTGTGTCCAAACTTTTGACTGGTACTCTATATGAGTGCAAAAATCCATGGGCTAATTTATTATTATTGTAACTGTTGAAAAGTCATTGCCACATTTTTACTTTTTATTTGACCTTTTGATTACCTGCCAGACTTTTTTCAGAACAAGACATCAAACCTCTGTCCAAGATCTCAGCATGAAGACAAATAACTGTTTTTTCCCCAAATGGCACACTATTACCTGACATTGTCCTGTCTGTGAGCAGTGCAATTTAGGCTAGTGAGAAATCCCTCACATAATGAACAGTCTGTGTTCAATATAAGAAATTGCATGGTTCTTGAGCTCTGAAGACACACAGCTTAAGCACCAAAATGACATCAAGGATGTTCAAATAGTATAAATAAATAGTAGTTTCAGGGAAAACTTACCAGTTAAATGCTTAAAGACTTTAATTAAGATTCAGTTTAAGTCAAAATATATTTCATCGACTTTGGGACCAGAGGCAAGACTTCTGAAGAATCCAGCAGTGAGGTCAAACAGCGTAAGTAACATTTCATCCCACCTGACAAACTCACGAATGCTTTAGGCAACATCTTTTGGAAGAGCAATCAGCTGAAAATCAGACAGTCTCTATTCCACTGGGAATCAGCAGTAGCTGAGCTACAGTTTCTACAGCTCCGTCTTTAGTACAGAATCAGCAGGTTGCATAAAGTCAAATGGACGAGTCATATAAAAACTTATCTACTGGGACTTGCACCCTCTTGGGATGGCAAATCAAATGTGAATTCATTAAATCAATTAAATCAAACATAGAGAGTCATTTCACAGTGAGGGAGGAAATGAAAGGCAGCGAACCAACTTCATTCAACTGAAGAAGGAGATTTAAGAGGAGGGAGGGGACAGTGCTTCGAGGAAGTAGGGGATCAAAGACAACTGAACCCAGCTCACTGAAAACTGAAAGGATACAGTATCCACCCTTTGAATCAGAAAGGTACAGAGCAAACCAGGGTTTTAAAAACCATTCTTAACTTTGTTCAAGGCTAAACTATGAATGTCAGATTTGTGAGTCATCTGTAATAAAGGGAATAAAATGGTGACATGAAGTCAGACGTGTAAGGAATGTGTGTTTTAGTTGTATCTGGAAGACAGTCTATTTTAATCCCTCACCCCTCTCACGATCACCCCCCATATATATATATATATATATATATATTTATTTTTTTATTTTTTTTTACCCAGAATCCCTCGTGACTTTATCCTTCTCTGCCAAACAGAACCTCATTAACGGGAAATCCTAGCGCTGAACCTCGCCAAGGAGATGCTAATTTTGGACCAGCCCATCGAACCATAGCTGATAGGTTGTGAGATGCTGGTTTCACAAGTGCGTGTGTGGCCTTTTAACAGCTCTGGTTTCAATCAATCACCACACCCGACAAATGGAAACACGGACATAATAAACCAAGAGAACAAGATGAGAAGGTGTTCGTGTGTGCGAGTGCGCATGTGTGGTGAAGAGGGCGAAAGCACAAAAAAAAGGGAAGAGCGTAAAGGAGAATAGACCAGAACAGATCCGAATAGACTGGGACAAAGAAAGAGTGACAGAAAGATAAACAGAGAGAAAACAGAGAGAGAGAGCGAGAGAGAGAAAGAGCACAAGGGACCTATACAGCATAACAATCATGATTCTCTTCGCTTTCATTATGCAAATGCTTACTTCAAAGCCAGCCCCTTGTAGGCAGGAATAATGCATTCTATTTCATCTACCTGGGGTGGGACACTGCACTGAACATTGAGGATGCACATTCAGAATGCTACTCCCTGAGAACATGCATCTTTCTCTGCCCCTTTCCTACAACCACTTAGCATGTGGACAAAAAAAAAAAAACACAGCACTGCTGGCAGAAGTGTTTAAAGTCTCACAAACACACAAGTATGCACATATACTAGATGAAAATATACACACATATACATATATTTAAAACAACATGAAGACAGGCACACAAATTTAAAGTTGACAAGGTGTCAAGTGGCGTAAATAAAAGCTAGGGGGTTGAAGCGCACACACACAAGTTAACGCATGCATATAATCAGCATTCCGCCATCCATGATGGTGGCAGGTGTAAGCAACACCACAGTGTGTTTGGGCCAAAACCGCTGCAGCATGTGTATTTGAGACCGGGTTGCTGAATGGTAACAGCTAAGAACCCCCTGAGGTCAGGGTAGATTAGTAACCCTACACTCCCTTGTTGACGTGGCCTTCCACACATCACATTGTTTCATTTGGATGTGCTCCTACTTCACCATTTCCACTGCGAGTTATCCAGATAATTTCACAGCTCATAGAAAAACCCTGCTCTCGCAATCATGGGAACTACTGTGCAAACACTGTCCCCTTTATATAAGACCCAAAATGAATTCTGCACACATTGCTTTCTGGGTTTGTCATCTGTGAATTTGAATGACTGCAAGTCAAGTCTGGTCTTACAATCACGGGAAGAATGAGCTGGCTGTTGTATCAGAACCCCGAGTACAGCACGTGCACCTGCAAACAAACCTGTTTCTGCCATTCACGACTGCCTCAGAGGGTAAACAGTGGAGAATGACTATAATGCAGTTCACTTTAACTTGCCTGTATAATATAAGATATTCTAATAAAATTCTGTGTTTCTAACATGTTAACCTTTTTATTCAGACTGTGACTGTCTGCAGCATCCTAGCACTGTCATCATATCCCGCAGATAGCAAGTCCTTTATTGATGCACAAAACACTTTGTGACAACAACAAGCTGTCTTTGAACACAAACTGAAGAAAGTAAATAAGTTGGAACTATAAAACAACTTATTAACTTTATTTTTTAGAACTTAAAATATCTACTCAGACACACATACAAGCTTTTTCTTTAACCATTACTCATACAATGCCTGATTGTACCATGGATACTAAAGCATATAATTGCGCTCAGTTTCATTATTATTTCAGCCACTGCCAATCACAGCCGTTTACTGGAAGCCCAGATTTCAATTAGCCTGGTTCTAATCCTCAGTAATTAAGCCAGCTGACCTTAACACCGGATCCCTCCTGTCAGACAGTCAGTCAGCCACCGGAGCTGTGTCTTTATAGAGCCAGAGGGGAGGCATGGAGACATGACTGACAAGTGTGTGTTTGAGTCCTTGTGCGTAAGTGCGTGTGTGTGTGTGTGTGTTTATGTGTGTGTATTTGTGTGGGTACATTTGGACTGACAGTCTATCGGGGACTATTAGCTGCTCCCAGGTGGCCTTTCATTCATCCACAACACAATGAGTCCTCTGAGGAACAGAAAGAGGCTAATCACTACATAAAGGCTGACTGTTTTAGATTGAGGATACATTTGTATGTCTGTATGTGTGTGTGTGTGCGTGCTTGAATGGTTATGTTCTTGATAAAAAAAAAATGGGGGGTGAATATATTCATCCATCAAAAGTGATAGAAAAATCAAAATCACAAGTAAGCATGCCTGCATGCACTCAGGATGGACAAGTGCACAAACACGCACAAAGACGACCATGCCAGACAGGAAAAATTCTGGATGGATGGAGCGGAACAGCACAGAAGATGCAAAGAGTGGTCTGATGTGAATAATTTAGAGGCTGCTGTGTAGTAGTCCTAAGAGCATGTGGAAAGACAGAAAGAGTGAGAGCTTGGGAAAAGGAGGAATGTTTAAAAAGATAAAGAGAGAAAAGGGAAAGAGCAGGAGTAAGAGGGCATGGACTTAGAAAAAAAAACCAAAACAAAAACAAAGACAGACAGGACAGAAAGAGGAAGAACTGCAAACTGCTATCGCCAATCAGACAGACAAGAGGGAAACAGAGAGAGCGAGAGAGAAAGACAGAAGGGGAGAGAAAGCTTGAAGAAGGCAGAACAATAGGCTGCATGTCCCTTCCCCATGAGCAAGTACTGTAAAGGCAGGCGATGTGATTATCCACACTTGAGCAACTTCACTCACTAAGACACTCTTGAGCTTCAAACAACTGGTACATAATGTTCTCCTAATGGACTCCACTAACACTAACATCACTATCTGCATTAATGGACTCTTGCGAACACTAAACCGTCTACTGCAGCGGATCCAGGCTTACACTTGAAAATACAGCCACATTTGAAGAATCCCCCAAGCTTCCAATTTCCAGCCATCCATTAGTTACACCCACTTTATCATGTTATTCTGGGTTACAAATAGGCATAGTCATTTTCAACTATCTGTCGCTAAATTATCAAAAGAATTAGTTAACTATTGCAACTATTTCTGGCCATAAATAGTTCTTCAGTTACAAGAAAAGCAACAAATACAATGTTTGTGTAAAATATATATGTACTCAGGCCAGTGTTAACATGAATACATATAGCTATAATCCACATATATAGCCATAATATCTATATATAATGCAGAGTATATGTAGATTAGGGGCCCTTCTGCATGGAGCTGACATTTCCTGCCTGTGCTTGCATGAGTTCTCTCCCGGTACTCTGGCTTCCTCCTACAGTCCACCTGCATGTTAGGTTAACCGGGGATTCTAACTTGATCTTAGGTGTGATTGTGAATGTGAACGGTCGTCTCTGTCTCTGTGTTGGTCTTGCAGACCATGTAAAGTTACTGAGCGAGGACACCAAGTACTGAGGTGCACAGTGCATAAAAGTCATGAATACTCTGCTGACTCAATAATTGCAGAGCTCCAAACCTCCCATTTTTTGCACAAAAATGGGGCATCAGAGGAAGGGAAGCTCTTGCAAGTGTAATGTGTAGATGGTACAGAACTTTCATCCATAAAGTGTATATTAATAACAAGAGAAGAATTTTTTTTTGGCATTGAGGAATGATTGGCAACAAAAAGGTGAGTTTTACCCAGGGTCAACCCACCCAGAAGAAACCCACAGAAAAGACGTTGGAAAATGTCTTTTCCAGGAGTTTAAATGACACTGACATTTAGTTACAAAGTGAAAACCTCTGTTTTTTTTTAGGTTGTTGAAGAAATTTAGCTGAGCGCTCTTCCTGCTTCCTCTTCCTTCCTCTGTAGACTCGTCAGAGGAGTGGCAGATTCAAACCCACACCCCTCTCACTGTGAGGCAAACTTCTCAACCACTAAACACAATTCTCACACATACACACATATAGACATATAGATCTATGTATATAAATTGCATAAAAAAACTTTGTTTATATATTAAAAAATACTACTAGTCTGCATACCTGGAGTGGATGGTGCGTGGCTGCCCGATCACAACTATTTCACAACCAAATGAAATGTGATGTAGATCTACTAGACTTTCTCCCTTGAGCCAAATTTGGTCTTTTTAGGTGTATTTCTAACCTCCTGAAAAGACAACTTTTCACCTTTCACTTTTCAGTGAAATTGGGACGTCTTTTAAAAAAAAAAAATCCATGACAGGCTTTTTGTTTGTCTTCATAGTAAAATTCTCATGTGCATAGTTGCCCCCAGAGATTCATTCTGAGCCAGGAAATCCCCATTTATTGTATAATAGTGTTATAAGCAATTTATTAGCTGTTTATCTACAGATTATAAATGCCACATTAGGTGTGAGACAACTAGATGGAAAAACTGTGTGGGTGTGCTCACACTGACCTCGTAACACAGTGAGTCTGGTGGAGGCAGTAATCTCTCCTGCAGAGTTGGAGGCGTGACATTCATAAATTGCCTCATCTCTGGGGGTCCTCAGTGGCTGGATCCTCAGGACTGAGCCGGATCCATCATCAAACTCTATTACCTGTTAGTGGGGTAATAGAGTTTTTTAAAGCAGCTAAAATTAATATTTCTATTACAGATCAGATGACATGCCAGGTAAAAAAAAAAAAAAAAAAAACTTTTTTAATGATGGAGTACATGGCATGCAGTTGCCAAAATCCAGATATTGCAGTGTGCTACAGAAGTAGAGGTAACAAATATGTTTGCATATACAGCTGAAACTTTGGGCTGCCTTGCCTTGGGTTGCTATTTGGTTTTAATTTTGTCTTCAACAGTGTTTGTATTAGAAATGGAAAACTCTTTCAGAGACAAAAATTGTTTTTATGGCCTTTTTTCCATTTTTAAAAAATTTACTATGGGAAGGTGAATCCAAAGTATAACATGAATGAAGACACAGCTTAAAACAGATTTCAGGTCTCCAGAAAGCACTCTGCTGAGCTAACGTCTGATTGCGGTGACAGAATGTTTCAAAGGAGTTACTCTTGAATATTTCTCATGTTCTTTCTCACATATAAGATCAGATCTACTGGACTGCATATTACAACTGCTGTTGCATACGTCTAATACATGCATGTAATTGATCTGGATTCTGAATTCTGGGAATATTTCCACTGACTGAAATCCAATAAAAATAAATCCCACAAGTCCTGACCTACAGGAAGTCAATGGGAAATCTACAGCAGGTAGTCCAAATGTTATATAGTCTGGATTAAAAATAAAATATCTCCTCGAGATATTTAATCATGAACAGGAAGACACTGAGGTGAACTTAAACCTGGAAGGAAACTCCATTTATTAAAGTGGAAAAGTACCCTGAGCTCAGGGTGACACTGACTGAGCAGGAGCAAGGCTGATTCAACATCTTCATCTAAGAATGACATGTGAGGTGGGGATATAAAGCAAAGGTTAGAGCCTACGGGAAACTAATAAGGCTGGTCATATAAGAATCTCATATAATGTAACCCCAGGCATCATCTGACATATGAAAAAGTTGAAGCAGATAGCGTTTCAGACATCTGTATGACAGTTGGAGTATAAAGAAAAGCACGTAAAATTTACTATTTTTGTTGTATATGCAAACTATTGTATGCAATGGATGCAATACTCGCCCTGCCTGCAGGTGGCTTTTGTCCTTCAAGCCCAGGTCCTCTACCAGAGGCCTAGGAGCTTGATGGTACTGTGCAGTATCTTAGCTGTTCCTACGACTGTGCTTTTCAACATCTCAGATGTTGTTCCTGGAATCTGCTGGAGCCACTCCCCCAGTTTGGGAGTCACTGGCCCGAGTGTTCAAATTACCACAGGGACCACTGTTGCCTTCACCTTCCACACCCTCTCTAGCTCTTCTCTCAGCCCTTGGTATTTCTTGAGCTTCTCATGTTTCTTCTTCCCAATGTTGCTATCTCTTGGTATTGCTACATCGATCACTATAGCCTTGTACTACTATATCCGGTTGGTTAGCCTTCGCCAGTTTGTCCATCTGTATCTGGAAGACCCATAGGATCTTGACTCATTCTTAACCTCTCTTGGGGGCATATCCCATTTTGACCTTGGGGCTTCCAGGCCTTCCAGGCCAAACTCAGCACAAATGTTCCTGTGTTTGCCAGCCACTTGGTTATGGCGTTCCATGTATGTCCTGCCTGCTAGCATCTTGCACTCTGCTGTTATGTGCTGGATTGTCTCAGGGGCATCTCTGTACAGCCTGTACCTGGGGTCTTGTCTTGTGTGGTAGACCCCAGCCACTATCAATCTTGTGCTTAGAGCCTGTTCCTGTGCTGCTATGATTAGTGCCTCTGTGATATCTTTCAGTCTAGCTTTGTCCACCCATTGGTAGGATTCTATCTATCACTTCTTCTATCTCCTGGTGGTACATGCTGTGCAGGGGCCTGTCCTTCCATGGTGGTTCCTGCTCTAGCGCCTCTCTTTCTTGGGTTTCTGCTACCTGAGGTATTCACTAAGAACATGATCAGTTGAGGCCATTTTCCTGATGTACTCATGGATCTTTGTTGTTTCATCAAGGATAGTGATTCAGACACTTACTAGTCCACGGCCTCCTTCGTTCCACTTAGCGTACAGTCTTACGCACATGCATGGTAAGGAGCTTCCTTGTCTTATGTCAGTGGCTTCTATCTCCTCCTTTGGCCAGCTTATTATCCCAGCAGGGCATCTGATGACCGGCAGAGCGTAGGTGTTGATCGTCCAGATCTTGTTCTTCCCATTCAGCTGACTCCTCAGGACTCACCTTACTCTATTTGGCAGTTGCAGCTTTCCTGGTGGTCCTGCTTCATGATTCCCATTTGCCTGTTGGATTCCAGTGTACTTATAGTTGCCCTTAATGTCTTTAAAATTGCCTTCTGGTAGTGCAATCCCCTCAGTTCTGAATACCTTTCCTCTCTTTGTTACCATCTGACTACACTTCTCCAGTCTGAATGACATTTCAATGATATTGCTGTAGATCCTAGTGGTGTGGATCAGTGAATCAATGTCTCATTCACTCCTGGCATACAGCTTGATGTTGTCCATGTAGAAGAGGTGGCTGACGTTTGCTCCATTCAGTAGTTGATATCTGTAGCCAGCCTTGTTAATGATCTGGCTGAGGGGGTTCAGGCCTATGCAGAACGACAGTGGGGACAGAGCATCTCCTTCGTAAATCCAACACTCCATGGTGACTTGTGCAGTTGGTTTGAAGTTGGCCTCTAGTGTTGTTTTGCACATCCACATTGAGTTTCTGATGAAGGCTCTTAGGGTCCTGTTGATCCTGTACAGTTCTAGGCATTCCAGGATCTATGTATGAGGGACTGAGTCATAGGCTTTCTTGCAATCAAGCCAGGTACTGCACAGATTGGTCAGTCTGGCTTTACAGTTTCGAGTGACTGCTCTTTCTATCAGTAGCTGGTATTTTGCTCCTCTGGTGTTACTGCCAATTCCTTGCTGGGCCCTGCTCATGTATTGAGCCATGTGCCTGCTCATCTTAGTTGCTGTGATGCCTGACATGAGCTTCCATGTTGTACTGAGGCAGGTTATTGGCTGGTAATTGGATGAAACCGGTCCCTTCTGGGTATCTTTGGGGATCAGGACTGTCTGGCCTTTGGTCAGCCATTCTGGGTTTGTCTCATCCATTAGCAGCTGGTTCTTTTGTGCTGCTAGGTGCTCATGAAGTGCAGTTAGCTTCTTTAGCCAGCAAATGTGAATCATGTCAGGGCATGGTACTATCCAACTCTTTATATTTGAGGCTCTATCTTGGATGTCTACCACTGTGATGGTTCCTGGATCGTTTTCAGTGAGGTTGCTGTTCTGTTCTTAGATCCACTAACCACTGAGCGTTGTTGCTATGTATTACATCTTTCTCCCATATGCTCGTCCAGTATTGCTCCAACTCCAGCCTTAGGGGGGTTGTTCTTATATTTTTCCCCTGCCACTGAGATTGGATGGTTCAGTGGAGAACATCTGGTTGATTTTCCTGGCTTCTATCCCTCTGATATAACTCTTAAAGCGGTAAGCCAAGGATGTGAGTTTGCTTGACAGTTTCTAAAGCCTCAGGTATGGACAGCGTGTTTTATTTCTTAGCCACCCCTCTCTTCATCACACCTTTCTGAAACGCTGATAGTTGCTAATTTCCCTTCATGCTGCTTTGATCTTAGCCTGTAGTCTTTTCCATGGAGAGTACTGCTCCTGGTGTCTGTTGTTCATCTTATAGCCAAGCATCTCAAGGATCCCTGTTATCGACCTATTGTTCCCAAGACAGCAGTGTTGCCACTATACTATCCAGCTGCTATATAAATTCAATTCAAATTCATATATAGATTAAATTCAAATTTATTTGTATAGGGCCAAACCACAACAACAGTTGCCTCAAGGTGCTTTACACTGCAAGGTAAACACCATACAGTATTATAGAGAAAACCGCAGCAATCAGACGATCCCCTAATAATAGAGAACACTACTCATTTAGTTACATTTAAATGTCAATTTTATACAAACAACACACTTTTCTCCCAGTGGGCAATCTAATCTGTTATGAACCGGTTCTGTTATATTTAGCCAACAAGTAGTAGTCAGCAACTTTTACAATAGAAGCCCTCTGAAACTCTGGAAAAGCTTATTTTACTTGTTCATAAATACGTTTCTTAAATAATTGATTGTTTGCTCCGTAAAAATGTCAGAAAATGTAAAGTATGTTTTCACAGTTTTCAGGAGGCCGGTGTGACTTCATCAATTGCTTTTTTTCTCATCAAAGAGTACATCAAAGGATTTTGTTATGTAAGACAAAAAAGAAAATCCTCAGCGTCAGCCGGCTGGGACTATAATGTTTGGCATCTGTGCTTAAAAAGTTATTTAGAGAAATAGTTTTGGGAATACACTGTTTTGCTTTCATGCTAAGTTGCATGACAGCATAAACAGCTAACCTGGCTCTGTCCAAAGATTACAAGCTCACTTATTAATATTTTACATCTTGTTTAATCAGTACAAACAGCGAAGTATAAAAATTAGACATTGTCTCCTGGCTCCACCTCCATTTTCCATACTTCTCATTGATACTTTGAGCAATTATATGATAATGAGAACAGTTAAAAATTATTACAACTGATTGCCAATTATATCAGTAGTGTTTATAGCGATGTTAATGGAGTAAAGATAGTGAGGGTAGATAAAATTAAATACCAGGGGTCAACAATTCCAAGCAAAGGACAATGCACAAGAGAGCTGATGAAGACAAGGCAGGCAGGGTGGAGTGGGTAGAGACGTGTTGGCAGTGATTTGTGACAGAAGGACAGCAGAAAGAGTGAAAGGGAAGGTTTACAAGATGGTAGTGAGACCTGCTGTGATGTATGGTTTGGAGACAGTGGCACAGACGAAAAGACAGGAGGCCAAGCTGGAGATGGCAGAGTTGAAGGTACAAAGATTTTCAGTGGGAGTGACCAGGATGGACAGGATTAGAAATGAGTACATGAGAGGGACAGCTCAGGTTAAGCAGTTTGGTGACAAAGTTAGAAAGGCAAGACTGAGATGGTTTGAACATGTGCAGAGGAGGGATAGTGGACATACTGGACAAAGGATGTTAAAAGTGGAGCTGCCAGGCAGGAGGAAAACAGGAAGACCTCAGAGAAGATTCATGGATGTAATGAAGGAGGACATGCAGAGTGCTGGTATGACAGACGAGGATGCTAACGATAGGGTGATACAGAGGCAGGTGATCTACTGTGGTGACTTCTATAGAGAGCAGCTGAAAGAAGAAGATATTGCCTAAAAAAATGTGGGTTGTGGGAAAGGTTTGAAAAGAAAATAATGATAGGAAAACGTTAACAAGAACTGACAGCAGCAGCGGTCATCTTGCTTCAGTGCTCTGTGTGGCCACTCGTTGCAAACACAGCTGCTTCCATGTAGCCAGTAAAGCTTTGATGTGGGATTCTAACCCATTTTTATTCACAGCACTTCACCATGAAAAAAAGTTAGTTAATGTTACAAAAACCACAAAGTTTCAAATCTCACTTAGTATCTCAAGTTCTTACCTCAAATCGCTGGTTGCTAACTTTTTTGCCTTTCTTATTCCAGACAATCTTGGGCTGTGGATCTCCGGTGGCCTGACACACAAAGGAAGCGACTCCCCCCTGGACTCCTGTTTGGTCCTCTGGGGTTCGTGTGAATCTAGGGGGTGCTGTATGGAAAAAAAGTCAAAAGTCGAGTTAACTCTGCCTGTGTCCCTATATGTGGATGTACATCCACATGCTGTGGATGAAAGTTGTGATGGACAGTTAGATAACAATCTTCATATAAATTGCACCACTACTATATACAGGCATTCACAGGAATATTGTCTATTGAATTACTGTTTTTCCTGTTCTCGGCTTTGTTGTGTGGCACCAGAATACCACTTCATACTGTATACTACCACAAACCTCTGCGTACACATCAGTAGAAGTTACAGCAAGTTTGTGATCTCAGCTGCACTTAAACAGAGTGTATGTGTCACGCAGTTTCAGTGAAAAAATGAACACGAGGGTGGCTCTGTGTCTGTCTGTGTGTCCATTTTTTTCTGTACATGTGCGCACGTTCCGCCATGTTTTTCCCCTCTGTTCCTGTACCACCAAAGAAGCTTAATATTTCTGTGCCATAAAGGATTTATGAAGACTTACTCCTGACATGACCACTAAAGCCCCTCGTTCCAGGGATGCCAACAATATCATAACCGCAGCCTCCGCTGGATTGTGACATCATGACATCAAAAAGATTCGGCACGTCAGTCACGGCACGTCACCACCAGCTCGCCTAATGGCATTCCAGCCAAACCAGAAAATCCCTACTTAAGGGCTTACCGCCAACCGCCCTGACAAAGGGAGAGAAATTGCTTTTTGCTGTTTAAAAGGAGGGAGGGAGAAAGGGAGAAAAGCTAAGCTCTTCAGAAAAGGGAAGAAAAGAGAGAGAGAGGAGAGAGAGAGAGAGGGCATGTGTGTGTGAAAGAGTGGAGAGAAATGAACAGAGGAGCGAATGAGATAAAAGGAACGAGTGAGAGAGACAGATGGAGAGCAGCAGAGGGAGCGAGGAAGATGAGCAGGAGGTGGATACAAGAGCGAAGGAGAGGAGACACTGAGGGTGAGACAGAGAGCGAGTGAGCCAGATGTACTGGCAAACATAGCCGGAGAGCCCCAAGCTGCCCAATCACCTCTACACCTCGCTGGCTCACAGCCAAATCTACCTCAATGACTGACTAAAACAATGTGTGTGTGTGTGTGTGTGTGTGTGTGTGTGTGTGCACGCGCGCACACGCATGCCAGAGAGCCAGAAAGAGGTAGAAAATGTGTGTATGTTTCCAGGTTCTTTTTCATCCTCCATGTCATATCACATGCATTCATGCACAGGAGAGTGTGTTTATGTAAGTATAGTATTGAAACAATTAGTATGCTTATCGACAGACTGGCGATGACTGACAAAAATTTGACAACCCATTAATCATACATTTATTACAGTCAGCTGGCAGGCGAGAAATACTGTCACCGGGCCAAGCTTCTAAAACGTAAAAACTCGCTGATCCTTGTGGTAAATGTGCACATTTTAAGGAGTTTGTAAAAGGAGTTTGACATTTTGTATCTTAATTGACAAATCAATGAAGCAGAACAACTGCAGATTAAAAGAGAACAGAAATAATGACCTGCCCGCAGCCATAACATGTACAGTATCATAGTGTGTGTGTGCGCAGCATTTTTTTTACTTGTGTGTCATTATGATGTGTGTGCGTGATGCACGAGTGAGTAGATGGGTGTGTCCCTCTGAGAGAGGAAGAGAGGGAGAGAGCGGATGAGAGAAAGAATGAAGAGCGGGAGAATCTCTCTCTTAATCCTCTTGCTAATCTCTCCCCCACAAAACAAATGAAAAGTGTAAAGCCAGCAGAGCCATACTAAAAGGCATGGTAGATCTTTCCAATTGCTTTTTTATCTATCCACCCTTTTTTCCCCCACTCTAGCCCTCATCAGTCTCTTCATATATCTCGTGTTTAATTGTCTTAGGTTCTCTCTTATACTTTGTCTCTCTATCTCTCTACTCCATCCTATTTTTTTTAACCTCCGAATCGCTTCTTTCTCCCGTTTCACAGCTGCTCTCCTTGCCCCCTCTTTCATCCTCCTCCTTGTTACACTTTCCCCATCTCCTCCCTCCATCTCTGGGGTGTTACATAAGTCTTCCTGTCACATTGACTGACTTTATGAAGGGAGGTGGGGTTCCAACCGTATGCTCCACACTTCTCCCAACTCTCTCTTGCAATTCCCCTTCTCTTCTCTCCTCCTCTCTCTTTATTGGCTCTCATCCTTATTATCTTTTCTTTGATTTCCCTTTCAGCTACTCCACTGTCTTTTTCTCTGAATTCATCTTCTCTGTTCTCCTCCTCCTGGTTTCCCCCCTCTGGGTGTTCTAACTGGTCTGTCTTTTGCCTTGATCATCAGTGTGTTTTTTTTTTTTTTGTTTTTTTTGTGACTGTGCCACTTGGTGGGATTAAACATTGACATCTGGGCCAAAGGAGGGAAGCTGAAGCTCAAACGGGAACTTAAATATTTGTACATGTTTTGCAGGAGAGACAGAATATGTGTAGGTTCATTATTTTATTGTCGCAGAACAAAAGATGATGATTTGGAAAAATGAAGAACAATTACACCAAGAAGGTGCTGGTGAATGTTACCATATGTTACCACAGTTCCTCACAGCATTCTTCAGTATGATCCAAGATGGAAGTGAAGGAAAACTACTAAGTGGTCCACAGAGAGAGATTTAGAGGGAATTAGATGCTGCCAATCTTTCCCCTCTTATGTATATGTGTGCGTGTGGGGTGGGAGAAGGGTGGCCTACATAGCAATCCATATAGTGGGACCTAATCTACACAACAGATTGCAGATATTACTCAGTCATCTCCTGTCCCTGCACCAGTTCTGAGTCATGGCTGAAGATCTAAACAAAAAGATAATCTTCACATTCTCTTTTAATTAAAAAAAAAAAAAAAAAATCAAGGAAATAGAAGAACTCGGGTAGCACCAAACAACATTAAAGATCGACAACATGAATACATTTGACTTCCGCAAACATGCTTTGCCACCATTTAATCACAACTGGACAGATGATAGATTTTTGTCAAATTTTTAGTTTTAATTTTGTAAATGGTGACAAATATAACACCATTTTTGGATTAACTGTAGTGGGGTGATGGAGGATCAGTGAAGGAGCACTTTGAAAAGACAAATAGCCAGACTAAAGGAAGCTAATGGCACTGTGTAGGAGACTACAGGGGCATATTATAGCTGGCAGATGCTGTCTTAACCTAGAGGGAGAGAGAGAGAGAGAAAGAGATCGAGTTTGTAAGAACAGATGCTAGCGCAAACCTTTAGGGAGCATGATTTACGGATATAGTGTACTAGGATTGGGAAAGCGATTAGATATAAGAATTGAAAGTTGATGTTGGGCAAGGAAAACAGACGGAAAAAAAGTGGAACTTTAAAGGTTTGATAAATAAAAAAACAGTTTGCTTGCACAGAGAAATTCATGAATATGTGGTGAGCAATGCATAATGACCGAAATGTGTATTTTACTGTATTCTCAGGACTCCTGTATTTGATGACAATGTAGATTAAGAAAACCTAAGAGAATTGATACATCCATTTGATCAATTTATCTGCTAAAAGTAATACTTAAATTTGGCTTTTCTGTAATATATTTTGGACAAGCTAAGGGTTCTGAACTCATTCCTACACATCTTTTAAATTGTTGCAAATTATGTGCCCTCATGTTTCATCTTGTGTGCCTGCAATCACTTAGCTGATCCGCTACGAAAAAGCCATAAAGCAGACAGGCCTATCTCAACAAATCAAATCAACAAAAAGCAATGGATTGAGCAGCACGAAATGGGACTATTCTGTCTGATGCTGCAGATATCAACTGGAAAAGAAAAACTAATATAGAAAATATAAAAATATAGAGGGAGTAAGCTGAGTTTTCATTAGCAAAAGACTACAGGTTCAGCTAAAAGGAGCAAATGTTAAGGTCAGCCTTAATGTGCTGGCTAATGTTTGGAGATTTACAGGTTGAAATGGGATTCAAATGGTTTTTAACCTTTATGATCACATCAAAATCAGGAGCATCGCCTGTGTACCTGCTAATAGATAATCCTGGGTGTCTTTTAGTCGGTGTGTCTACATGTACTCATATGTATGAATAGCTTATGTGAGTACTTGTGTTAGAAATTTTGATCATGTCTAAAAAAGCTGATCTGGATCTTAACAAGCATATATATGTATATATTATATATTAGGTATACAATGTACACTCTTTGCTGAGGAAAGATCTAGCTGTGTAGTATTGTATGTGGATGTGGGCTGCTAACTGATGAGCACCCAAATGAGAGCTGAATCAGGCTTGTCAGACAAGTTGAGGAATGAGGCCAATATAGGGGACTGAGCCAGGGCCATGATAGTCAGGCGAGAATAGGTGGGCAGCTGGCCAGAACCATAACTTAAAACACATTAACATCAAACCGACACATTAAGAGCAAATTATCAGCTGCTCGCTTTCGTCTTGGTAATGAAATTGGATTGCTTGAGCCAATAAACACAGGGACGGCTATCATCCTTCTGTAGAACACATAAGCATTTATTGTAAATTATTTGGCAAAATGGGCAAATTCAACTTAGCAAAATTAAATTTTACACAATAAAGTGCTGCAACATCTGAAGCAATTTCACATTAAAATATGATGTTATTCAGGTTGCACAAAGTTTAAGTGTCTATTTGAACCAACTAAAAGAAAGTATTAGATCTTTTATACTCAAAGCCATGCACTTTTTTCCCACTCAAAAACTGCATACACGTGAAATGAAAGTGTGACTTCACTGTGACACAGGTTAGCAGTTTATGAGCAACCAGCTGACGTCACCATGTATTAATGAAACATTATGATTTTTACACTAATGCACCAAAAGATAAAACGCACTTTTATTGCCGTTAGTTATGCACGTCCAATTAGCATGACAAGTACCCACTACAGCTGCCGCAGGGTTTGGCTAGTGCCAAGTTAATCAGGGTTAATTTGTTAGAAACACAAGGGGAGGAATTAATCAAACAGGATCTCCTTTTATATACAGGTCATTAGAAACACATGGGCTACCCACTGGGTACACTACTTTACTGGGTCAGAGCTGGCTTCCCATTAAGAGGAACAGAGGGTTTTTTCAGTGCTGGTCGCACTGTATTAGTTACAGACCACTGGTCAGTTACGTTAGAGCAAAACTAACATTATCCAGGCCTGAACACAGACGAGTGCACCTGCTAAGCTAATGCTATCAGATTCTGTTACTCACATATGGGTGCGCAGCTATGTTAGCTGCTAATAGCTTCAATGTTGTGAGCCTGCGATAATGCACGCTCAGAAGGTTCATTTTCCTCGAGATTCACATGCACTGTCATGCTCTCAGCCTACTCACTTTACTCATGGTTTGACATTAATAACAATAAAGAACATATTGAAAGATTCCAAATGGTCACTGTGCTGGAAAGTGAAAATGAGACTTAGTTTAACTGGTTAATTTCCCTGAAAGTTAACAGTGAGGCCTTGAATACTTGTGTGAGCAAGTTAAAATTATGCAACATAACTTTGATTGGCATTTTAGTTTTGTGAGTTAATGACTTTGGAAAATGTTTGTGATGTGGCCCATTTCTGTCACCTTCTGCTGAGAGATGCTTGCACTGTTGCACAGATCAAAGATTTAAAATGAGCTGATGAGCATGAGGTGACACATTGTCACTGAAAATGAATTTTAATATAATACAATGAATTATTTCAGAAAACATACCATGAATTATTTGGATAATGACTAAAATTACTTAAGTTGATGGATGGCATTTTAAGTTAATAATGAGCTGTGCACATTTCTTATAGCCCAACCATTTTCTCAACTGTCGGATAAGATTTCTGAAAACTGCCCAACCATGTTAACCCTCCCAGTGTCTAACAGAAAAACACCCTATTTATAAGTTTAAAAAACAAACAAAACTTATTTCCATAAATCTTTTACTTGCCTAAAAAAAATTATTTTATGTTGTCTTTTCCTGTTTTAAGACACAAGAGCAGAGGACCTACAGTAATGTAAACCGACTGCCATTGGATACTGATTTGTCATTTAAAAAAATGTATCATATACACATGTAAATAATTAGTAATTAGAAAAGGATTAAGGCATTAAAGTCAGTTCTAAAGAAAAGAAAAAAGGAAACAGGCAAAGACTTCAAGCATTATAGAGTAAATTAAAGAACATATTTTACATTTTGCTTCCTTTGTTAGCTCTGTTGGTAGAGCAGAAAATTGGAGGGTCATGGATGGATTTTACATTTTGTGAAATGTACTTTTCTGATTTCGTGTGGAGCGCTGAGAAACCGTTTCGATTCAAAAGCACTGAAAGAGCTTTTCTTTAATCTTTACAAAAGCTCAAATGTAAAACCATTGTTAGTTTACAGACAATGGTTACTTAAAATGAACATCTTCTGCACACCTAAATAATAGAATACATTTATTTCTATGAAAATCTGCATAAATATCTGCTATACTGTTACACTGATTTTAAAGTATCATTAACAGCAGTGAATGCACACAAAAACTGTACATTAATAGAATCACTAGAAAGTCTTTTACAGTAGAATCATACCAACTGAGTTCTTGGACCTCACCTGCTAATGAATGGCACCATTACTTTTGATGTCAGCGACATACCTGTAAAGTTTTGTGACTGAAGCTTGCACAACTTGTACACTATCATTCAACCCGGTATCACGGCAATACGTGTGTATCATTAGATTACTGATGCACTGCCCATTTGAAAATTTTGGCCTACAGGAGACATCAACAAGTGCCTGTATCATGGCCCAAACTGCCAAAGGCAGGTGCTGACACATTTGACATTTTGTACAGAGGTTGTAACCAATCATGTCAACCAGAGTTTTGCCTTTACGGTCCTCTTTCAGTGAGCAAAGCAATACAAATCACAAAAGAAACAAGATCCCTCAAAGTAAATTACTTAAATACCTTTCATACACTTGAATTCTTCAGGCACAAACCACTGACCCGAACCTTTAGGCTAACCTAACCTCTGTGACCCTGCTTCTTTACCTCAATACAGTGAATCCTGACTATGGCTAAATCCACATGTACATGGGTATTTTTTAAAAATGGGGATTTTCCACTTTTGTTTTGAAAAATATCTCAAAAATTAAATTATAAAACAATGTCAAGTGCTCTCAGGCGCATGCTAAAGCAAGAGGTGGCAATATAACCTCAACCTATAGAAATGCTGGCTAATTAGAAGCCTACAAACACAACATGGTGCACAGCCTGACATCAAAAAAGGCGATAAAGGCGCAAACCTTTGATGCTGGAAAACTAAATTGTCACCATGGATGGAGTTTTTAAAAAGCTCCTTTCTCAGTGACCTAAAATGCTGCTTATGTGGACAAAGTTTAGAACGGATAGAAAAAGCTTTGTTTACAAAAATACCCACGTGTGGAAAGGGCCTAAATCTAACAAGGACACATACAGTGGCTTGCAAAAATACTCATACCCCTTGAACTTTTCCATATTTTGTCACATTACAACCACAAACATAAATATATTTCACTGGAATTTAATGTGAAAGACCAACACAAAGTGGTATACAATTGTGAAGTGGAAAGAAAATTATACCTGATTCAAAACATTTTTTACAAATAAAAAAAAAATGAAAAGTGTGGTGTGCAAAAGTATTTAGCCCCCTTTTCTGTGAGTGCAACCAATTGCATTCAGAAGTTGCCTGATGACTGCTAATGACTAAAAAGAGTCCACGGTGGGCACCACACTTTTCAATTTTTTTGTATTTGTAAAAAATGTTTTGAATCAGGTATAATTTTCTTTCCACTTCACAATTGTATACCACTTTGTGTTGGTCTTTCACATTAAATTCCAGTGAAATATATTTATGTTTGTGGTTATAATGTGACAAAATATGGAAAAGTTCAAGGGGTATGAATACTTTTGCAAGCCCCTGTATATGCATATTCCAATTAAACAAGCCATTATCAATATGGCATAAATATTCTTCTGAGCCTTCTTATTTTATTGGTGTGTTTGTTTTTGTTTTGTTTTTACAAAAAAAAAAAGTAAAAATTATTTACTACTATTTTGGGTGTAGCTTTGTGTACAGTCGTGAGGACTGTGAAATATAATAATTCAAGGTAAAGAAAGTGTGAGATCTGGTGCCTTCCTGTAGGAATGCCAAAGTAAGAAAAAGTAGCCCCGCTGTCACTGTAGTATACTGAGCCAACCACCTCTCAGATTCAGCTCAGCCCAAAGGCCATGTGAGTGCTGGCAATGTGGTCGAAGGGTCAATCAGTCACCACATGAGTAAGTCCTTTGTTTCCATAGTTGTACACTTGCCTAATATGTATGAAAAGGTCATTTTTTAGTAACAGTAAAAAACAAAAAAAATGGAGATTTTATGGAGTCCCCTGTGTTTTTTATTTTTTTTCATAACAAACTTGGAAAATAGGGAAATTAGAAATGCCCAGTTTTTACAACAAATAAATGATATGAATCAAGCTGAGGGTGAAGAGTTTCATATTACCAAACGCTTCCTCGGGCAGAATCCTACACAACCCTTGCTTGGTTTCAAAATGCACAGTCTCCTTACTAAAGCACATGGTTGCAACTCGATAATACTGTCCCTACTGTAAGCCTCTGAAAAATGAGCTGTTTCTTTGTGTTGTGTTGCATATACAGTGGGCTGGAATTTTTTTTATTGATAGAGCCAAGCCACATGGGGAAGAATGGTGGCTTGTGGGTTTTGGGGCAAACGCGGGGCCAGCAGAAAGAACCCTGTTGTTGCTTTGTTCCCATCCACCCTGAATGATACGCAGAGAGATGGAGTTTCTTGCATCTCAATGCGTACATGTGGCAGTGGCCTAGTTTGTGACAGGATCAGGGCATTACTCTTAATCCACCAGATAGATGTCATATACATGCACGCGCACAGACGCACTGAGAAAGAAAAATGGGGGCGAGAGAGGTGAAGAGGGTGAATTTGAAAAAAAAAATAAAATCACACATGCAAAGCTCAGTGCACTGCTTACAGTTATACCAGCGCTTGTGTGCAGAATGCACATATGGTGAAGTCATGCAAGGTTTCCAACTATGCACATGGGATGCTGTTCCATTTGACTGCGTCATAATACTCTCAGTCTACATGTATCTGTGGGAGTAACTTGTGTACCAAGCAAGTGTGTCAATGCCACAGATATATAAAATTAAATGTGGCCTCTATTTAAAAAAAAAAAAACAAAAAAAAAACTATTATTCTTCAAATATATTTCAGTCATTCTGCGTTAAGTTTGAGGAAAGATAAGCACAACCGAAAGCAACTTTTAGAGAGGATTTAACATTTCAAAACATGTCAACACACTATGAAGACCAAAGATGTCAGTGTGTCCCAGCATCCCCTGTTTGAATTCTCAGTGTTCAAATCTCAGACTCCCTGCTGTGGATATTAAAAGAAGCACTGAATGTCATACACAATGAGATAAAAAAGAGGAAGGAACATCCCTTCTTTCCTCACCCCCCCACTCCCTTCAAGCCCTCTGTCCCTCCTTGCTCACCAGATTACATGGATGCGCTGAGAGGAGGCAGAGAGCGAGCGGGAAAAGAGCAATGGAGAAAGTCACAGCGAATGAGACGAGGGCAGGAGAAAAGAAAAATATAGACAGAGAAGGCAAAGTATGAATCCTTTCCCCCCCTTGTCAAATCTTTGCTGCTCCCCTAACCCTCATAGGGGAACTCCGGGAGCGTCACTGTTTTGATGGATGACTGGGCCTTTACTGGCCGACCCTGGAACTTGCATGTGGGACAAGAGGGCAGGAGGCTGAAAGGAAAACAAGAGTGGCTTGTGGATATGTGTGTGTGTGTGTGTGTGTGTGCTTTATTTGTGTTCTGGGTGTCTGTGTACTTTTAAAACACGCAGGATGGTGAACAACTGTATGAAGCCTATACTTGTGTGTCATTACAGCAGCTTTGTGCTTACGTATGCCTGCATTAAAGGGTGGCGATGAAAAATGCACTGTATTGTATAACCACAAACTTGCTTGGACCTACACTGCATTTGCCTTCCAACAAACATTTATACATTCTTTATGTATTATATACCCACACAACAAGCATTTTAAAACAAATATACAAATTGAAATTTCCTCTAGATACAATTTTGACTGAGAAATTATAACTCCTGGATGTTTAAAAGCTCAATAAGGTTTGACTAGCAGCCTTTTTCTCTTACATTTCCCTTTCTGATTATCAAGTCTTATAGTACTCTCACACTTCGCTTATGCCTTAATGTCTTTTATGCTTAGTCTCAACTCAGACCCGAGCATTTCATCATCTCGGCTATGAGATCCTCATTGCTAATTGCCAGCTTGGATAATCAGACCTTGGCATGTCGCTCTCTGAAACATAAATTCTGGGGATGCTTGCAAGCACACCTGTGTGAAATTTAACATGAGGTTTTTGGAGCCACAAAAAAAAAAAAAAGTTATTATTTTTTTTTTTATTTTAATTTTTATTTGTCATCGCTTTAAGTCATTCTTTACATTCTCCAACTATAAAAAAGTGTAGCGTACACACTAATTTAAAAAAAAGTAATATTATAGTAATATTATTGTGTAGGCTATTTTTTTAATGTGATTCAATTTTACAAATAGAAATTTCCTTTCTCCACTTCACAATTATTCAGTTACTCGCAGTTTAAATAGTTACATAATTCAAATTTAGCTTTTTTAGTTAAATGCAAAGTTAAAGTACCAAATAATCATTAATAGTCCACTGCACTGGAGAGTAGTAACATTTGGTAACAATTTTAATTATTTACACTTGTTAGTAATGTTGATAAGCTATTTTATACTTAATAGGCTTCATTATAAGATACTCCATACAGATGTTTTGGGTCAAAAATCACTCACAAATGCGTCTTTTGACAGTAAAGGCTAGTCTGGGTCATTTAATTATACATCGGCAGATAAATAGGTGACTAGCTAGGTTTAAACTATTGGTAAATTAGTTGATGAATGAAATAAAAAATTAATCAGCTATCTTGTAATCCTTAAATTGTTTAAATGATTTTAAAGCACAATTTAAAAAAAAAATGAAACCTAGCCACCAAAATGGACTATTAATTAACAGTTTTGTTTTGAATTTTGCCTTGATGACATCACCTTAGGCTATGGGAAAAGCAAACCTTTTATAAACCAGATGATTACACAAGAAAATAATCGACAGATTCTTCTGTTCAGTAACAATGAAAGTAACTATTTTCAATAGACGCAGCCATAGTCTTAACTAGGATGTGACTATAATCGGTACGTTAATGTGCATGTAAAATTACTTGAGAAATACATTGGATGAGGATTGATGTGATGAGCCACAGGGATCACACACACACACACACACACACACACACACACACACACACACACACACACTGTGTAATGACAATTACACAAGCTGTAGGGAAATTATCTGATTTGCCATATGTGGTCTGTCTATCCATGCCAAGTAATACTGGGATGGACAGAAACATCTGGCCTCATATCAAACCTACTACCAAACATACAGTCGTACACAGACATACAATCTCACACAAACACACACATACAGTAGGGATGTGATATCTGGAATATCTGGAGTGGACTGGTTTATAAAAGAAAATCAGCTCATGTCATCCCTTTGTGTGCTTTTTTTCAGCAGATATGTGATGTAAATGTTTTAATTACCAGTTTCTCTTTATGTATCGCCTATAAAGTAATGACAGTTAAAGAAAAATTAGTATGTTTTAACAATAATGAATAATCAGTTAACTAAAAGTAACTGATAAAAAGTATAGTAACAGTAAAAAAAAAAAAAGCACTGTTTTTAATGCTCAAAGCACTTGGCACTTTGGTTGTTCCATGCATCTTGAAGAACCTTAAGTAACCCCAGAAAAAACTAAAAGTTATTGAGATCAGGGTCCTGTTGGGTCCATACCATCTACTGCAGAACTGTTTTTTGTTTTTTTTGGCACTGAAGATAATTCTGGCTCTAACTGTATGTTTGGGTTGAGGTCAGTATGCAAAATACATTTAGACTTCAATTCCTCTTCAATGTACACAAATCTAAACATCTAATGAGCATAAACTTTAGCACACTGATCAGGCATAGCATTATGACCACTGACAGGTGAAGTGAATAACACTGTCTTCAGCATGGCAGCTGTTAGTGGGCGGGATACATTAGGGAGCAAGTGAACATTTTGTCCTCAAAGTTGATGTGTTAGAAGCAAAGAAAATGGGCAAGTGTAAGGATTTGAGCAAGTGGCAAACTGTGATGGCTCTGACTGAGTCAGAGAATCTCCAAAATTGCTACTCTTGTGGGATGTTCCCAGTTTGCAGTGGTCAATATCTAACAAAAGTGGCCTTGGTTCAAGGCTCATTAATGCACGGGGGGGAGCGAAGACCAGCCTGTGTGGTCCGATCCAACAGACAAGCTACTGTAGCTCAAATTGCCGAAAAAGTCAATGCTTGTTCTGATACAAAGGTGTCAGAATACACAGTCCATTGCAGTTTGTTGCAGACCAGGCAGGGTGCCCACGCTGACCCCTGTCACCTGCCAAAAGTGCCAACAATGGGCAACAGTGAGCACCAGAACTGGACCACAGAGCAATGGAAGAAGGTGTTCTGGTCTGATGAATCACGTTTTCTTTAATGTCACGTGGATGGCTGGATACACGTGCGTTGCTTACTTAGGGAACACCTTGCACCAGGCTGCACTATGGCAAGAAAGTAAGCCAGTGGAGGCAGTGTGAAGCTTTGGGCAATGTTCTACTGGGAAACCTTGGGTCCTGCAATCCATTTGGCTGTTACTGTAATATGTACCGCCTACCTAAGCACTGTTGCAGCCCATGCACACCCTTTCATGGAAATTGTGTTCCCTGGTGGCTGTGGCTTCTTTCAGCAGGATAATGCACCCTGCCACAAAATTGTTCAGGAATGATTTAGGTGCACCACTACAAGTTTGAGGTGTTGATTTGGCCTCCAAATACCCCCAGCTCTCAGTCTAATTAAACATTTGTGGGAAATGCTGGACAAACAAGTCCAATCCGTGGAGGCCCCACCTCGCAACATAGAGGACTTAAAGGATCTGTTGCCAACATCTTTGTGCCAGATATCACAGCACACCTTCAGGGTTCTAGTGGAGTCCACGTCTCAATGGGTCACGGCTATTTTGGCAGCAAAAGGGGGGCCAACACAGTATTAGGCAGGTGGTCATAATGTTATACTTGATTGGTGTGTGTGCATGTGTGTGTCTGTGCCACTGTAGGCAGGGTTGAAGTATGAAAGCACTTACAGTCAGCGTCAGCAAGGAAGAGGAAGCTGAGGAGGAGCAGGCCTGGACAGGAGTGCATCATGGGATATGTCGACACATGCATGCTGTATCAGCCGTGAGCTCACTGCCTCACTGTACAACAGGACAATAGAAACAGGCCCTCACAACCTGGGGAGAGAAGCAGGGAGTCAGAGAAAGAAAGACAAAGGAAATGCAGTCATTACAGAAATTCCAATTTTTAGAGAATTTCAGCCATTATATCAACTGCAAGCACACAGACACATACACATACACACACACTCAAACACACACACATACACAGGGACACACAGACTTGAAGTGTGTGAGTTCCCTCTGGGCCTCACACTCCAGTTATGCAGCTGCCTCTCCCCTTCTCGCTTCATTAGGACCATACACTCATTGCCAGAGGTGTGTTTTGATGTGTGTGCTTGTGTGTGTGTGTGTGTGTGTGTTTCAGAGAGAGAGAGTGAGAGAGAGAGAGAGAGAGAGAGAGAGAGAGAGAGAGAGAGAGAGAGAGAGAGTTCACTAAGTAGCTGATGAATCTCAACTTATGGCAAACATTTGGCATTAAAACATCAGCAACTTCTGAAGTTCAGTTTTTATCTCCCAACCAAGCAATGGTCTGAGTTTTTCTGCTTTATGTTTTTACCCATTACATAATCTACAAAGCAGCCCATACTTCAGTACTGGATTTCTTCCAAATTTATGTCACATCAGCATGATTTGAAATTGATGAAAAGGAATGACTGGCTTTAAGACGAAGGGGTGGAAGGCTAGGGCAAGGGATTGATGGATGATGGGCAGATTAAAGTGGGAGGAGACTGATATTATCTTCTGGCTATGTTGCACAAAGTGTTGGATCAACATACAGCTCGATGTCTCTATCCCTTCATCTTAAGCTTCCTTCCTTCCTTAAAATCTATCAGGTCCTTTACTGCTTTTAAAGTTTTTAGCCTCCTAAATGTTCCCCCCTCACATCCTCATATCCTTTCTCTTTAACTTATGTTCCTTCCTTTTTCCTGTCATTTTCTATTACTCTCTCGCTCGCATCATTCCTTCTCCTTTCCATCAGTCACATTTTTCTGTGCTTTTACTCACACTCTATCTCTCTAACTGTCTGTCTGTCTGTCTTTGTGCCATCTGCAGTGCCTGGTGTGAGTGTTTGGCATTAGAAGAGACGGGCGTCAGTCCGTGTGTCAGAAATCTCACAGCTCAAATCACATGACACAATGAGACATGGCAGATCACTGCTGCTGCCCAGAAGCTGACAGTGTTGAATGAGAGACACTGAAAGTGAGCAGAGGCAGAAGAGGGATGCATCTAGGCCTGCGCTGTAATGTACATGCAAGCATATGTGCTAGTTCATGTTTATGCTGATGCTTCTGTACGTGAATTCGTGTGTTTACTAACTCTGACTGGTACCTGTACTTAACTGCTTCTGTATGTGCATCTATGCATTTGTGCATGCGTGCAGCTGTGTGGTCCCCGTGCTGAGTCGAGAGGGTATGTGCATGTGTTTGTGTGCTTTCCAAAACTGGACAGATTCATCAGCGACAGCAGCAGCAGTCTTAATCCCCTCCACTCGTGAACAAGCCATCTGATTAAAAAAAGACAAGGGGGGTGGGGTGGAAGAACACTGGAACCCAGAGCTCTTTGCTTCCCTGCAGCTAAGGCAGCAAACAACTAAACCCTCGCTGGATTTTCCACTTGGTTTGGTTTGAAACAATTGCTTTGGGATAACCTAGATCTCTCCCTGCACAAATTAAGTCCTGCACTGATTTACACTACTACAGTACAGTATGGATGGGCACAATACTTAGTGTATCTTGAATATCTACCCAAAGGAAAAAGAAGTTTACTTTTTGTGTTCTTTCAAATTGATGATTGTTATTAACCATAGTTAAAAGCTGCTTTCATTTACACAAACCCTACTCATTGTACTAACCACAGGATGACTGCTATTGTCATTCTAAATGCAATACTCGAAACAGACTATTCTCAACAGAGCATTCATATGCATATTTGTGTAATTAAGTTTAATTTGCAGAAAATTCAATATTGGTAAAGACAGATCATATTTTATGTGTGTGTGTGTGCGCTGCATATACCCACTAATCACTACAGCTTATTCACTGTCACTGGAAAAGCCTGCATTATTTAGCAACTCACTTCACAGCTTGTCATGTTAATTAAAAGGGAGGGATGGAGGAGGTGGTAGTGATGGAGAGTAGATAAAAAGATATGAGAAAAACTGTGTGGAGAGAGGAGAAATGAAAGTAGAGTGGTAAACAGACAAGAAACGACCCTGTAATGGGAAAAAAAAAGACAAAAAAGGAGATAACCTGAGCCAAAAATACGCACTTGTACACACATGCACACTCATACAAACACAGGCAGGTAATCTGGTGGCTGTTGTTGCTAGTATTACAGAAGGCCTAACAGAAAGCCTCGCTCTATGCCTGAGCTTCTGCTGCTGCTGCTGTGGATCACAGTCGGCCCTAAGCCATTCACTTACATTAGTCCCTATCACTCAATTATACACTGTCTGCCCGGGCCTGCAGCTATCTGTTACACTTATCGCTGGAATAGCTTCTGACAGAACAAAGACTAACTCAAGAGTGGCAGACTGGCTTATGTTTTTTTTCGAAGGACAGGCAGATGTAGAACAATGAGCTGGAATAAAAAAATCTATCAAAAGCCTTATTTCAGTAATAATAACAATAAACAAAACACATAAGGAAAAAAACAAAATTGCATTAACTTAAGCGCTATTTATAGCATTTATTGTAATAAATTTTCAAGTTATTATATTGCATTCTTTTAGTTGTTACAGAGTCAATTTATAACTGAGACAGTTCATTAAGAGATGAAAAGTTGAGAGCTGAGGAAGTACAAGTAAAAAAATATATATATATATAAAAAAAATTAAAAGAATGTGAGAATGTAATCCAAAAATGGAAAGAAAAGGAAAAGAAAGTGTGGGTGGATGATGAGAGAGAGGAGGGCAGACTACAAAGCGAGAGTCTAGTACAGCTGGAAGGGATGTTGAGAAAGATAGAGACAAAGACAAAAGACAGATCCTAAAAAGCATAGCTTAAGGCAAACCGTGTGCCACGGAAGAGAACACTGAGAATCCTAATTTGATTTGATATTCCAAAAGCTGAGCCACCAAATGCAATTAGACATACTAATTAACTTATTCTATTTGCCCTGTTGAAATGGTGGCAGACTGACAGAACTGTCAATGAAGAGACAATTTGTGTTTGTTGCATCATAGCGCTGCACGAAAAACAAGATAAACTAAGTGGCAAAAACAAGGTTTGCGCTCCACTCCTTAGCAGTGAGCTCAGGTTTTCTTGAAGGCCATATTTTGATTATCTCAGGCAGCTTTCACATACTTGTATGAATCAGCTCATATGAATTCTGGTGTGAAAGCTGCCAGCTCAACTCTGGTGCTGTTATTTTGTCAAAAAAATGATCTTAAAAATGACCTGTATAAGATAATTTGGCAATCACAATAATACCTGGCAACTCATGGCCCCTAGACAGTACTTGTAGGGCATCACTGCCTTTTTTTTCTTCTTCTTAAAAATGACTTCAATTCTCAGCCTTTCCTCCGTCTCAGTGTAGGTGTTTTCAACTACAACATCCATCCATTTTACTCCGCTTATCCTTTTCTGGAGCCTATCTCAGCTGTCATAGGGCGAGAGGCAGGGTAAACCCTGTACAGGTCGCCAGCAAACACAGGGAGAACATGCAAACTCGGGCCAAGGTGGATTCAAACCCAGACCTCCTCGCTGTGTGGCAACAGTGCCAACCACTGCACCACCGCTCTGCCCTGAGTGCAGAATATCGTTTGATTATTTAACAGCCCCTCAAACTAATGCCAGAGCTTAATGGCGAAGTTGAAGATGCTGCCTTGTCATAAACAGAGGATCTGAAAGCCCTCACTGACTCATAGCAGACAGATAACAAGCAGTATGAAAAAAAAGATTTGCAGGAAGAAAAAAAAAATCAGCAAATTGTCAAACTGTCTCCCAGCACAACAAAGAAAACACATCTGGATATGGCTTGAAGGGAGAGTGTTTGTTTGATGTATATGACTACTGAGTATGTGTGTGCACACAAACTCATCCACAAGCTGATTACCAGTTATCTGTCATCTTTCTGAGTGAACACAAACAAACTCAAACAGACTTTAGAAGTAACCCCTGAGCATTTTTTTTTCAAGAGAAATTATGATCTTTAAAGGCACAGAACTTAACGTTGGAGTCTGTAGGAATGTCGTTGCGCTGGCACATTTTAATTGCCTCTGCAGAGGGTAACTCAATCACCTTTGAACACTCAAGAACAACCACTATACGCAGGTACATACGGTATACGTGTATGTGTTATCATTTGTCGGAGTGAGAGAAACACAGGACAAGAAACAGGGAGAAAGTGTGCTGCCGAGCCACCTCTCTGGTCTTTTCAAAAGTGACTCAGATGCTGGTATTGTGTGGGTAGAAAGATGCACATAAACTGTATACATCAGCTGTATTTCCCACACATTCAAATGCTTATATTCAATCTTTTTTCTTTTTTTTTCATTACTGATTACACTTCAAAGGAAAATTATGTCCATCTGGGCTGGTCCCCCTCCCCATCAGTCATCGTTGGCTTTGCTTTTTCAGTAAGTATTCCACATAAGCCGAGCACGACAGATCAAAAACTATAATTGGGAACTTGGTCGCAGTTTTTAATGTACAGATGTTAAGATGTTGCACCTCTTACATCAACACATTTAACTCTGTAAATCCAAATTAGAGCAATGCACTTGAAACTTGACTGCTGCGTGACTTATGCACTTCGCCATGTATAATACAGGAGAAATGAAAAGCAGTAGATCTTAGATGATGAATTGAAATGACGTGTTCATGATATTAAACTCCACATTTTCAAAGTGAAATGCAAGCTTTACGCCTTCATTTGTTTATGGGTACATATGATTTACTTGCCTTTACAGATAACTAAAAAGAGCCAATTAAATATTTCCTCAATTCACATTATAATACACGTACTTTAATATGAGTGCAATGTGGAACAGTGGGTTACTGCACATATAGCTATATATATCTACGAGAACAAATGACCAAATACCAGTTTTCACTGGGAAATGGAGCTCCAAAAACTCTGAAAAGTCATTTGAGCTGGCTTTCAGGACACTGGCAGCAACAAGAAATCAATAAGACAAACTGAGAGGGGAGGAAGCGAAAATGTGATTGATTGAGATGAGGATTTAGGCTATCTGGCTTTACTCAACTTATCACTTCCCCCAGTTCACCAAACACTCTGTCCTCCTCCCCTCCTGACATGCCTCTTATCCTTCCTTTCTACCTTCTTTTCTATCTTCCTCCAGCCTGGCTGCTTCCCTCTCTCCCTCTGCTTTTCTCGTTTCTTATGCCTTTGTGAGACAGTCTTACCAGTATGTTACCTCTCTTAAAGAGAACTGTAATGCCAATCAAGTGTCTTATGGGTGGGTGGGCAGTGTGTGTGTGTGGGGGGTCCATTTACTTGAATAAAAATAAAAGTTCTGCAAATTTCATACTCAAAAAGGCAAAGAGTACCTATTTCAGATTGCTTCCATTTCATTTCAGAACACATTTTTATTTCGATTTGCAGACGTCACCCTTTTTCTTCCTCTCTGTTCTGTTTCCTTGATGTTGGAATAAAAGCTTTTGAGCTGGTTCTCCCAAAAGGAAGCCTGGCCCTTTTCAGCAGCTTCCTTGTGTGAAAGCAGTCTGTTCTTAACACATGAAAGATGAAAATCCATATTGCTGTGTGACACTGCTGAATAGTGGGCACACCCTGAGAACAGTAAAATTTGCGAGCCTGACTAGATCAATAATGTTTAATAGCCATTTAAATATTATGGTAAACACTGTTATCATTGATGTAACAGATGACAACTCAAAGACAATATGTTTGCATCAATTTATTTCAGTAGCTCAAAAGCTGATAAATAGTCTGCTTTCTTTTGTTGGCCTCAGCACACACGGGTACATCCTCACTGACTGCCTGTGGACTGTTGCCTTCAGGCAGGCGATTTGATTGCTTTAATAGCTGTTAGAATGCTGAGCCAAAGCAAGTACTTTTCTGATTGTCAGTCTCACAAAAAGTGCAACTATGGCTCTCCACCGCTGATCATTTATGTCGCCTCTTTCTGACAGGCAAAAATACCCCGGACTGCAGACAGTCTATTAGTGTGCAAGATTTTCTCATCATTTAGCTGGTGGGTGGTTCCAGTTTTCCCATTATTATGATACATTTTACCAAATAACAGGGATGAAAAAAGTGGAAACTGTGCATTAAGCAGACTGTTGAATGTGGCCAATCGAAGGGTTAAGCCAGCTGTGACTAACAGGCCCACTCTTCAGTTTCTATTGGACCATCTCTGGCAGCCACCCATGATATTGCGAGAGCAAGAGGGAAAGAGAGGTAGTCAGAGAGGAGAGGAGTGAAGTTGAGTGGATTAGCAAGAGGTGGGGGGATGACAACATGTAATTACCTATTTATCCAGCCTTTAGTGGAAGCCTCATCGAAGGCTAATTGAGCGGTGCATTAGTAAGAGGGCTGTAAAGATAGCAGCAGGGAGGGATGGAGGGAGGAACTGGGAAGAAGATGAGAGATGAGCAGCAGCTGAGGGGCAAGAAGGTTAAAGAGAGGGATTTCAATGGCACACAAACCAAGAACTGGATGGAGCCAGAGAAAGTACAGCAATGCGGTTACTTCACTGTGGTAATTTTATGTCTGTATCCATGTAACTGGAGCTCACATGCCTGATTTTAATAGCAGTACCACAGTGGAAACATTTTCATGCATGTTTTACAAGTATCCTGTTTTCATTAAATGTAATTTAAAAGTAAAGCAAAAGCTGCAAAAAAAAAAAAAAAAAAATCTTATGATTAAAAATTCAAATTAGAGCAGAAACAACTAACTCATTAGTCAACTGAAGGAACTGGCAACATCCCAAAATAGTTAGCAACTTACCAGGAACACTGCTTATAGTGCACACTCTGCACACCATTTCTGAATTACACCACTTATCATTTTCTCAATTATGTCTTGTAAATGTTTACATCTGCAACAGGCCTCAGAAACAGTCAAAGTAGCACTTATGTACAGTATTTAAAAATCTACTTATTTCATGTTTTTTGTTTTCTCGTGCTTGCCAGTGTGCTCGTTTTGGCAATATATACCTTCCTCCAGCAGCACACACTGTACAGCAGAAAGCCTTTATTGCCGAAGTGTCACATCAGAGGCAGTCATCTCTGTAATGTATTTTAGTCTATGGATGGATGGAGAGAGGATAGATCTATGGATCGATGGGCGTGCAGTATGGTTATGGTGTGACTGCTGCTGAAGCCCTGTGACATGCTACACATGTCTAGCAGTACTGGAACATGAGTGCTAGAACACACACACACACACACACACACACACACACACACACACACACACACACACACACACCAATCTAGCTGCCACGGTGACCTCTAAAATGGTAAATGGACTAGTTCTTATATAGCGCTTTTCTACTCAATCAGAGCACTCAAAGCGCTTATACAACCTGTTTTGCATTCACCCATGCACTCCCATTCATACAAGCACTTCCATCATTAATTAAGCTAAGTGCTTTTTTAATTAACTAGCATTCACACGCATTCATACTCCGACAGAACGGTCGGAGAGCAACTTAGGGTTAAGTATCTTGCCCAAGGATACATTGGCATGTAGCCTGGAGTTGCCAGGATTCGAACCGCTGACCTTCCGATCAGTAGGTGACCTGCTCTACCTACTGAGCTACAGCCACCCTTAAAAGCAGGTGAAATATGGCAGTAATAATTTACAGCCCTTTGAGGAGCTCTCACGTCAAATAAAATATGGATTTCCTCCAGAAGCAGGCTAACCCTTCTGTAACTGGACCTTTTATCTCCCAAATCCTCTTCTTTTATATACTATCTAAACTGGGAGCTCAATAAGTTTGACAGCCCCAGAGCAAACTCAGCGCAGTCCTTTGCATTCTGCTCACTTTCCCTGTGAGTCCACTGAATGCGCTTACAGTACCTGTGGTCTCAAACATGCATCATTCACAGAAACAGCCACTCAACATATCCAATGGTCCTCAACGACTGAGCGAACCTCCTGTTTTCTTTTGACACTGAGGAGGAGGAGGATGAGGAGGAGGCGGCAGAGTAACCATACAGCAGTTCATAAACTCTACTTCACACATTCACTGAATTCCACGGTGCACCACAAGTCAAGAGATGGCCTTCCTATTGTGAGCGAAAACCACTCTCCTCCTCTCTGACGAGATAAAAGTGAGCTCTGTGTGAATGCAAAAAGTCGTGCTTTCTCCACGCTTCCCTCCATGTGGAGTGGACAAATTAAATCAAATCCTAATCTCTTGTTTTCACCTATTTATCTGTATAAGCTCAGGGAAATCTTGATGAACACTGAAACCTACTGATTAATGGAAAAAACACAAAAATATTTCTAGCAGCAATGAAACAGGGACAAAGGGGCTTTTAAAAAGTCATAAAGAGTAACTACCTTCAAGGTCAAAGGCAGACCAAAAATACATTTCTTGATCAATCTTCTCCAATGTCATGTTACAACATCTGAACGAGAGGGATGGGGTTACAAAACCTTTATCCTCAGATTGATTTTGGCCAGCAGAGTAGTGGGAGTACACGAGTATGACTCAAAATAACATGCAGGGAAATGCAATGATGTGAACACAGTGCATGGATTTAAAAATAATTGTTTCTTTTAGTGCATGGCAGCATACTGAAGGATCCTTTCCAACTATATAATCAACCGTAACTATTATAATTAGGAAGGAAACATGTGCCAGAAACTTGATTATATCTTGCATATACTGCTGCCAATTTAAAGAAGGAAAGAAGAGCAGCTAAACCAAGTTTGTACATATACAAAATTGCTTAACTAGGTGTCTGGACTGAAAAATAAGAAAAAGTCTTGCTTTAAGCTGTGACACATGCAGCACCACACACTTGTCACGTGTGCCAGTTCCATTGGTTTTCTGCAGGAATATTCAAACATGCTGTATAACTTTCCACAACACAAGCTGCTGAGACTACAGTTTACACAAAACCTCATATTTTCCATTGGTGGTTACTTTATATGGATATGAAGTTACAGAGTTTGAAAGGACAGAGGTCTGACAAATGGAGAGATGGGAGAGAGGAAAACAAGACAGAGAAAGAAGATCTCATTCCTACAAGTTAAAAAGAGAGAGGAGAGCAAGAGAGAGTGTGCCTATATATCCTTTGGCTCAATAATTAAGACCGGGGACAATAAATATGTAATGGGGGCTTTTTCCACCAAGTGCGGCTGCCTCTCCTTCTTGGAGATGGGACCGCGGGGAGACAGGCCCAGGAAGAGCAGCTAAGCACATTGGCCATTAAAAATGGATGCATAGAACCCTGACTGGCCCTGTCGACCAACCACCCTGAATGTTGTGATGGGAGTTGCTGTGGTTACAGGGTTCCCAAATGGTCCTTGGTTGTCAGGGTGAATCAAATCAGACATCACAGCACCTCCGCCCTTCATTGGGTTGCTGCCGCTGGGGGCACCACAACACAATGATGTCACCGAGAAAGGAAGTTTGGACCTGCAGTATGCGTGTGCGTGGTTTGAAGAGCAAGACATGCAAGAGACAGAGAGATTAACATGATTTCCCAACCACCTCTTAAAAAGTTCTGGTTGTTAGTATCAGTGCTCCATTTGTGGCAACTCCAGTGTTTTATATAACAGCAAGCTCGCTTATTTGAATTCCTAGAGTAAGACGAATAGAGTGGCGTGTTAAACAGATAAGGATCTTATTGCACCACGGCTTCAAAATATGACTTGTGTCCTAGATCTATCAGTGATGTATGTTTACGCAAACTCGTTGAGACTTTTCAGAGAAGGAGAAAGGGAAGAATAGTTTTTAGAGTGAAAATACAGTGCAAGAAGTGGAACTCATACTCAGAGACTTTCCTAAAAGAACTAGGATATTTGCTTATTTCTTTTCTGGTGGACATTTGGATGAGAGGATTGAAGCCACTCTCATATTGGACCATTAAATATGAAGCACACCCAGCAGCCGGTTAGCTTCGCAATAAGATTGGATGCAGGGCAGGAACAAGGAACAGCTTTAGGCGTGCTGTTAGCTAGAGTTTGATATCGTTGTTCAGAGCTGCTGATGTTTTGAGAATTAGTGATAAACTAGCTTATTATCGGGGTCACACTGAGCAGCAATAAAGTGCTTCAATATATATATTTATTAACATTACCTTTTAGAAAACATCATTAAGGATACAGACTGACTGGATTAAGCAGATAATGCATCTATAAAACAAAGACCAGCCTAGGTTGTGGTAGAGCAACATCACTAAAAGAATACAGTATAATGTAGCATAAGTAAAAATAGTAAAGTTCCTCAAAACTGTGCATACATACATACAACACTGGAATAAGTGTGTTTAGATACTACTGCTGGTTTGGACACATGCAGAGGAGGCTTAGTGGATGTACTGTACAAAGGATGATGAATATGGAGCTGCCAGGCAGGAGGAAGAGAGGAGGACCTCAGAGGAGGTTCATGGATGTAGTGAAGGGGAACATGCGGAGGGTTGGTGTGACAGAGGAGGATGCTAGGATAGGGTGAGATGGAGGAAGATGAACTGGTGTGGCAACCCCTAAAAGGAACAACCAAAAGAAGAAGATACTACTACTTGTATGTGAGTGTATAAAAAAACTGAAATATGAGGAAAAGCGAGATCAAACAAAAGCCATAATAGTGTATGACGTGTGATGCTGTGCATGTATAAAATATGGAGAATATCTGCTTGTGTTTTCTTATGTGTGTTTATATGTATGTGTGAGTTGTAGGCCTCTGAGGGGAGAAGACCTGTAAGGTGGTGTATACTTCCTAATGGCTAGTGACAGCAGTGCAGAGGTTGTCTTACAGCAGAAGGGACTAGAGGCCATGAAAAGAATACTGAAGGTGCGCACGCAGATATATGACCTGTATTGCTCTCTAACACGCACTAATGCAGCAATAATCTTGGTTATTTGATCATAACGATGAAGGCTGACAGTGAAAATCTTGTTACTTTGCAGCTTCGTGTTTGTTAAATGGACCCCACCACCTTGACGCACTAGGGAAGGATGACTGCTGTCTGTCAAGGCGTGTCCTCATTTCTATGTGTCACTGATGCTCAGAATGACGTCATCAATCATGACACTGTAATACTGGAGAGGATTCTGAAGTCAGGGATCAAGGAGAAAGCATTTGGTTTGAATGAGACGAGCACTCACACAGTGCACATGGACTATAAATACTCTCTACTCTACTCACTATATAAACTGTTTCTAGACAAGGTAAAACAAGACCTTTGTTGCTTGCGATTGAATTAATTGCAGGGTTGGTTTACATAAAACAGGACTCGTGGGGTATGCTGTTCAAGTGCTGAATCTGAAAGAACAATAATCTGACACTGCATACTTTTTTATTGTTAGCATTTGTTTTTCAGGGCTAAAGCTGAAGAAAAGCTTCATAACATACAGAAGCTTTATGCTGCTGAATCTTGTACCATAAGTTAAGGGTGTGAGCTGTCCGAGGTACTCATGCTCCAATAAAGTTGTGGGCAGAAGGCATCGTAGAACCTCCAGCACCACTTATTAAAATATTTAAGTGAGTGTATATATAGCTGAGCCTCCTTTTGACGCTGTGTGGATTAGAGAAAATTAATTCTTGTTTTTAAAGTCATTAAAGATGCATGCTGTACAATCATTCCACCATGGAAAAAGAACAGTTAAAAGAAAGTCCCAAATTACCATGATTTCCATGTTCATGATGAGTGTATGTATACTTCTGACCACAACTGGAGGTCGAAAATAGACATATGGGACACATAAAATATACTTCATTCACTCTATTACATGCATGAGACTTTGAAAGAGTTCTATGCAGTACATGTATACATGACAATAATGCTTTCATCAATTACATCTGTAAATATTTGACCACATGATGCCCCTGTGGTTATAAACTACACACATCACATGTGTTCAGTATTACCTAACTGTTCAATTCAGATGTGAACTACAACTAAAAATATAAAATAAATAAATACACCGATCAAGTGTAACATTAGGACCACTTGCCTAATATTGTGTTGGTCCCCCTTTTATTGCCAAAATAGTCCTGACCCATTGAGACATGGACTCCACTAGACATGTACACCCCTGAAGGTGTGCTATGGTATCTGGAACAAAGATGTTAGCAACAGATCCTTTAAGTCCTCTAAGTTGTGAGGTGGGGCCTCCATGGATCAGACTTGTTTGTCCAGCATATCCCACAGATGCTTGACTGGACTGAAATCTGGGGAATTTGGAGAGCAGGTCAACACGTCAAACATGCTGTTGTGCTTCTCAAACCATTCCTGAACCATTTCTGCTTTGTGGCAGGGCGCTTTATTCTGCTGAAAGAGGCCACAGCCATCAGGGAATACCATTTCCATGAAAGGGTACACGTGGACTACAACAGGTGGTATGTATCAAAGTAACATCCACTTGGCTGGCAGAACCCAACGTTTCCAAGCAGAACACTGCCCAAAGCATCACACTGCCTCTGCCAGCTTGCCTTCTTCCCATAGTGCATCCTGGTTCCAGGTGTTCTCCAGGTGAGCAACACATACACACCCAGCCATCCTTGTGATGTAAAAGAAAACGTGATTCATCAGACACTGTGTGCACTGTGTATTCTGACACCTTTCTATTAGAACCGGCATTAACCTTTTCAGAAATTTGAGCTACTGTAGCTCATCTGTTGGATTGGACCACATGGGCCAGCCTTCACTCCCCACATGCATCAATGAGCCTTGGCCAAAGGCCACAGCCTTATATTTTCCCATTTTTCCTGCTTCTAACACATCAACTTTGAGAACACAATGTTCACTTGATCCTTAATATAGCCAACCCACTAACAGGTGCCATGATGAAGAGACAGTCAGTGTTATTCACCTGTCAGTGGTCATAATCTTATATCTGATCAGTGTAAGTAAAGCAAATCACAAATCTGACTATTTTTTTGTGTGGGTACAGAACTTTTCCAAATGTAGACATTGTGGCATTGCACTGAAAGTATAATCGAATTTCATTATAGAATGTTTTGTTTCCATTATAAAATCAATGTGGTCTTAAGATTCAAAGAGGAAGAGCTTCCCTCTACACTAACCAGCATTTGGCACTGATTTCTGCTTAATGCACTTGAGGGAATTCACTTTAAAATAGTCACTGATACCAAATTTCTCTACTGCCAGTAGTTGGTTGTGAAATTTTGAGTGCATACAAAGAGCATAGATTGTAAATTTTGCAAAGGTGTTTTCTTTGAAAGACTTTGCTTTAGAAGAAATGCTGTTTCAAGTGCCCTGGCTTCTTCTGCTACAGTCCACCTTCATAAACACTGAGCTCATCTCATCTCATCTCCTTCGTTTCACCCTCCTTGAAAACACTACAGAGAAAAATGCATCTTATATAACACAACACAAATTTGCGCTGGATAAACACTAATATAGTTTTTTTTTTAAAAAAAAAAAACAACAACAACACTCATATAATCATAAAGGGCCATAATGATCTAATCTGTCACTTCCTCAAAGTCTGATAGGCCCATACATCAGCACATGAAAAGTAATTTATCATGGGGCAGCAGCAGGTTATGGCAGTGTGCTGATGGATAGGAGCTGTGGATGGAGAGGATGGCTGAGTTGCCCTTGTCGAAGTTATGAAAAGGAGAGGTACGGGTGGGGGTGGGGGGATGCAGCGAGACCTAAATGTGTTCTGAACAGACTCGTTTGTCACGCGTTGTCATCAAGGGACATCACGGCAGTCAACAGCCTCTGTGCCTATACAGTAGTAACTATGTGTGAGAGAGCCAGTTTGTGCTCTGCTGAATATTTGACACTGTGCAAGTGCACTTAATAACTACACTGACTGATCACTAGGGAATAAATTTTGCCCTTAAGAAAGAAGAACACAATGCATTATGTGAGCTGTGCATGTGTGCACATACGTGCATAAGCTTCCATTCAGGCGTATGTGTTGTGGAATCTAAAGCATTTGACCCCAATCTCTGTCTCTGCATTATTTATAGTCTGAAGCCAGCTTCCCTTTGTTTGTTTTTCAAAGCTTGTATAAAGAGCTGAAGTGGTGGAAGGAATTGAGAAAAAAGGAGGTAAGATGACAGTGAAATATTGCAGAAAAGAGCATTTTTCTAATAAATCTGTTCTCTGAGTGCACATGAGAAATTGCATAGAAATTTTCCAGCTAATTGATCACTTTGGACTTTCCTATAGTTTCCCAAAGGGGTTTAAACAGTCCAGAGCATATAGTTACTGCAGGCTTGCTGCAGAGTGGGATTTAGGAGAGTTGTTGTCACAAACTGCACCAATGTACACTTGAAAATCCCTTCTCCCTTTATATCTGACACACACACACACACACACACACACACACACACACACACACACACACACACACACACACACACACACACTACAGCCCCCCTTCCCTGGGCCTAGCCGGCAGGGCAACAGTGTGTATCCTCAGAGACCTGCTGGGCCAAATCAATAGCAGCCAGCAGCCTTCCACAATGAGCGGCACCATTTTACTGGCTGCCACCCAGGGCAGCAGAGAGGCAGCTAAATTGTCTGTGAGGAGAGTAGAACGGCATAGCTAGGCTGCTTAAAATGAGCATGCATCACAACAGGAAAAATAAACCCCAAAACTCCAAAACTAATATATATATATATATATATATATATATATATATATATATATATATATATATATATATAGTCTGTGATGCAGTATGTGTGTCTGTGATGCAGTATGTGTGTGTGCTGGACAGCCAATTTGAGAAAGCTTAATGTATGCTGCTTGTGTGAATGGAGTTGTGTGCACATGGGTGGGGAAGCCCATTTGGGGTAAGCAAGCTTATGATAACTTGCATGTGTGTGTGTCCGAATGATAGCGTGTGTTTTACCCGGATGAGTTGATGACGATACAGAGGTTGACTGTTGAATTCTAATCAAAGAGAGATGTAGCTTTGCAATTGTCTTTTGGATGATCGCTCTCTTTCATATCATCTAGCCAAAAAAGCTCGCCTACAAACAACACACACCATCCCAACACACATCCACGCACACACATTATCTGTTATTATGTCTCTGTTTTTCACACAAACATGCACACACACTCACCTCTGGCACGGCAGACTGGTTTCTAATCGGTGAATCAACACATGAGCCAAGAAATGTCAGATTATGTTATAATCCTGCATTTTAGTGCAGTTAACGCCACACACATATATGTGTGGGCCATAGTTTTGACACTGTCCTATTATGTCTGCCTCGCTGTGAAAAGGAAGGCAACACAGATGCTGGCACAGAGACTCGCACACACTTGGACATTCACACACCCACTGGGGAGCTCAGACAGTCTCAGGCTCAGGCAGACAGAGCTGTGCAGGAGGAAGGGGATCAATCTGGGACGCAACTGATTCCTGAATCTGACTGAAGTGTTGGTGTGTCGCTAAAAAAAAACAAAAAAAAAACAAACCCACAATGCTGCAGCAACAGAAGACCAGTTTATACGGTTAACTTATTTGATGACCGGTAGCTGCTTATTAAACTTTCTTGCTTCAAATGTCTAAAGTTGGTTTAAAAAATATTTTAAACAATGCTTTGATAGTTTGAGCGTCAGCACAAATAGACGGTACTTATGTAGAGAAGTTTGTTTCAAACCTTTTTAAACACAAAGGTTAAAAAAAAAGTCTCAATACAACTCCTTCCCTATTAAACTTTGTGCCATGTCCTCTGGTTTGTTTCATCCCTTCTTATGAACAATCTATTTATAATTCACATTATTAACGTCTCAGGAAGTTCACAGAAACGCACATCATTACCTTGGTAAACAGTTGAAAAGCGCCTATAAAAATAACTCCATTGAAAAATACTCCACAGTTTATTGATGTTCAAGTCGAGACAGCGGCAGAGCCCCGTCTGTAACTCTAGAAGACAACCTTGTTATTTTCAATAAACCTATTACAGGAGCTTCTTATGAAAGGCCGCAGTAGGTTAGGTGTCTCTTTGCTTTGGCCGGGAGATTCAGAGTATGCACAGGGAAAATGATGCCAATCTGTACACCAAGGGATGTATTAAATGACCGGTCTAATTTAATATTGAGATATTGAGAAACCTGCTAAGGCACTTCCTGTGTCTAAAGGGCATCCAGGAATGGAGTAGTTGGGGATTGCTGAGTAGGTGGTTTGGGATACATTAGAGAGGAAAGGCAATGATTTCATAGCACATGTTTACAAGAAGAATGATGAGCACAGTATGCAAGGCTTGTCTGTTGGTTCATTTTTATCTAGTATCTATTTAGAGCTGGCATGCATTGGTATTGTAATGGTATTAGTGTTAGCATCATAGCTACTGTGTGTCTTAACAATGACTCCCCTAACAACTATAACTACCTAGCCAGCTTTCTGAGGCATCACCTCAGATAATTAAGAGTCCCTGAACTGGACTTTTAGTGGTGTTTGTGGCATTAGTGCCTCTTGGAGTTTTTTTTTTTTTTTTAAATATGTATCAATGTGATGCAACCACACTGTCTATAGATGTACTTTGCTAGCAAAGCTAGCTAGTGTTAGCTGACAGCATATGGCCAGGACTTGGGTTTCTCCAGAAACCAAGATTACGATGGTCCAGATATAAAACAATGGTTGACGTCACTGTGGCTGTGTTCATATTTTATATGGAGTATATAATATTCATGCTCTAATGAAAGTGCATTCTGAAATAAATTAAACTCATTCTGCAAACTAAAATCCACCAGATATGACAAAATTTTAGGTCAGGCCTGCAACATTTGCTGCCTGGTGCCTAAGGTCGTCTGAGGACAAAGCATGTTTGGTGCATGTAAAGAGATTATTCATCCCCATGCACATACACAAATACAAGTTCATAGGGATGGCTACACACAGATTTACACATGCTCGCACACACTCAATGAATCCACGTCCTGCAAACCCTGAATCCTTTGGACCATTGAAGGTGAGTCTTTACTGTGGCTGTTACACACAGAAAAGCCTTATACAATCAAAACTAACTGTAAAGGCTGACAAAAATTGCATATGCATGCGTGCACACACACACACACACACACACACACACACACACACACTGCATATCACGCATCATTTAATCCCAGGTGCCTTAGGGAGTCTGAGGGAAATAGCAAGGCTGAACATAATTCCTGAACATGAACAAGAAATGGGATTTGTGTTGGACTTTCAGTCCCCCCAGAGAGAAGCTGAGAGAAAATGAAAGACAACAGGATAAAAAATGATCATGAGAACAAAAGAAAAAGCTAAACTCAAAAGTCCGATTCTGATTCAACTGGCAAAAACAAACAAAGAAGACAATCAAAGTTATTAATTATAAATCAACAGACAAGCAGTGGTGAAGGCTAATCCTGGACAGACAGAAGAATTAGCAGCTAAGAGAGACTAATAGAATTAATGAGCTGTGGGTGACTGGTGGAAACAAATTTTAGGTGTCCAGTTGCAGTTTGGCCCTTTTGTTTGAGGATGGAGACGTTGTGAAAGCAGGTAAGGACTGAAACCCTGCAATCATGGCTAGAACAACAGACTCCAGAGGAGAGAGCAAAGACTTTGTCTTCATATAATGACCTGGATAATGCCTCACTGTAATATGGACTGTTCATCTGTGAGGTGCTCATGGTCAGTGTCTCTTTTGCTGCTCTATTGCCGAGTGACATAAAGCAACAGTAACTTTTTTTTTTTTTTTTTGCATTTTTGGCCACAGCAGCTTTTCTCGGCAGTGGAGAGAGACAGGAAATGGGGGAAAGATACAGGGGAAGACACGCGGGCAAAAACTGGTGACAGGCTGGGACTCGAACCTGTGCCGCCCACACCGCAGCGCAGAATATATATGTGGTTGCTGGCTTCACAGCTAAGCCACCCAGGCTTCCCAAAGCAACGGTAACTTGTACTGGGTTCACATAAAAATCTTTTCTGTGAAGAAGACGAGTGCAACCTACATAAAATGTGTATAAAAGATGGACATAGCCACCGTGACCTCACACATTTGTTTCATCCTGAGATCTTGACTTAAGCAGTTTGTTTTTTGGAAGCAAGACATGACCACATCTATATGTGGTGGAAAAATGAAACCCATAACAGTGATTTCACAGATATCAGCTGAGTTTTACCACTGCGTCAATGGAACAGTGATTAAAGGGAGAATAATATTGTAATGCAAACACATGTCACTCAAGTGCTGCTATGTAGAGAAAGGGGAGGAGGATATTTGAGAGGAAATCTGAAAATGAATAAATGATTAAATAAATTCATAGCTTTAGAGGACCTAAGGCAAAGAGGGCAATAGGAAAAAATGACTACAAACAGAAGCAAATTCTCTGGCAGCAAAAAAAAAAAAAAAAGAAAAAAAAAAGTGATGTGGAAGTCCTGCAGCCGTGCCACTAAGCCCCCACTGCAGATTAAACTGTACAGTAGTAAGCAGGGGTGGGAAGGCAAGGAGGGGAGAAACAGATAAAGAGTGAGCCAAAAAGAGAAAGAACTGTAAAGAGAAAATAAAGCTTTGTGGTCTGGCACCAGTTTGCTATGTTAAACCATCCCCATGCGTGCCATGGGGATAGAAGATGAGGGAGAAGGAGCATAGCACTGCTGGGAAAAAAAAAAAACACACAAACAAGACAATAAGTGAAGTAGAGAGCAGGGAAAAGAAGACGGAGACAATAAATGTGAACCTGAAAAGAAGGCGTAAGAAAACCAGGGAAACACTTACATCTTGACTGTGGATGCTTGGCTCAGATTGTGCGTGTGTGTGTGTGTGTGTGTGTGTGTGTGTGTGTGTGTGTGTGATTTTATGTGTGCAAGTGTGGTTGGAAAATAGAATTGTTGTGGTTGTGCCTGGCTCCTTCAGGGTGTCTCCCTGTGATTGGAACATGAAGGGGGTCTGTAAAGGGATAACCCCAAACACAATCTCTGCCTCTGTCATCTCTCCTTTATTTTTCTCAGTTCCTTATTCCACACACTGTACATCTCATGCCCCTTTCCTACTGAAGAATCCAACACAAATACACAGTCTCACATATACACACACACACTGACACACACAATCCATGTAATAAATATGGAAATCTGATGCCAGTGTGTCTCTGTTGTGGAATAATAAGCAGAATGTTGCTAAAAATGTCCATGAGCAAAAAAATGTTTGCTTGCTTTGATTAAAAACAACAACAACAACAGCAGCAAAATCCAAATAAAAAAGAAAGGGTACAATCAGACATTTTTGTTTTGGGGGAAGACAAAAGAAAGAGAGAGAGAGAGAGAGAGAGAGAGAGAGAGAGCTACACAAAAAGAGGAGACATGGAGAACACACCCACCTGAGTGGAAAACAGATGAAGCTAGGAAAGTCTTAAGTTAAATTTTTAATATCTTGCCATATGCTCGTCTCCACAGGTGAAGACATCTTTGCTATTAATTAACAATTCACAGCCTGTATGTGGGTGTGATGCGTGATGTGTGATGGATAGATAAATACAAAAACAAGGCAAGTGAAGGATGAGCGAACATGGGAAAAAAAAAAAAGGGGCCACTGAAAAGACAAAAATGAGATGTAACACGAACAAGTGGATCAAGCAGAGAACAAACCAATTAAACAGAGACATGACACATATACTATTGATTGGCCTTAGATGCTGGGAGAAGTGTGGGAAAGTGAAAGCAGGGGTGAGTCTAGATATCAGCCATAGGAAAAAAAAACAGAAAGGCTGAGATGGGGTGAACTGACGGACAGATGATAGGGAAAGCTGATATAGATTTGATGCTGTCCCCTCCAACTGCAAGGTAAATCAATAGAATCGCTGCGCCTCTTCCACTTGTCTCAGCTGCTCGTCCACCTCTTCCACTCTTCTCGGCTCATCATCCTATCACTTTTGCAAGCAGCCGCACAGCTGGATGCTGGCTAACTGTAGATGAAGCAAGTGGCTCTCGCTCACCACTTCAGATTGTTACAGCCTGCTTTCACCACTAGTCTGTCTCTCGAAATAGCCTCTTCGAAAACGTTTGCATATATAGCTTCATTCAAGAGAATGCACCCTAAAATCATGACTGAGAGTGAATATAATTGTAGGCACGCTTACCTTCTTACTCTTCCACCACACCAGGCAATAAATAAGAGAAATATCTAGCTAGATATTTCCAGCAAGATATTTTTTTCTGTAAAAAGGACAGCCTGTCTTCTTCTTCTGTATAACTTTTTTTTCTTGACTCAGTCTTTTGTTATCAGCGGAACAGCTTGACTCGGGCAGCAATCTGGCTCTGTTGACCCGCTCATGTTTTCCTGGTTTAGACTGTGCTGGCCTGCAGTGTGGGAACCAATAGCACAGCCACTATAATTACCAACCCAACTCATAACATTCCTGACCTTAACATCACCTAACCTGACCCAACCCAACATTTACCACATATATAGGCACACGTGTCACAGCTTTATGCATGCATGTATGTGTACACAGAAAGTGCTGACAAGCATGCAAGACACACACACACACACACACACACACACACACACACACACACACACACACACACACACACACACACACACACAGACACACACACACACAGCTGGCTCTGCAGACACTGGCATCCATCACATCTTGTGAAACTTAATCTCTCCGCAAGGTGGAACAGCTGCAGTGGCACGCATGTACATGTGCACACACATGCACATGTGCGCACACACAGAGCTCAGGAAAACAGCAGAAGATCAGCTGGAGTAAACTTGTTCATCCGCTGACTGGCATGTCACAGGGCACCTCTGACCTGAGAGTAGCAGTCTGTGGTCGTAAAAGTGGTTGCAGTCAGTGCTTAATGTGCCCGAAAATATCTGCAGAGAGCAGCAAAAGCAGTTCTCATGGTGATATTTTTTTTTATGTAGAATGCATCATTTGGGGGAAAAATGTGTAGTTTTTTTTTAATAGCAATAGTAAATGTAGATTAAAGCACAATGGGGCAGAAAAACGACTGCATATGTGATATCAGTCAAGCACATGTAGGCACCTCTCTTACTCTCACCTTCTCTATATACGTACATCTCTCTCTCTCTCACATCCTCAAACCTAATTGCTGTAAAAGTACTTGCATGATTGATTTGTAAGCTAGCGAGGTCTGTAATGCTGCCATAGACAGTGTTTGAGCAAGACTGCTGACTGCTGTCAAACACGCATACACAGGAATACACACAGCCATCAGCACATTACAGCACATTAGAGTCTTTGAGTTATGGCATAAATAAAGAAACACAACAGCAAAACTGTATACAATCATTACATCTCTCACAGGTGAGAGTATATTGTAGACTCGATAAACCTGATATGCCTCATGAAGATCAGCTGCGTTTCCAATTACCTCTTATATATGTCCGGCTAGATGCAGGCCGGTACTGAAATCCACAGGCAGAAATCCACCCTCTATAATCCACTGTAGCCTATTTGAGTCTAAAATGTTCATGCAATTTTGCATAAATTCTCTAGGAGCCAACTCAGTACAGGTTGAAGTGACTGACAGCCATTAACAAGTCCTGTTGCTTTGAGTCTACACCATTAACAGTCCATCCAGTCTCCTCTGTGCCGGTGGCATCGGTTCAGTCATGGGAAAATACCTCTGAGCATGTTTAGAGGGGGAGCACCAAACCCCAGGCAGGGACCAACCCCGGTGGAAACCAAGCGGTTTACAGCCTCCTTAATCTCTAATCAGCATTAAAAACCTCATTTCATGGGCCGCCCTAAAGCTAAATGAACTGTGATCATCTCGCAGCAAAATTTGACAGAAATGCAATACTGATTAACAGTCTATTAAGTACATATTCATATGGTTGTGAGCTGAAATAAAGAGCAAAAAGATCAATGGTTAACACTCATGATGTCCTGTTTAAGCCTCTATAGGAATAACACAATGAAAGATTAGACTGCCATAGAAAAGGGCAGGTTACAATAAACAGATTGCAATAAATACAATTGATCAGGCTAAATTACGATCAATACGAACTCTCTATTGACTGTCCACGACACGTCTTAGATATAATAGAAATATCACAATGATTTCCCAATAGCGCGAATTCAAAGCCAGGGCGACCACCTGAAACACCCATAAAACAAGTACCTGCTCATGCTGGCCAGGACAGATACGGCAAATAGTCCAATTACATGCCAGACATACGTGTTTAACACCGGAGGACGGATACACGTGCATGTACACACACGCGCACACATCAGAAGCGCAAGATGCGTGTGGAGGCTTTGCAAGGGAACGCATAATGACAGCAAGTTAAGACTCAGCTGCGAATAACAATAATGAAAAAGAAAGAAAGACAAAGAAACTACAAGCAAAATGATGACAAGCGAGGCGCTCACCATATCAGCGTCCTGCCAGGCGCCGTCGCTGGAAAAACTCACAGTCTGAATAGATTCAAGCTCTCCGTCAGTCGTCTCCCTGTGTAACATCCACAGTGGCTGCAGCCGCTTTGCCCAAATAATCCAGCGCCGTGCGTCTGCTCTCTCTCTCTCTCTCTCTCTCTCTCTCTCTCTCTCTCTCTCTCTCTCTCTCTCTCTCTCTCTCTCTCTCTCTCTCTCTCTCGCTCCAATAATTTCCTACCCGGTGTGTATGACTCGATAACGTAGCTGCTAAGTCCCCCGGTGTGGTGGCTGGAGTGAAGTTGGGGCAGATTTAAAGCCGCAGGCGCCGCTCATAATGTTTGCGACATTATTTCTGGGGAGTCCATTCCATAGTTTAGAGCGATATGGAATCGCCAAAAGGCTTCAACTCCCGTTATCATCGCTCCCTCGCCCGGCAAGAGATGAAATCGTCCAGGCAAACGAGTGGCGAGAAGTGTTGTTGGAGAAGGAGCTCAGTAATAGTCACATATTCAGTTTGAGGATTTTATCAAATTGACTGAAGTGAAATTAGCAGTGCACTGACTGCAAATGCAGTTTCATTTGTCAAACTAATTCTGGATTACGTTATATCACAATAGAATAAACTGATGTGCCCCCCCCCCCCCCCCCCCCCCCCTTTTTTTTAGGAATAAAGTGAGTTATGTCAAACATTGGCAATGTCTGTTTAGGGAAAATAAAAACTTAATGTTAGATTAAATCTCTGATTTTTTAAAAATGTATTCTTTCTTTCTTTCTTTATTTTATGGGATAATGCTGAATTTTGAGGGGGGCAATCACAGGAGCAATTTATCTGGGGACAAGTGGTGTTGATCTTATCTGCAGCTAGGAGCAGTTCCCAGATAAACTCAGCTATTGCCTGAACACTTCATGGTATTAGGCCAACAGTCCTCAAATTGTGCTATAAAGAAACGGAAAGGAGCCCACGGGGTGATTTTAACGAGTCCACACAGTAGAAACAAAATTATTTTCACCTTAATTTTGCCAAACAGATGAGCTGCTCCGACTACAGCTCAGTTAACTGTATGGTAGTGGCGATGAGTGCAAGATCAAATCCAAAATCTTACCAGATGGAACCGCTTACGGCGATTACATGCTTCCAACAAGATTATGCCAGCACGCATGTGATATCGTTTTGTGTTAATTTGATGCATTACTGCTTATTTATATGCTAAAGGGTCATAAAAGAAGTTATCCTTGCGGGCAACATCGTGTTCTAAGCATCTACAACAAATCAGTCTAATAAGGAGATGGTATCAATAATTATATATAGGCCCATAATAGCATATGTGGCCTAGAGCGTTTCAGTTTTACGATGAGCTGCCGAGTTAGTTCTGTGTAATATATATATATATATATATATATATATATATGTGGTGTAAAAAGCTAATAGTGTCAGGACTGACAAAGAGACAAAAAGTCAGCAAAAGCTGGCAAAGACAGGGGCGAGGCAGGCTTTAAGACACGCGTGCGCCAGACACGCACATACAGATGCACACAGACTTATCTGTGTGTGCTGACCTAGAACACCAAACACAATCAGTCGTTCAGCAGATTCCCATCAGCACAATGTAAATGAGATGGAGAGCCGTAAACGTGCTTTTGTTGCACAAACTCCTCAGCTCAGTGGGCAAAAGAAAACACAACCCCAGGCGGGGCTGGGGCACACATGGACACACACCCACGCAGACGCAAAGCACTTTTCTCACAGACGCACACAAGAGACAAATGTGAATGCCCATACGTGCATGATGATGCAGTCACACACAAGGACACTCAAAAGATAATAACTCAGCACAAAAGAGATAAGAGGTTTGCAATCAAGATAACGTCACCGGCTAAAATAGAATTCAGAGCCTTATTTGATCAGCTTCAAGACGCAGCACCACGTTTGCACAATACGCAGGCACTAAAGCTTCAAATTATTTTGTGTACGGTGTTGTTGCCATTGTTTTGTTTCATTTCACCCCGTGCCCTCTATCAGTCCACAGTAACCTCAACCAGCTCATGATAGAAATATTCAGCTGATCCTCTAATAAATATGTATGGATTTGTGCCCTCAATGCTCAGTGTGTGTTTATACATGGATGCTTTCTGTACAGTATGTGAAAATGCGTAACTGTCAACACACACGTGTTCACTGCGGTTCACATGCTCCCCGCAGGCACCGTGCATACTGCCGACCAATTTATTTATCAGCTTTTAAAGCCACGCGTGAACTGAGTCTTTTACTGAGCGCTGTTTAAACGCAGTTATTAACCCAGCTGAGCATATCAGTGCTCAACCGAGGGACACATTGGAACAATGATATTGTCAGCAAAACGGTTAACAAGCAGATATAGCAAATTAAAATCTAAATTTTTTTCACCCCAAATTTGGGACTCCGATGAGAACAGAACTCAAAGAGAGCAGGGACAATAATAGTTCAGTTTCAACATTTCATATCTTGTCTTTGTACTATTTTAAATTAAATATACAGTTTAAATGATTTGCAGATCATTTCCCTCTGTTTTAATTTGAATTTTAGGCAAAGTTCCAACAGTTCTGGAAAAGTGGTTGTACTCCAGATGGTAAGGATGGCACTGTTTTTTTTAAAATAAGTGAAGAGAACATGATTGTAACAGAAAGTGTCCTGCTTGCTTATGGATTTAGTCCTGCGGTGTAGATAGTAGTGAGGTCCGGAAGTATTTGGATAGTGGCACAATTTTTTCACAAGGTTTTCCTTTAACCATGGATGGACATAACCCATTTCAAATAAAGCAATTAAGATGAAGTGTGAAATTTTCAGCTTCAGTTCAAGATGTTCAACAAAAAGATTGCTTTTGCCTTTTTAAAACAACAACAACAAAAAAAACAAAAAACAAACAAAACATCATCCCTCCAGTTTCCCAAGCTTAAAAATAATAAGTTCACTGACAAAAATTCCATAGTCAGGTGTGGTTTGTTGCCTTATTTCATGAGAAATTAAAGTGGTAAAGGTGTGTAATTCATTATTAGTGTGTAATTTGCATTTCATAGTGGCTTAATGAGAAATCTCAATAAGTAGCACAAAGAAGTGTCGATGCAAGTGCAAGAGGTCATCATTAGGCTGTAAACAGAAAAGACCTATTTGAGAGACAACAGCAACTTTAGGAGTGGCCAAATCAGCGGTGTGGTCCTCACTTCAAAAATACTTTGATTGCTTCGTTTCAAGTCGAAGCTAAAGAGGCAAAATTAGAAAAAGCATCACTGTTAAGGAGCTGATTGCATCACACCACCTGCGGTGTGTAGTGCGCTCATGTTCTAAAAGCAACATAAGTGGAATGAATTAATTACATTTAGAAAGCAGTCATCATTAATTCTATTACTGACACATGAACTTGACAAGTTACAGAGATTTGCCACAAGACAGCCTCAAAACAGAGAAAGCTGCGAGAGAGAAAGGACATTAATTAAAAGGTGGCTATAAGCTATGCTAAACAAAAATAAACACAAACAAAAAACATGTAATAAACACACAGTGTCTCAGCATACGGGCTCTTGTTTCATCACTTTGAAAGTTCAAGTCATGACTTATGAGAGGGGAACAGAGCAGAAGCCCATTAAAGCCATGACATTTCAATAATTGCCTCCAATCTCAGCATCACAGAGAGTCACAGTACCACCCACTTGCACTACTCGCACAGACACACACTCACACATTCTTTAACCTTAATGATTAATGCTCCCCCAACACATTCGACCCCCACATACAGACACACATGCTGTACAGTGTGTACAAGCTATGCAAATGTACAAGTAACGTGAAGATGCTTTCACAGAAACTGAGAATAGTTTTCACTGTATTTATCATTAATTTTATACAAAGTGCAATAAACAAAAACAAAACAAACAAACAAACAAACAAACAAAAAAAATTTGCAGGTAGGTTACTCCAAGAAAATCTTGCCACTTGAATAATGGATTCAGGGTTGTCTTGGTTGCTCCCGTCTCTTTGTGTGCTCTCAGACTGACTCTATGATGTTGAGATCAGAGATATATTTTTATTATCTGTTGCAGGAATCCCGGGCCTTGATGCTTAAGATAGTTTTTTCTTTATGACTCCAGCTGCATGTTTTGGGTCATTTCATGCACTACGGTGGGATTGCCAGACGGATCAGAATCTAAACACTGACAAGTCAGTGATACACACGCACATCTTACTCTTAGTGTACATGGAAAAAATAGCATTGTACAAATATGAATTTGCACACTCCTGAATGCACACACGAGCACACAATGCTATCTTATCCTTGACTTCCTTTAGACACCAACTTTGCATTTGCCCGTTCTCCTGTCAGTTGTTTTCTACACATAGATTAGAGGCTGCAGTGGACCGCTACGCATTAGTGACTTGGCTGGTATTGGAGATGGCATCTTCTCTAGTTGCACCTGGGCAATTGCAATCATAATTTCATAGCAGGAGACACTAATGCAGTTAATAAGGAGTCAGGGGTTACTCAGTCAGCAGCATTTCAGGGGAAATGATGCAATCATATATCAGAATTACACTAAAAGGATAAACAAGGATGACAATACATTTTCATAGTCTATCCACCCTACACCTACTATTTCCTTTTACGAATTCTTTGCTATTCAGGTGTTAAAATGGATTGAGTCTTTTTTTAATGACTGCAAACATGTTGATTTAGCTCTGACTATGTCAATCCTCTCTGGATTAGCTGTTTGAAAAGGTATTCCAGAGCTTTTGAAATGGGAATTGATCAATTTCTGGGGCTGAAGTGTGTTTTCATTTATATATAACTGTAAAAAGCTCCGCGACTAGAATCAGTTTTCACAAACACAATGCAGATGAGCTCAGGCGGTCTGATTTACATGTTATCGACTCAGATTGTTGAGCAGAATTACAAAGATGTATTCAGGCAACATGCTATGATATGCATTGTAATCATGCACTTGAGACAGATCTCAGACGTTTTACAAAAGGCACAAAGGTATGACCCTGCAAAGTGTGCGTGCATCTATGTGCGCTTGTGTGTGTGTATATGGTCAGAGAAATTGAAAATGAGGGACTGACAAAATGGGAAGAATCACAGAGCGAGCAGCCAAGCAGTTCTAAAGAAGCTTTTATTGAACGCTAAGAAGGGAATATAGAATGATGAACACCCAGCCTGTGCTTTTCACATTGAGGAAATTGCATTTGGGAATATTGAACTGGCTGGCATGATGAAGTGCACAACTCCTCCTCCACACGCGCACACAAACGCTCACATTTTTATGGTACAGTGTATTAGCAATACAGAAACAATCATGCTTACAGAGCTACATGCACACATTACACGCGCACATGCACACAGGATCTCATTTAGTCTGTGTGCATGGGTTGGATCAGCACTCCCCACTATTGAAAGGGCGGAAATGAGAATCGGTGCAAACAGGGAGAGAGATAAAAGAGTAAAGAGACAGCAAGAGAAGAGGAAGTGGCAGAGAAAGAGAGACAGAGAGCAGGATTCAGGAATAAATGAGTGAGTCATGAAAAAATGAAAAAGAGTGTGATATCCTTCACTAGCTCCACTGCAGGAGCCAAAAGGTGTTGTTGATGTGGTGACAATTCATTCCAGTGTGAAACACATCAGGATTGTTTTTCACAAAAAAAAAAAGAAAGGGGGGGGGGATTATTATTCTAGTGTTAGGAACAGCTGGATTCAACAGGTTCCACACAAATGTCAAGCAGACAGACCATTACCCGTGGATGCTGACTCAAAACGAGTGACAAATGATCACAATGCTGAAGTCTGTGAGCAAAGCTGCACTGTGTAAGGCTGCAGATTCTCAAGTTGGGTATATAAACCTTGAAAATGTAAAACGAGAAACACAAGAAATCTGTACAAAATAAGGAGGTTACACCTGTATACAATCTTCACACACACAAACACACTTGCATGCCCACACACACACTCACACATACACTGCCACACAAACTGCTGCTGAACAGCTTATTTATGTTGACATAAATGCATTACTATGAACTATAAAGAGAGCTGTCAGTTACTTGGTGTATACACTCGACAAGCAATTACTTCTATGCAGAGAGCAACAAAAGCAGACAGCAAAATAAAATACTATCAGTGCTTCACATACACAGAGACTCATGCTTGCATGAGCGCACACACTCACGCACGCAAACACACGCACGGGTCACAGAGAAGTGGCTGTCACTGTGATTGGTTCCTGCTGCCGAGGGCAAACCCACAATAGCCAATTATCTGTCATTATACACCACAGAAGCTCTTGCGGTCTGGATAACTTTGCATGTGTCTGTGTGTGCACAAGCGTCTGTGCGAGTATGCATGTGTGTCATAGTGGGAGAGATTGGCAAATTGCTAGTTATATATTTCAGCATGCTGAAAGAAGAGAGGAGAAATGTGGAGGAGGAGGAAGAGGAGGAGGATAAGAGGGGAGAGTTTGAGGAGACCAGGCAGAAATATGCAGAGTGAATATAAAAAGAAGCAAAGAGGAGATTGATTATTGTACTTGACAGTAGTAGAGAGGATGGGATCACAGAGGAGCCACAGACCTCCGCTGAGCTGCATGCTGATGACAGATGTCTGGTGACCGACATGCCTGATCCAGCAGGGCCAAAGTTTAGATGGCCGCAGATTGAGGCTCTCAGTCAGCATATGACTAGTGCTTCATCATATATGAAGTGTGTGACAGAGCTGTGACTAGTGTGGATAGATTTTGAAACGTAACTCGCAATATCTAGGATGACAGTATTACTCCTTGGAAGCACAGACCTTCCTTGGAAGGTCTGTGGTTCAATACCCATAGCAAAGTGTCCTTGGGCCTGATACTGAACCCCAAAACTGCCCTGGATATGTCACAGTGTGTGATAAAGCTCTGTATATATTCAATAAAGCACTGCACGAATGTGTGTGGAATTGGGTGAATGTGGCTTCAAGTGAAAAGCACTTTCAGTAGTCGATAAGGCTAGAAAAGCACCATATAAATGCTGTCCATTTCCCATTTACTTTGAAATTCATCTGAAACAACATCTAGCATATGGCTCATATGCACTCTGATTCACAGCAGCCCATAGAATCAGCGACTATAACAAGGTGAGTGGTGGACAGGTCCCATTTTCCCTATAATGTGAGTTTGTGTGTATGTACTGTATCCCACGCTCAGAATTACAACTTGGGTCAGGATCCTCCAGAAAGTCCACCAACTATTCTTAAAGATGCAGTGATCAACCAGCTAGGGACCACTCTGTTTCATGGAAGCACAATACGCACACAGTGGTGCCGGCAAATAGTTGCTCACACCATTAGCAAGTTCTTCACTGGTAGTGAGGAAGCCACAAAGCTCGCCACAAACCATAGGGGAACCACCGCGGAAATGTTGGTAACAACAACCCTTAAATCACCATCACCCAGCTGAACATGTCCTGTTTGAAGAAGCTAAAGCTGAAGCTAGCCAGAGCACAGAGCGAGCCACAAATCAGCAGCCTCAGTGTGAGCCACAAAGGAGAATGAGAAAAGGGCTAATGTTCTGTTATTTGGTGAAGTTATAAACATACTGGAAAATGATGAAAGTGCCTGGCATTTGTTTTGCCACAGAAATCTACTGCACCTGCTTTTGTTTAGTAAGTTAAAATATGTTAGGTAAAGGTGGGTGTACAGCAGCTCATTTCCAGTTAATTATCTGCATCTCTTTCAAGAGGCAGAGTACCTTATTTCCATTTGCTTCAGTGAGAGAAGATCCTGTAGCTTACTGCAGCTGCAGAGGAAATTGTAAAGTTTAAAACTGTATTTTATTATGAAAATAAAACTTTGCATTGAAGAAAAGTTCATTTTTAAACTGAACCTTGATTGCAGTCCCTGCAATCCAGAGGATCAAATATTATCTGCTTGACATTAGTTGACTTTCTGTTTTTTTTGTTGTTTTTTTAAAAAACGTTTATAAAAAGCTCTCAAATGTATACCTCACTGTAATGTTCCGCTTTGACCGTTTAGGAGAAAGTAAAAACACTGTAAAATTCTTCAAGACCCAGACAGAACATATCGATAGCTTTATATTCCTGCCATTCATGCTAGTTCTATAGTTCCATAATTGATTGCTAAAGCTTCTCTACTGTTAAACTGAACTGTCCTCCTGTTTAAGATTGAATAGTTCTCAGTCATGATGTGTGAACCAAAGTCATCATACCATCCACTTCAAAATAAATCCATCTTACTTTACACTCTTAATACACATTCAATGTGTGTGTGTGTGTGCGTGAGTGCTTATGAAGTATGACACTGATCTGTCTCTGCCTGTTTTACAGCTATGCTTCCATAATCCCCATCCTAATCCACTGCCTGTGTGTTTGTGTGTATCTGCCTGTGTGTGTGTGTGTGTGTGTGTGTGTGTGTGTGTGTGTGTGTGTGTGTGTGTGTGTGTGTGTGTGTGTGTGTGCTGTCCTTTTATGTTTGTGCGTGGTATGCATGGTATTTAAGATTATGGCTTTCAGAGGGTCTCTCTTTCCCATGACTTCCATTCTATATCTAATACCATAGATAGATAGCCCTCCAGTCATCCACTCCACTCCATTGAACCACTCAGCACAATGGCCTGGACACAATCGCTCTGCAGTCAATATCTCCATTACCATTTCTGTCAACAGAATAAACACGATGAAAATTGAATGGTTATGGGTTATATTACTTTTAAATGAGCTGATGAAATGGGTGCAACGGTGACGGGAGAGAGGGTCAAGAGTGGTTCAGATGAGGAGAGGTTAATATGTCAATTTAACTAAAAGAAACAAGCATAGACCAACAAATCAGTGTTACTTTCCTCACAGTCATTTTTTTTGGTTTCATTACCTCAACCACCAATAGGTGGAGGGAGGTTATGTTTTCAGTCATGTCTGTCTGTCTGTTAGCAGGACAATTTGGAAAATTATGAGCAGATTTGGATGAGAATTTCTTGAGTTGTTGGGGGTGGTACAAGGAACATTTTTAAAAATTTTGATGGCAATCCAGATCACGATCTGGAACCAGGATTCTGTAAAAGAATTCTTTTCCATTGCATTTAACCTTATGAAGATACGTCCTCTGAAAAGAATTAAGGGGCAACATGACCATAAGTTCTGTCATATAGGAAAGTTCATTATCGAAGGAGGATTCTGGATCTAACTATCCAAAATGATGAAAATTATTCATGATTGAACACTGGGAAGAATCTACTGCAGCAAAGTATTGGCACATTTTTGGGGTGGGCATGTGCTCTACTACGTGCCTTCTAGTATTCTTATTAAAATGTGAGGTTTTTTTCATGTATTCTCTTAAGTATGACAAGATGTTTTTTTTTTCCATAAACTGCCTCACAATGCCCTTTTGCACAATGATTATGCATGTTTACTTTATTTTAGTTCATCTGATTATGACATTCATGACAATGAAACTGTGGTTCCTAACTTGCTGTTTATACTGGCCAGGTGGTTGCAACATAGCATAGTGATCAAACACAGCATTTCTTGCCGTCAAAGTTTTTCCTGTGTTTTTGTAGAAATTACTTTAGTTTTTGTATGCCACTAAACTGATTCAAACACACACAAAAAACACAGTTTGATTAAAGTGGTCAGAACTGCGCATGCAATCTGAGATAAAGGTCTGTACAAAATACCCTTTGATTGCATGGAGTCACTAACCAAAAAGCTTGAAAAATACTATTATACAGTCATAGAAAGAGATTACCTTTTAGATATTTTTTTGGGAGATTTAGATATTTTGTGTAACCCAAGAGCAGGAACAGGCAAGGAATGATGAGAAATAAAAGAGAAAAAAGACAGAAATCAATGATTGCAAACCACTGCAATTTAAAGCGTTACCTAATTTTTTTTAATGTAATGTAATTTTAATCTGATGCCGGCAGCATCTTTCAAAATACTGGTATGGGGTAACAAAAGACCAAAAAGGCTGTGCAACTCTAACAAAATAAAATGAAACAAAAACAAAACCACTTGGCAACAATTCTGTAACAATATGTGGGTTTAAAAAGAGAAGCTGAGCCTTTCAGAATAAGAAGTAAAGATGGGGACATGCATGGGAAAACAGTTCAACAATTCAAATTAAATTATTCAAATTAAATTTGTTAAAAAAATTTGGAGACTTCAGAGTCTGCTGTGCATAATACTGTGATGCAGACTGTCAGTTAATGCAGGCTATAAAAGCTTTTATATTTCTCTCTCAAATATTCACTCACTTATTGCGCTGCTGCTATTCCCACGCCATACTCCTGTTTTTTGTTAGTTCAGTTTAAATTCTGGTGGACTGAAGTAAGCTCTTGCATGGACTCCCTTCTTGTCACTTTGCCAGTTTGAGACACATGGGGGCTTGTCCGGGACAATCAAACCTATTTGGTAATGTTAAAGTGACTGCTACTTAGCAACTCCGCACCCATTAAAAAATAAATAAATAAAAAAAAAATAGAGGCTTGAAAGTGACTAGCAGGGAGTTGGAGACAAAACAACAGAATGTGGAAGTCAGTAACATCAGTTGTGTGTCATATTTCCTGTCATATTCTCTTGGAAGGTTAAATTCAGGTGGAGAAGGGAGAAACAATGCATTAGCTGATGAACCATTAAAAAATTAGGAGCTGGAGAAATTTTGGGCAAAAAAAAAAGAAAAAAGAAGAAACCCCACAATATTTAGGTGGCCATGATCTTTGAAACTAAAGCTAGAAAAATTCTGTTGTGGAAATCAGAGCATGGGGTCAGTAGCTTTAGAAAATCATTTTGATTGAAAAAAAGTCACTGCAATAAGAATACAAGTTGAAACTTTGCCATTAAAAAAAAAAAAAAAACAATAAATAAACATGCAAAAGGCATGGGCTGGGCTTGAGTTCATTTAAGATGGAGACCAAAGTGAAGTAGAAAACTATTTTGTGCCCTGACAAATCACAATTTGAGATTCTTTTCGGATTTTATAAAGGCTAAATCCTTTAGGCTGAAGAGGAGAAAGACCATCCATTTTCTCCAGTGCACAGTTCAAAAGCCAGTATTTGTGATGGTGTGGATGTGCGTTAGTGCCCTTGGCATGGGTAGCATGCACATCTCTGAAGGCACCTATGCCCTATGCTGCCATCCTTCCATAGAATCTACTTTCATTAAACTGTCCTTACAGATAGGAAAGAAAGAAAGTGAGAAAGCAAGAAAGAAAGAATTACATTATGCAGAAACCACTGGTTCTTCCCATTGTTTAAGAATTGTGCTTGATGATGAGTAGAGAGAGCAGTGAGAGCTTGATGAGTGGAACCCTTAGCAATGATAATCCCATTAGTACTGTACTGCATGTTAAGCTCTCCACTAATAACTCACATGTATGAGCGTTAAGGGTGTGTATGTGCGTGTACAGCTGAATCCCGCTTGGACCATCCTAATTATCAGACGTGACTCACGTGAGGGTAATTACTGCATCTGAGACAGTGGGAACAAGGCTATGACTGACCCAGAAATCTACAGGCTAATGAAGCGATAAGAGACACACTCTTTCTCTCTATGTGTTGGTCTTACCTCACACAGAGAGACAGGGACAGAGCAGAAGAAAGAGAGAAAGCCAGAAGACAGAAAGGGGAACAATGTTTCTCTCAGTCTGCATTAGAGAGAGCAGAGAGATTTGGGAGGAGCTGTCAAGAGACGCTCTGTCAGGCAGCTTCAAGCTCAGCCCTTTTCCTACTATGAACTAATCTGGCTGCTCTCTGTTCTTTGTCATATCTGGCCATGACTCCACAGCACTGTGGTCTGCTTCCACAGCCGCGGATTAAGCTTGGCTACCCGAGACTAAATTCTCTATTGAAGAATCATCTAGGTGTAATCCCTGTGTGAAGCCAGCCCTGTATAGTACAACACATTATATCTCTCACAATGACTATTATTCACATCAGGCTGTGCACTCTGGAGATACTGGAGACAAGCACGAGGATGGTTTGCTGTGCAGCAGGCAGCAGACCATAAGGATTTGTTATGTGAAGTGAGATTGCTTCACTTAAGATGTGCCCCCTGGGAACAGAACAGCCAACTCTGATGAGTTGTTTTTCCACACCTAAGTGATTAAAATATTAAAATTTTTAATACACTCTGTCACATTTAAAAAAAAAAAAATCCTGTCTCCTCACTTTTGTACATTCGCATTAACATTTGCATTTTCCATTTCCTTTTCTTTTGAATTTGCAGGGGGCGAAAAAAACTGCAGTATATGGCAGCTGTTACACACACAAAACCCAAGAAATAAGGGCAAACCTAGACATATACCAATAAACTAAAAACACACAAATAAACATGTGGCAATTTGCAAAAATAATGAAAAACTTCACAGAAAGTCAAATATCTGTGGACACTAAAAGGCCTCTAAATGTTTATATATATAAAGAACTTACAAACAAAAGTAGCAAAATGATGACAACAGTACATTAAGTAGTTAGCTTATCCCAGGTGCCCATCACATAGATGGCATTGAAGAAACCAGAGCACCCAGAGGAAACCATCACATGCCAGAACCGTACTTCTGTGAGGAGACAGTGGTAACCATTTTGCCACTGTAATGCCATACTAACCCCAACCATCACCTTCTAGTTATATGCCTCCATCAACCAGTCAGGTTGCAGTTAACATCCATGTCTGCACAGATTCATAATATATATGCTTCACATATATCAACCAAGCAGGACAGAAGATATAGAAAAGTGTCGCAATTTCAGGGCACTCAAAATTTGTTTCTAGATTTCAGTATCAAAGCCATTGTGAAATACTGCCATGACTTCCCCTTCTGTTCCTAAGTTATGGTGGTAAATAATGATCAGAAAAGTGCTTTAAAACATTATAGCTGTTTTCACAACTGAAAATGGAAAATGTCTGAAAAATCAGGTTGGGACATTGCCTGAAACTGTCTTTTCTCATGTGTAGCACACAACAGGAGATATTCTGTCTCAGATGCATTTTCACTACAAGAAATACTTGATGTGATTTCGGCAAGGAAACTGCCTGGGAAGAGAGTGCAAGAGGGGTGGTGCGCACTCTCTCACTGTAAATTCACCAGACAATTACCTGTGCTATTCTCACATGCATGCTATGGGAAGGTTAAAGACCATTAAAAAACTGGTCTGACTGTGGAGGACGTTTGAGTTCTCACATGCGGTTCCACAGGGTAATGTTGGACTGCACTGCATGTGAGAAAATGTCCTATGACATGACAATTAAGTTGACCTTTGAGCTTTAAGGTATAAAACATCCATCATTTTATTATATCAGACATTTGCATGGAATTGTCTTGTCTTGGGTTATTGCCAAACTCAGTTTTGTGAGGTCACAGTGACCTTGATCTTTGACCACAAATTTCTAATCTGTTGATCCTTTGGTCCAAATCATGAAGAATGTTACAAAGTACAGATGAATGTATGTACAAACAACCTCAAATATTGTTGATTCATCCATCTAGATTCTTCCACAATTCAGGGTTACTGTGAGAGTCGGAGAGATCTGACGCAGACACAGGGAGAACATGCAACCTCCACACAGGAACATCAGTAGATTGCAATCCAATCTATACTTTAGACATACTGTATCTTCTGTATGTGAGCATGTTGTTTGGTTCCATAGAATATGGTATCTTTAATTAGTCGCTTATTCTTTATTTACTTTCAAAATAAGCTATTTAATCATTGTAATTTTGGTTCAGAGATGGCATGCCCCTGTAAACCTACAGTGCATTTCAAAAAAAGGCAAAGGTTTAGTGGTATTGTATTGTGAAATGCCCCTTAGTTGAAATAAATGCCACTGCTCCCTTACTTCCTGAGCACTTGCCACAGTGGATGGATTTGTATGTTTGATCTGGCACAGATTTTACGCTGGATGCCCTTCCTGGCATGACCCTCCAATTTGATGTGGGACTGGCACTAGGGGCACACTAACTGAGAGAGTTAATGGTGCCAGCTAAAGGAAGAATATAGAAAGAAAATAATAACTGAGGACTGAACCTTTTGGAACCCCACAGGTTGGGGAGGCAATGTTTAGAAGAGAACTTACCCACCCTAACAAAGGAAGTCCTATCAGATGAATAGGAAGAAAACCAATCAAATGCAGAGCCAGAAACTTAAGCCTATTAAGGAAAATTTTATGGTCAACAATATCAAAGGCTGCACTGAGGTCAAGTAGAACAAGTACAGAACAAATCCCTGCATCAGAAGCCATCAAAAGATCATTACAGAACTTCAAAAGAGCAGTCTCAGTGGAGTGCTGCTTTTGAAAACCAGACTGAAAAGGGTCAAAAATTTGTAATTTGCATAATAAGGATCTGAACTGACTTTCTACAGCTTTTTAAAATAATTTACTCTCAAATGACAATTTCAAATAGGATGAAAAAAAAAAAAAAGAGCAGAGACCAATCATGAATCCTTTCTTCATACCTTGTAAATGAAGTTAAGTCAACATTAAGAGCTTTAAATATATTCTCCAAATTATTGCTGTTCCAGATCAGTTATCAGGGGAGCAACAAAAAAGATGATCACACAAAGATTAGGAAAGCACAAGTTGTGGGTCAGTACTCAGAATCAGCAGACATAGAGAGAGCTCAAGTAATTGAAAGAGTGTAAGGTGATAAAAAGTTCATCTGGCACATCCCTACAGACACACACACACACACACACACACACACACACACACACACACACACACACACACACACACACACACACACACACACACACACACACAAAAGAGTTCACAACCTTCTCTTTGTCTATCGGTGGTATGGCTTTTGACCTCCCCTTAAAACAAACCTGCAAGTCATGTCTGAGTTACATGCAGTTCAACCAACAAAGACCCAGCAACCGAAAACGGTCTCTAACATCACAAAAGAAAAACAAAAGGTTACAAAATATCTAGAAGTTAATCTCAAGGATCCCCACTTTGGTTCTGGCAAGGCCTCATGGGAGATGGTACCCTCGAGATGATTCTGTTAAGATACTGGCCTGCTCTGGAGCCTTACATTTAAGTGCTTCAAACTAGTGTTGTACAGGCTCTGTGCTCACAGAGGCAGAGGGCATTTATTTTACTTGTACCAGTTTGCACAACAGCTTCATTGATGTGGCAGTTTAAGTGATAAGTGATACAAAGTGTGACCCACTCATAGTGTTGGTCTGTGAGCCAGAGCAGGTTACCCCAAGCCCACGCTCCAGCCATCACAGGATCCCTGTCTCTGTTGCTCCTACGCAGAAAGAAAGTGTGTGTGTGTGTGTGCAAGCACATGATTGACTGTGTATTTTAGTGAGTTATCTTGATCAAATTCCCAATTACACAGACGAGTGTCTCTTCAATGCTGCGCTCTTTATACAGATACACAAACAAACAGACATAAACATCACACAAACACACCCACTCTCACATAAAAAACCAGAAAAAGAAACACACACAGGCCGGAGGCAACAAGCACTTCATTTTCTATTCCGCCCCCACTCCTCATCCTCAGCACCCCTTCTATTCCACTCTGGCCTCCCCAACACTCAACCCACAGTCACTATAGCAACCTCACACACAGAGGACTAATCATGTCACTGCAACATCTGTCAGAAAACAGAGACACACACCCTTAAAATGTGCATGCCACTGCATACACTCATGAAGCACACGAGCACAGAGACAGTTAAAGAAAGCAAACTTTATTACCTTTGCTCATGGTTCATCCTGTCACATGAAGTTTGAAAGTGGAAGCTGCAAGAGAAGATTATTGAAGAATATTGTTTTTCCGAGGCCAGGAAGAATGATCAGCTTGAAAACTTACAATGATGCCACAGAGGTTTATGAAGGCCCTACTGTGCAAAAAGCACTTGCTGGTTAAAATGAGCCCCCCCCCCCCAAAAAAGTCAGCTCCAGAAACATTTCTGTTGAGTATGTTGCTCTGCTGCCACCTGTAGATTAGACCTGGTACTCCACAATATAAACACTCAGGTCTCAGGACTCTGGCCTCAGAACATCCACTGAAATGCACCTTATCAAATAATTTCAGATAAAAAAGGGAACTAAGAAAAATGAGGTGTGGGTGTGCTGTGCAAACTAAGCTACTGCTACACAAGTCTTAGATCTGCAGTATTCCACCTGTCACTGATCTCAAAATCAATCCCCTCGACACTTCCTTCAGCATACAGTACATACGAGTCCCAGGGAAGCACTCATCTTGCTTCAGTATACTCTGTGCACCATCTAGCCAGCTTTCAAGGAGTTTGATGATATCTATTTTAGTTTTTTTTTTTTTTTTTTTAAAGTTTGCAGCGGCTTGCTACCAAAATGAGTCACACACAAACTCAACTCAAACTCCAGCTATAGCCTCAGAAAAGGAAAGTGGCTCTCAGAGCAACACACAGCCTACGTGCAGCCTCTGCATCTTTTAACAAACTGAAAAGGGGGTGAGCGAATGCTTTATATTTAGAATGGTGACGCTATGCAAACTTGAGCACTAACATGAGAGGAAAGCTCAGCGATGCGTTAGAGAGCCTCATATTCAATAATGTATCAGAGGCAGCGTTTTAAAAACAGCTGGGGATCGCCGCTCTGTCTTCTCCTGTCTGTCAGTCGTCTCTTTGCACGTCTTTCTTCCTGTTCTGTCCACCTGCGACAGCAGCAGATTTGCTGCTTCTGTGGGGAGCTGATGTTGCTTAAACTTTCATTCGATCAACAGTGTCTTTACTTGGTTTTCTCTGGCCCTGATGATGAATCTCCCCCTGAGTTTTCTTCACTATCTCAAAGAAAGTTTCTTAATGGTCATGGCATAGCATTTTAGCAAAATAGATCATACAAAAAACAGATCTGGGGGGGGGTTCACCATGATAATCGGTGCCTACCTGTTTCAGTACACAGATGCACTGTGCTGCTTCATCCTTGAGGAATGAAAGAGTAAGAAATCTCCCCAGAATTCTCCTGCAAGAAAGAAGAGAAGATCCAGTGAGGAAAGCAAAGAGGTTGGGGAAGGAAAGAAAAGAGAAAGAAGGAGTAGGAAAGGAATTAAGAGCAGAGCTTTAGCTTTATAGAAGTCACTGATCTTAAAGAGAACTCTAGCTTTCAACTAAGTTCCGTGTTTTTGTGTCTTCTTGCGCTCATTTTTGCATTGATATGTGTGCGTGTTTATATCACTGTATTCAGATTAAAGCTTCCAATCCAAAACCTGATTTCAGCTAGTGCAGCTGAGTTGTTCCTAAAGCAGTCTGGGTCAAATGGACAGCCCCAGCTCAACTTCTACATTGGGAGCTTTTAAGGCTTTTAAGGCTTCCATGCCAGCAAGACGTACAGGCTGTGAGTGGAAGAGGGGCTCAAATGCCCAAGTGGGAAAAGCATGCAGCACCTCAGTACAAAAAGTATGCACTCGCAGGACAAAGGTCCTGCATCAGGACATGTCTGAATACTAGCAGGGAGGCATGTTAATGTAAGAGACCATACATGCGTACAGACACACAGACGTACACACACAGCTGCCACTCTTCCATGTTATTCCATGTTTTGTGACTCTAGTGACAGCAAGTTGTAGCAAGCAAAAAAAATCACTTCACTGGTGGAATGAAATCAGGACGGATCTGAAAGGATTATGGGGTATTTCCACAATTACTTTTGTTGATGCTGATATCTGTCCTCTGCTGAACTTGAGTCATGATTCTGCTGTGAATCAGCCACTTTACAAAAAGAACAATTTAAACTTAAATATATAAAAATAACCCAAGCAGTTATGACATATTCTAAATACTCCTTATTGATAGCAATGACTACTAATAAAACTCACTTTGCTGCAGGCTGTAACCAGTTTTTGTTCTATTGTTTTCCTAATTTTGTTGACTTGTGAGTTGTATGTATTGCTGTACAGTTTTGTGTTTTGTACTACTTCTTGTGTATCTTTTGTTGAGCTTTGTGAATACTAAAGGCCCAGTTAGGAATGAGCATTGTATGTTAGGTTACCCTATAAATTCCATAGCATGTGACGGTGGTTTCTGCTACAGGTCCACATAAAAATAAGAAATAAAATACATTAAAAAATAAAGTTGAAGGAGGCAGGTTTTTTCGTTCTTTCCTTTTTTCCAATAAACAATTTTAAGATGGTTAGAGTAAACCAGTCGCTGGCAAAAGGCAAAAGATGTCATAACAAAGAGTCACCACTGGTCTGTGCTATTACACCACTCCTGTGTTTGTGCTGCTGACCGACTTACCAAACAAGGGCAAAGACGGTGATGGCAGCATACATTAACTGCAGAATCTGATGATGCAAAGCTCATGAGTGATTTAATTGCAAATAATAACCAGGTCATGCCATGCATTCCTTGACCTGTAATCATCTGTTGTTTTTAGGATGTAATGGTAAGCTAATAAGCTTAAATAATCACTTGCAAAATATGTTTATTTGTGTGACTTTGACAATCTAAGCTGTGATAGTATTCAGAGCTGTGTGCGCTTGCACATATGTGCACCATGGCAAATGTATGTGAATTACGTTGGAGCAAAGCTGACATTTTATTTTCAGTTGATGACACATTCCCATCCACTTCCTTCTGTAATGATCTCACAGTGCTGGTGAAATGAGTTGTGTGGAGGATTATTCTAAACATTGGTTACCCTCTATTGTGGGCACCGGTTTCCCCCTCCATCACATTGTTTTCCTGTTGGGTTTCAGTATTCCCTGGTTGGAAACCACCTTGTTAGCGAGAATGTGCTTCACCTGTGCTGGCCCAGTAGAAGTAATTAAAGCCTCGGCAGCTTTGTGCAGGAGAGGGAGAGCCTAGAAACTAGATCAGTGAGAGAGAGTGCATCTTGGTGCACGCAGTTCAGTTTACAGCTCTTGCACAATGAGATAGAACAAGTTATGTTTGTCCTGCATTGGTGGACATGGTGTTACTTTCGATTCCTCTGTGACTTTTATGCAATGAAGTGGCACCCATAGTGAAAGCCTGTCTGCAAACCCTTTTTGCTGCTTTGAAACTCCGAGAGGACTCCCATGGGAACCCTTCAGAGCAGCCTTGAAGCCCTTTTATGTTAATGGCTGAAAGTGATTATTCAGACAGAGTCAAAATGTTGATAGTAATTTGAAGGGAATTCATCTCTAGGTGCTGGCTGGACGTCACCTTAAAGGTTTCTGCTGGTGGTGGAAATGGTTCTGGGCATGGTAGCATATTATTTAGGTCACTGAAGTGCTTTCACATGCCACTTTCACACCATGAACCAAACTATTTCTGCACTGATCTGCACAGCAATGGCCCAGATAATTTTTTGATGTCTAACCCTAACCAGGGCAGCTCAGTGGAACTCCGCTTACTTTGGTTTGGCTTCACTCAGCATGTATGAAACACTCTTCATAGGCTTCTGTCACTCAGACTCAATATCAAGGCAAGTAGGGAAGCAGGGCAGCAGAGTGGGCATCAGATGTCTCTTAAGCCTATTTTAAATGCAGTGTCACAGTAAAGCCATGGACAACACTGACATGATTACCTACAAACTTTATCTGCAGACACAACCATCCTCAAGCTGCACAATCTCTTTTTTTCAGTCTCAGCTGAGTGTGAAATGTTTCAAGATCATATGTTCACCAGAAGTGCCATTTCTTTTTAGAGAAATATATTTCAGCAGCATATTTAAGTTTGTAAACATGTTTACTCTTTCGAAGCGTATGCGCGGCACTGATCAAAATTGGCCCAGAACGTTAAGGAGGTTATTACAGGTCAAGCTGGCAACAGGGACTCTGAGTGGAATGGCACAGTCTTGCTTAAACAACTTCTTCAACTTGTTTACAACTTGGATACTTTGTGTTTGTGTGTATGCATCTAATGTTCAAGAGTTTACAAAAAAGGAACAAACTGGGTGAGGCTCAAATCTGACCCCACAAGGATGTGAGAGGATTCAAGAGCCCTGCATAATTCAACTGAATCTTCAAAACTGACCTGCTGCTCTTAACTTTTAAGCTGAAAAAGGTATACAGTAAAATAATAATGAGTCACCTACATCCAAAAACCCAATTGTTCCTCCGCTCATTCAACAACCTGTGTAAGAGGAAGCGAGATAACAGGCAGGCAGTTCAGACACACGCTCACTTTAATCCTAAACTACCTAAAATGAGCACTTTTAAAAATCACAAGTAAGTACAGCCATGTCTGCCATTTCATGTTGGGTGAGATTACAAGCTCTGGTGTGCCTTCATGTTCTTGGTTTAGTATACCAAACGCAACTGGATGTCTTGGGATTTGAATCAAAACAGCAAGTTCAAATTTTATTCCTCTATTGGCATTCTCAAACAGATATTATCCCCCATCGCACAGCCGAATAAGAACAATGAGCAAAAAGCTTTAAGCACATTAGAAATGCTGCAAAGTGAAGATGTTTCTAGTAAGACCTGACTCATTTTTTATTATTCAGTGAAATGCAGAAAAACCATAATCAATACTTAAAACCTCATGAATTCTCATAAGTCCACTAGGGTCTAGTTTTTCAAGCTCTGTTGTTAGCATCCCTGTGAACCTGTTATGGTTTTTACGTGTGTGTTTGGGACTCTAAGTCACTTCTGTCTCTTCATGCATCCCCAGACTGACTCAGTGATGTTGACTGTAGGGTTCTGTGTTGGGCAAACAATCTGTTACACACGACTCCGTCCTTTTTCTCGCTACTAAAATAATCTTTATGACTCTTTTTAAGATTGGGGACAAACAGATGCCTCGCTGGCGGTACTGTATGAATGAGAATTACCTTTATTTCTCAGAAATGAGGAGGTCACTAATTCTGGACCAAATCCCTAACTCCATTTGCAGCAATGCAGCCCCAAAGCAGCAAAGAACCTCTGCTATGTTTCACAGTCAAAGCATCCTTGTAGCACTCTTCAGCAATTTTGTTAGAGACCGAGTCTGTATGCTTTCATGTGGTCAAGCATCGCTTTGCTTTGTTTCCACATTCAGAAAAACGTCCATAAATACAACTTTTATAAGGTCCAATTCAGTAAGTCTACTTATGACCAGACTGCACACAGTTAGACGGATGTACCCACTTGTTTCTGCCAGTTCTCTGCTGATGGTGCTGCCAGGCATCTTTTAGATTCAGAAAACAGTAAGTCAGCTTTTTGTATTTTTCACCCTGCCATACTCACTTCCATGAACAACGATTACATTTCTGCTTATCACAGACCTTGCTGATGCAGAAGACTAGCTTGAGTTTTCTTCTTACATACACTCTTGCCATACTCTTTCAATGAAACTGTCACTGGCTGTCATTCACCCAGTTTATACTCTCTGCATGCCTATTTCTATTTCAGTGAATGATTTGGTTCAAGCATTAGATTATGTTGTGGGTTATTAGCACCCATTTGCTGCACTTGTTTAATTCCCACTGGACTCAACGCATTTTGTTTTATTTCTTCTGTAAAGCGGTCTCGTTCTTCATTTTCTTAATAGGACATAGCTACTGTAGTTCAGTATTTCACTTGAAAAAAAAAAAAGCTTTTAAATTTAAAGTCAATTTCAAAACTGTCACTCTAATGGCGGAGATATAGAATAACCTTGGACAAAAGACGAGTTATTGTGAAACACACACAGAAACAAAAGTGATAGACGGCTGGCTTTATGTTAGATCACAGTTAAGGCGTTCCGCATATAAAGCTTTTCATTATATGGTAAATGTTTTTCTTTGAACATTTCAACTGGACTCCCCTGCGCTAATATTTATTTTTAATTAACAGAAGTGCTAGTGCCTGTGCAAGAAGAAAGTGGCATTTGTACTTGAGAAGCAACCAAGTTTTCTCAGTTCTATGACATGTTCTATTATCTTTCAGCTTATAGTTTTGGATTAATCACACGACTTTATACACAGCCTGTGTAAAGTTGTATGACTAAAGCAGCCCATCGAAACATCAGTAAGTGCTCGATCTACATATCACGCGTCAGGCTGCACAGCCTGTGTAGTCAGCTTTAGTGACTGAAACAGAAACACATCTTTCCACTGAATGCATGACATGGGCAACTAAAAAAATAACCAAACAAACAAACTAGGCTTTATTTGTGGTTCAGTCTCACAACTTTCATCAACCTCGTTTCAAATCATTACCACACAACAAAGGATTAGTGTAAATTAGTGTACAGTCAAGGCCCTCACACCCAAGCCTATTGCCCATATTACACCTTTAAAAAGAAGATCTGATCCAAGGTGGACCCGAGCAGAGACTGATCCATCCAAAAAGGCCACTTAACAAAAATCAGTAGGTTCAAAAGAGTTGCTTTTAATAATGTTATTAATAGCTATGTAAAGAGAAATACTTATTACCAAAACGGAAGCTCTACTTCCACCACCTTCAACAGTGAAGGTTCAATGAAATGAATAAAGAAAGAAGATTATACTGCACAGGGAGTGGTCCATTTATATTACTGCTTGGCTATTGGATATATTAACACACTGCAGGAAAAAACAAAACAAAACAAGTCCCTACCTGACCTGGGTCCTGTACTACTATGAAGCAAGTTCAGCATATTCTGGGTATCTTTCCACTATCTGGATTCACTGACCCTAACACCAGCTGGTTATCAACTCCCTACGCTAACCCAGGCTTTCCCCTGTGCATTCACACAAAAGAGGTGGCACTTGAAGCATGTGACCAATCACAAATGTAAGTGTAGTGGCTGCCTATGCTTTGGGAAAAATGCTAAGAAGCTAAACACATAATACAGGCTTAAAGCAACACGGCCACTGCAGACAAAGCAGCGGCATGAGTCAGCGAGGAAAAGCGCTGTATAGTAGTATAGATTTAAAAACACTGTGTGAATACGTGTGCGCTTCAAACAGTTTTGGTCAGTAAGCCTGGAAAAGACCCACTATATTAATGAAGTCTAGCCTATTTGCAATAATAATAATACAGACTTTGTAAGTCAACAGGCCTGTTAATATCCAAACTTTATCATTAAGACACAGGAGAATCTGGTAGATTATGATCAAGTCAGAAAGTACAAATAGGGTTTTAAGATAATATATTAATGCTTATAGAACATTAAAATAGTTGTAAAAATTTTTATAGCCCATCCATCCATCCATCCATTCATCCATCCATCCATCTATCCATCCATCCATCCATCCATCCATTTTCTTCCACCTTTCCAGCAACAGGAAAAAAATAATCAAGGAATAAACCTGCATCTAAAATCTGTATTTATTACTGATGCTCATCATGGAAACATAAAGACTTTAGATGCTAATCAAAAACTTAAGCCCATCCTACCATCCACGCACAGATGGCCGAGAAATTTTCCAAGAATTTTGATCCTATTTTGACTGAACTGATTGGCCAATAGGTGTTGATTTCATACCTGTTGAACTCTACTTTGAATAAGTTACCACAACAGAAGTTACCATGGTGATATACCCCAGTAAAAAGTGAGCCAACTTTGCAGTGCAGGAAAAGCCAGCAAAATAAGACAATATCTTGCTTCATAGTGCAGGCCTCTGATTAGGCTACCGAGTTACGTGTGAGCTTCCTAGAAAGCAGTGCAGAGAGGGATCAAGTATAGCAAACTGACAGGTAATTAGATTTGTTTGTGAAGGAAGACACCTGAAGCACTCTAATTAAAAAATGATAACATTTAATCTATTAAAGAATCAGAAAAATCACATGTACATGTGGGCAAATCTTGAGGGAGACAGGCATCTCAGCAGCTGCATGCGGCTCTCTCCCCAGAAGAGCACTACTCTAAACTAACCATAGCAATTTATACTGCCACTATCTAAACAGATCCTGGGTGCTGTGAGTCGGCCTTGGTCATTGGGTCTGTTCAAGCTGGTTTTTCATGACCCAGATTCAGAGGTGGGAAGTAACGAAGTACAAATACTTCGTTACTGTACTTAAGTAGATTTTTCAGGTATCTGTACTTTACTTAAGTATTTATTTTTCTGACTACTTTTTACTTTTACTCCCTACATTTTTACGCAAGTATCTGTACTTTCTACTTCTTACATTTTCAAACAGACTCGTTACTTTTTAACGTCAGAGAGAAGTTTGCATTTCCGGTCAGTGCGCCTTCAAACATCTGAGCCTAAATGGAGGAATAATAACATATAAGAGACAATCGTACTGCGTATCCTCCATCACCGGGGCTTATCTCGTACAAAGGGATTAAATACGCAAACCCATATAATTAATGTATCATTTATAGCGCTATAATCGGGCCGGACCGAGTCCGTAAGTTGCGCTGCGGCACATAAACAGCTTAGCTAGCGCTACTGAAGAGCAGCGAGCATGAAGGGAGTAACGTGTGGCAGGTAAATGCAACGTTTCTAAATGCTCAACAAATATCAGCAAACACACAAAGTGTGTGCAGTTTGTCACACAGTGTGTCTGCTAGCTAAAAGAAGAGCTGCTGTATTTCAGGGAGAGCAAGAGAGAAGTTCACTCAGAGATGGAGAAAGAGGACAGGAGAGGAAGAAGAGAGTTAGAATTAAAGGAAGGACTGGAAAAAACTGAAGTATGCTGACTTTGTGTAATTCAAAGATTCTATGAAAATGCTGCAGTTTAGTGGTTAATAAATAGGTTAGTTTGTTGTACTGTATTTACAGTAAAGCTCTGTGTTGGACTGGAGCACAGTGTTTGTGTTCATGGTCAGAGTTACAGGTTACATCAGTGCAGCAGAGATGAGTTTGAATCAAAGCTGCTGATGCTGAGATTCATTCACTGAATCCAACATTTCTACAGCCTGTATGCTGTCAGTGTAGGGATGGAGATCAGCTCAGGTAGCTGTGAAATACTGGGTGTTTAGGTGGAGGCACAGTCACCCTCTACTATGGAGGACACAGAGAACAGAGCTGTGTTTAAATTCCCTTTCACAGTTTGTGTCCTACATAACAGATTCAAGCTGAGTGCATTCATTAGAATTAAAATTTAGATTGGAATAACATTTGTATTCTCATGTACTATTTTATATTATTACAATAATATATAATGAGTTTCGGTTTGTTTTACACAAAATAGCAGGTAGAAACATCCTCCAAAGAACTACTTTTACTTTCTTACTTTGAGTACATTTCAGAGCCTGTACTTTTTTACTTTTACTTAAGTAGAGAAGTTGAACCAGTACTTCGACTTTTACTAAAGTATTTTTTAACATAAGTACTTGTACTTCTACTTAAGTACAGAATGTCAGTACTTTTGCCACCTCTGCCCAGATTCCTCTCATCAGTGATAGAGCCATAAAGCACATCTTCCTCCTTATGTTTTAATTTGTGATACAGAGCAATCTTGTCCAGATTAATAACAGAACATGGTGACATCGGTGATGTTTTAATTGTACGTAAGATAGATGTAGAGATAAGATGAACTGAGACAGAGAAGTTAGTCTAGCACTTTCTGTCTGTTGCTCTCTGTCTAATGTATTATTTAATTGTTTATATATTTGGTTGATCCACTGTTTATTAATTAACTTACTGGAGTTTACTTTAAAACATTGTGATTTTATTCATTGAGTAAAAAATAATCCCTAAAAAAACAAAAGTGAACACAGTGGAGTGTTTGGCCACTAAAAATGAAGATATTTCCCTTCTGTGAGAAGAGTTGATATGGAACAAAGCAGATAAACAGTGCTGGGTGTAATGTGTTCCTAAGTAATGTATTACTGTGATCACATTACATTTTTCAGTGACGCAGTAACTTAAGCTACCGTACTAAATGCATTTCAGCTCATATAACGGAGTAACGTGGAAGCAATTAACGAGTAGCATAATGAATTACTTTCTACCGCTAGTAATTAAGTAACATACTGCATTACTTCAGAGAAATGTGTAACACATTATTTTTTTTGAGTAATGACCCCACAGCTGATAATTAAAGATTGTAGATAATGGATTTACACTGAATGGAGAAACTGAAATGGCAATTTTGGAAGTATGAATATTAACTTTTGTTGAGTGAGAATATGTTGTTGTGCTGTTTCTTGAAAAAAACAAATCTATTTAAATCGAAATCTATGAATGCAAGCTTAAGTGCAATCCTGTGTTTCAGAAGTAGGAACAGTAGGAACACTCCATTTATAGACTTCCATAAGACTGAAAATTCAGAATTGATGCAGCAGTGGGGAAAAAGCTTTACTTTGCAACTGCTACGGGTCAAGGCCATCTCAAACCACAAGTGTGCACACACATAAACATCCCCATCCCACAAAATCCTATGCTTCGCATAATGCTATTCGACTGTGTCTGTATTAGACTTGTAAATGCCATTTTTTTTCCCCCTTTAAACTGTACACTAAGAAAGAAACACCAAAACCATAAAACTGACCTCAAATTACCAGGCTGTGGTTTTAAATTAAAGATTATATGTAAGTTACATTATTGTTGGTCCTGAGGTAATAATGTTGGACTGTTGTATTCAGTCTCTTGAGAGGCCAAACCATGTGAAACTGCTTTTTACTAAGCCTCTGACATTAGAGTAAAAAGCTGAAAATTAAGGCAGATATATTTTCACGCTTACTGCCAGAAGAATAGCTACAACAGAAGGTGGCTGTAAGCAATCTAGAACACAGCAAATTCCATGTAATGGCAGTGAAATGACGCAGCTTACACAAAGGGTACAAACATCCCGCTGTGAAATGGTGTCATGCCTTTGTGAAATAATCCTATATTTTCAAATTAAATTCACCAATACAATGATGAAAAAAAAAGCACAATGACTGCTCTACTGAGAACAGATGCTATTGTGTGCTTGGGGTGGCCCTGTAGTCATGGAATATGGTGACAATTCTGAATTATCATTTGCTAGGTGCAACAAATTACTCAGTGGTGTCCTACTTTTAAAGACATATTAGAGTCTACTGTGCTCGGGGCCAAGAGAGCGCTGACTGAGGGAGTGAAACAAGTGAAAGAAAGTGTCTACAACACAGAGGGGAACTAAGAAAAATGAACGGGTTTATAGGGTGAAGAAGAGAGAGGGCGATATGGAGAATTATAGCTAATGAGAAAGGGCAAATGATATGTAAGACAGAGGAAGAACTTCTAATGTGCAGAAAGTTTGATAGAGCTTTGCCCTATTCCACCTGCTCAGCTATCATATTTGAAAAGCAAAATTACATGGTACATCTAATTCCTCTGCACAGTTAACATCAAATTGTCTAAGTGCTAACATCCTAATTCTTTCACTGACAAAGACGAAGGCTGCACCCCCCCCCCAGAACCTGCAAAGTTTTGGAGAAGAAACAACCTGACATTTTTCAGGCGAGCGAGATGAAGTGTTAATTTAGGCAGAATAAATAGAAAGAGGTGGCAGGATGTCACAACTGTGGTGGTGGGTGAGACCAGCATGACCTGTCTCCTGTTATTTCTTGTTTTTGACGAGGTCACAAATGTTAGGCAGATATTGGATTCCCACGAGTGCTGAATGGGAATGGTGAGGCAGAATTAGAATGGCCACAGAATGACTGCAACGGGTATCCTAATGAAGCCTTTCAGTCCCTCTGTTTAAGTGACCCATTTTCTCTTTCTCTCTCTTTTTCTTCCTTCTCTCACTAATACAGTTGCCCCAAATTCTTCACAGGGAAGAATATGCATAAATTTAATTAAAATAACTACAATTATTGGGTAAGATTGTTATATCCTCTCTCTAAATCATTAGTCCTTGGGCTTGCTTGGCAGGTGAGAAGTCTGATGGGGTCAGTCCTCATTCTTGGGAGAAAATGTCACAGTGGAAATGGTAAATTACAATAACACAAATGAACTTTCATTTTAAAGGACAGATGGGATGAAAATGTGTGTTTTTATGTATGTATGTCTGGATAAGTAGAAATTCTTTTTGGTCCATAACTGAAATGATTTTCAGGGTGGGTTTCTGCCAAACTTTTAGAAATAAAAAAAGGATTTTGGAGGCTTTATGAGTAAAAGTGTGGGGACTAGTCCAAATTGCAAACCCTTGCAAAATAGCTGTAGATTTTGTTAAATATCTTGCAATTACAAATTCCCCTTGGGCAACTGATTATACAGTAGTCAAGACACCCACTGTAAGTGCACAAGGTTGTTAGTTGAATAGAAGATGCTCTGCTTCCATGCTTGAGGCAGGCTGTGGTCTTTCAAGGGTCTTGACAACCTGGACAAGATGGTGTTTTTAACAAACTTTTACATTTCTTAACCTCGATCTATAAACATATTATAACTGCCTTTCCTTAAACACTTACACATACTATAAGGAGGAAATTAACCAGGAAAGAAAATCATATTTCCTTTCTTTAAAACATAGATGAAATGGCTTGTTTCACATAGCTGAAGCTGTCTCATGACAGCTTACTGCTTTAGTTTACCTTTTCTACCATAGATAAGTAATCTTAGCAACAAAGTAAAGTAATAATGCTAGTTTTCAGTAATGAGTAGCAAAGGGACTGCAATCTGAAACCCCAATAATTAAGCCACAGTTCGCTAGTACCATGGTGCTAAAGTTGTTAAATTTTCATGTTCTTATGATAACTTCTGTAGCAGATACCAATTTTTCTCACCCAGAAGCACACTATATATTTTTGTAACACTTTAGAATAAAGCTGCAATACTCCAAATTTAATGTTTTGTTTTTTTTTAATAACAGTGCACTAATGCAGTAAGTACCAATATATATTCTCATAGGTATAACACACCAAGAACTGAAGTTAGGGATCATGTTTAAGGATTTTTATTGTACTTAAAATGTAATTACTGAGAAAATGCAGAAACATACATACCGTGCTTAATAAATTTATTACACCACCAATGCTATATTACAACTGCCCTAAATTAGCAGTACTGGTAATTACCAAAATAATTTTTTATGTTTCTGTAATGTTAATCCACTTGTATGTGCAAGCGCTTGAATTGAAATGATGTCTTTAATGCTAAAATGTGATTATTGTTGTTATCCATGAATTTTTAAATTATTATTTTTTGATTAAGATGCCAAATTAGTTATTTAGTTGCATTTCTGTACAGGAACATTTACTTTAGTGGTTGAGTGCTGTGTCTGATTAATTTTGGACTTTCTGACTTTTTGGAATTCTAGTGTGGCTCAAATTTGGTTTAAAAATGTGAATTCTGTAAATTTTCCTTTCTAATACAGACCCCCCACCCCCCACCCCCAACTTGGATATATGTATGTCCAGGATGGAAACCTAAACACAAAACAAAACAAAACAAGCAAACAAACAAACAACAAAGCAAAAACCAAGGGACTGACATTTTAATGTCTTATAAATGATTCCCTCATTGCTGTATCTAAATCATTATCATATCTAAACACAGCTTGAACCTAACTTTTAATTGTTAAATATGTTTGACAGCCCTTTGGCAGCACAGGGCTGAGTATTGAATAATATACCAGTGGTTAAAGTAGGCTGGAATATTCTGGCACCTTCAATTAATGAGAAAGCTAATTAAATTTTGTATTACACAAGGCAATATACAAAATAATATAAAGTCATTTATTCTTTTGCTGCAGCAAATCATAAAGTAATGTCACCCCACGCAGTTTTTTTTTTAAAACTTTCTCATCCCTGTCATACATCCATGCTGATGTATGATGATGTCAATAAAGTTGTGTCTGGGTACTTCAGCATCTAGTTAACTCTACAGATCAAGAGTGAGCCTAAACAATTTATATTTTGTTAAGTAGTTGGTCATTTCAGATGCAACCTTTCAAACAGCTCAGCAAATATGACCAAACACTATTTCTGTGCAGCTTAACACTGAGACGTCTGCTTACTAAAGGTATAATTGCATTTCCCAGGGAGAAAAAAATGCGAACTTGTGTTAACTGCACTGTCAGATTTGGAGAAAGATATGAAAAAGGACAGGTAAGAACTGCTCAGCAAATGATAATTGTGGCTTTTTGTAGGCACTGCAGAGGAGGTGTGGCTTGTTCCCAAACAGCAACACTGGCGGTACCTGGGGCCGAGTGTGCCAGTGCTCTAGAAAAGTTCTTGGAACTTGGTTGCTGTGTGGCTTCTGAGGCACTCTACTGGATTTTGTTTACTGTTTCACTTGCTTTCTTGTAATTTACAACACTGCATTCAACACTTCTCGACTCATACACTCACAATACTAATCACACCATCCCACTGGGTGGCATGATGGTGCAGTGGCAAGCACTGTACCTCACAGCAAGAACATTCCGGTTTTGAATCTCCTGATTGACTGGGGCCTTTCTATGAGGATTATCATGGCCTCAGACTTACTGGCGCTGATTCTCATGCCAGCCGCTTCACACTCGGCTGAGAACCATTCCACTGTGAGCTGGAGGCCACCACCTCCACCAAAAGCAGATGAGATTCTGAGGCCACCAAGGTGGAAGCCTTCCACCGTTCACTATGCCTAGAAATTCTGTCCATAAAAATTATGAATAGAATTGGTGACAATGACCATCCCACAGGAAATGAGTCCGACTTATTGTTGGCAATAAAGGATGCCAACAGGATACCCTGAGGGACCAGGCCGAATGGATGGGCAAAATCCCACACACACTCGAATATCCTTGAGACAATAAAGAGCTAGTCCAACGTTCTGCGACCAGGACAAAAACTGCATTGTTCCTCTTGAATCTGAGGTTCAACTAATAGACAGACCCCTCCTGTCCAGCACCCTGGCTTAGACCTTACTGTGGAGGCTGAGGAGTGTGATTCCCCGATAGCTGGAGCACACCCTCTGGTCTCCCTTCTTAAAGATGGAGACCACCACCCCAGTCTGCCAATCCAGTGGCACCTCCCCAGATCTCCACATGATGTTGCAGAGGTGTGTCAACCAAACCCAGCCCTACAACATCCAAAGCCTTCAGGGACTCAGGGTGAATCTTGTCAACCTTCTATACTCTTTTGTACAAATTCAGATTTAGATGTATGTTTACACTGATCCACCTCAGGTCTGAGAGTAAGGGCAATTTCAATCCTCTGTATATCCTGCACATATGTGGAATTGACAATAAAGAAACTTTGACTTGACTTTGACTTGAACCCCAGGGGCCCTGCCACCAAGGAGTTGTTTAACCACATCAGTGACCTCACTCCCATTGATGGGCGAGTCATCCTCCTCGTCCCCAGACTCTGCTTCCACTACAGAAGGTGTATCAGAAAGATTAGGAGGTCCTTCCACCGCCTGACTATAGCTTCAAGTTGAAGTCAGCAGTGCCCCACCTGCACTATAAACACTATCAATCTCCTGAGTTGCCTGATGGTTTGCCAGAATTGCTTCAAGGCCATCCAAAAGTCTTTTTCCATGGCCTCACTGAACTCCTCCCACACCTGAGTTGCTTCAGCCACCACCCGAGCCACGTTCTGCTTGGCCTGCTGGTACACGTCAGCTGCCTCCAGTGTCCCACAGGTTAAACAAGCCTGATAGGACTCTTTCAGCTTGATGGCTAGTTTAGGGATTACTGTGATAACAGGAACCAACTACCAAGTTCTGCCAGAGGTGGGAGTTGAAGATCTCGCATACTGGGGCCTCTCCCAGGCATTCCCAGGGCACCCTCACAATACACTTAGGTGTGTCAGGTCTGTCCAGCATCTTCCCCTGCCACCTGATACAAGTCACCTCCAGGTGGTGATCAGTTGACAGCTCAGCTCCTCTTTTCACCCAAGTGTCCAGAACACACGGCCACAGTGCCACGTGCACTTGTGGACATCCTTATATTTGAACATGGTGATTGTTATGGACAAACTGTGGTTTGCACAGAAGTCCAATAACAAAACACCACTTGGGTTCAGATCAGGCAGGTTCATTCCTGCCTGTTCTGTATATCCTCTCAAGGATATACCCCAGTGGAGGTTTAAATACCTGGGACTGTCCACCATTTGCCTTTCAGATGACAGGTGAAACATCTCCAAGAAACTTAAAGAAGTCTAGTCGCTTTTTTCAAGCTCAAGAGCCTACCATGACCTGGATGACTGACAATCTACAAGGACATATTCTGTAAAAATAAATGTTAAAATAATGTTATTACATTCTTGGTGAATGTAACTAATACATCTGAAATTATTTCAAATTGTTATCTAAACTACCCCCCCCCTCCAAAAAAAACAAAAAAAAACAAAAAACAAAAACAAAAACAAAAACAAAACAAAAAAACTCCGCCTTGATTTACCTTCCGCCCCATTTTGGGTATAAAGCTGTTTTTTTCTGCACTGATGGCCTTCACATCAGTAGGGAGGAGCAGATTTCTCGTGTCACTGCTCCTGTAGCTGCACAATTCTGCTTGTGTGTGTGTGTGCTTACATGTGTTTTTTTCTTTTTTCTCTTCTCAAGCATCTGCTGTCAACCAGTTGGTGAAAAACGAGGTGCATATAAGTCATCTGGTGAGAAGTAGTCACTAATAGGATAGAGCCTGCTCCTTCTTCACAACGTAAGCACACAGACACATAACTTGTGCACACATAGACTGTTGGACACATTCACACTCACAGACACCTCCACAGGAATGAGCTATGGCCTTATTACCCACCTCGCTTCCTAGCAGCCGGTGTCCTCTCGTAAAAGCACAACAGTGTTCCTATCCTCTCTCCTACACATCATCCATCCATCCATCCATCCATCCGTGCTCCCTCCTCTTTCTAATGTAGGCCTAATGTTTTCTTGGGACTTTTTCTCCTTCATGTCCTGTTTCCTTTCTACTAGTCTTCTTTCCTCCAGACTTATTGACTCTTTACCTCATTTACTCCTTTGCACGTCTCCTCCTACCTCTTTTCTTTGGCACCCCACCTGAAGCACCTGATTTCTACCCTGAGTTAAAATAGCCTTTCCTCACCTTTTCTTAAGCATGGCACCTACCTGATTTAGTCAAATCTCCCCTTTTCCTTACAACCTCCACTCTTGACTCATTGCTCCAATCCTATCTTAACCCTTTCCTTTCCTTTCCTTTCCTTTCCTTTCCTTTCCTTTCATTATACTCTATTGTTGATCTATTTATCTCTCTGTTCTCGATCAGTCTTCCCTATCCCCTTGACTCCTCTTCCTACTCCTTCCCTCCTTCCTTCTGTGCCTGCCTTTTTTCTCACCCTATTTTTTTCCACCTCTCCCAGCCTTAGCACCTGCTGCTGAAGATGTCTAGACCGGCAATGAAATGAGGATGGAGAGAGGGGGTGGGGTGGGGTGGGGGGTGGTATCTGCACAAATAGGAGGATAAAAGACAAGAAGGACACTGAGAAAGAAAATAAGAGATGGGAGTGTTGAGTAAAACATAAAGTGGTTTGAAGAATGAGTAGATAGCATCAAAGAGTCCAGATATGTTGTAAATAGGTTCAACAATTTAAACTGAACTGAGTGGTGTCCATTATTAGAAGAGAAAAGATTTACTACTTCATGGTGGTTTCTTTTCAGCTGTCACTTTCAGATTTTTTATTTTTTTGTTCTAAATTGTTTGCCTTCTTCCAGACAACACAGCTACAATCATTTTTTATGGTTCACTGCTTCACACCCACTGAACACCTCTGTCTATCCATCTGTAATTTCATTTTTGATCTGAGAAACCTACCCAACTCACACATTGTATCAAAGTGAAGGAGTGTGATCTAAGAGGACTTCTCTCCGTTTCTTCCTTGTGAACATCATGAATGAAATTTGTGTCATCGGTCCAGGCATATCATCGCACATAAAGCATGCGTGGTGGGACAAGAAGGAGGGAAGAGTGAGAAAAAGAAAAAGAAAGGGGGCTTCAACTGAGTGATGAAGGAAATGAGGACAAACAGATGCTAGATTACATCTTTATGTGGCAGTTACACACTGAGAGAGAGTTTTGTTTGATGGCTTGCATGTTTGTGTGGTTCAGAGTGTTATATGTGTGTGCTTGACAGGAGGAGGTGTCCTGTCTGTAGCAGGATGTGATAATTAACCTTTCTCCTGCTGAGAGGAGCTATTAAAGCTAAGGCTGTAAACGAATCTCATCACGAAAACAACATATTACACAACTTAACTTGTTTCGAGCTGTTGTACGTATAGAGTGAAATTGCAAACTGGACCAGTTCATGCAGAGGCCATTCTGTCTGTCCATGTCTGTCTGTATTTATCTTTATGTGAGCTTACTTACCTGTCACCTTCAAATTCATGGCCAGCCAAGCTGGAGAAACCTTTCACTTCAAAATCAAATAGAATTATTCAAATGACCCCCAAAAAACATTATCTGCTGACATCCAAATTTATGATTTGGCTATTTTTTATTTATTTTTGAACCTTTTTCTTTTTTCCTCTTACCTGCTGTCTGGAGAGATGAAAATTACGGGTTTTACTGACAGCTTAACAGTTTCACAACATAACACGTGCATGTGCTTCTGCTGTCAAAATCAATGTGGGAATTTTTCAAATAATTAAAAAAAGTTTTTAAAATTCAATTATTGCAAGAGCCCTGCCTCCTCCTCGTGTCACGTGTTAATGTTTACCATCTCAGTTAGGGGAATGGAACGGTCCTTCTGGTCACAAAACAATAAAACAGAGCAGCGAGTACACTACTGGTCCTTCCTGTGAAAGTTTAATGGGAGCACATAGCAATAGGTTTAAATTGCATTTTGCTCTCCCTGCTATTTCTGGTTTGCTAACCTAGCTGGGAAGTGGATCTCTTTGTCTCTCTGTATCGGACTTAAACTTCCCGGGCTTGAAGTGTCAGTAAAATATGAAATTTATAGTTTGCAGCTCGGAAAACTACAATAACTATATTGTGCATACATTATGCTACATATTCTATATGGACAAAAGAAGTGGATCTCACTCCTTAATGTTTGAATTCAGTCCCATTGAAGATCTCCTAACACTCCGCAGAGCTTCAAACCACCTCTGGCATTAACATCAGCACAAAAGCTGTGCACCAGGAGCTTCGTGGCATGGATTTCCATGGCCGAGCAGCTCCTGTAGGTGTAAAGTGTAGGTGGCCCAGTACTTCTGTCCATATCGTGTATGTTAACATGCACAGGCTCAACATGAAACTCCAGTAGCAACCTCTGTGGAGACCAGTTCAATTAATATACTAACATGATGGCGCTCCTCGTGAGTAGATAAATTTGAAACAAAATATTGATTGTCTAGTCTCACTGGCAAGGTTTAGCTGCACCTCAGGACTAATTGAAGGTGGAAATGAATTGATTGAAATGATAATCAGCTGGGCATATCGTCTGTCCAGATGCATCTCTCAGCAAATAATAACCTTCAGGTACTTAGCTGTAGTGTGAAAAGTATTTCATATTTGAAGTTAATATTAACTTATCCTAATGTGCTAGAGAACACGGAACATAAATTCTACATTAATTTTGCAATTTTACATTTGAATCTTATTTGGTACAAGATTCTGTCTTAAGAATAAAAACCCGAACGAGATGATGAAGAGATAAATTATTGATGACACAGAAGAAAGAGGAGAAAACTTAATATTACAGCAGAGAAAGTGAATAAGGAAGGAAGAAAGAGACAAAAACAGACTTCAAAACCAACTTGAGTTAACATGACAGGCAGTAAACTTTGAGAGGGCAAAAAAAGGTCTGAATCAGTGCATTAGGCCTAATGCACTGATTCAGACCTAAGACTGTAACTTTCTAAAGAGCGGATTTGGATTCAATTAATCTTACCTTAATTGTAAATTAGTTTTAATCATTTTATACCAAGTTAAATACTCATTTGCATCACTGTAAATTGATTCCAGCTCTTAATGTTTTTTTATTTAAATAATCAAACGTGTAAATAAATTATTTAACAGGTGTTATGTGTAGCTACATGAATGATCATGAATTCACATGACTTAATGACTGAAAAGGCATCAATTATTTCATGTAAAACCTCATTAACTACCAGGAGTCTACTTCTCTCAAGGACCACTTAAATTATAATATACTGAAAGGTTATTAATGATTTTTTTTTTTTTGTCCAATGAGCCAAAACATGTTACCAACTCCACCCTTAATTAATGTTTTTTCATACACGAAGTCAAATAAATTCATTATGATTCAAGTACCCTTGCCATATGGTGTAACCTGCTTTCTTTATGTTATTTCTTTATGTTATTTCAGTTCGGTAGTTAGAAACTTTGGACAATATTATTAGAAATTTGCATACATTTCCACTGTAATGCAGGTGATATGTGATATATTTATTCAATAATAATATATGCTACTAATATACATAATTATATAGAAATGTATTAAACTACAGGCATGTCTTAAAGGCATAAAGGTCTGGATGACCTTTAATTTTCTACTTCTAAATTCTAACAAGGCACTTACTTTGGATGGTATTACCTTTAATTCCAGTACTGCTGTGACGACCCGAACATTAAACAACTCTCTAAATCTGCCTTCTGCACAGTGTAGTCAAAATCCCATTTCAGCATAATACTGAAAAACTAATCTACGCATTTGTTACTTCTAGGCTGGACTGTTGTAATTCCTTATTATCAGGTTGTCCTAAGAGCTCCCTGAAAAGCCTTAAGTTAATCCGAAACGCTGCAGCAAAAGTACTATCAGAGACTAGCAAGAGAGATTATATTTGTCTCATATTAGCTTATTTTCATAGGCTCCCTATAGAGCATTTCACTCTCAGACTGCAGGCTTCCTTGCGGTTCCTAGTTTCCAAATGTAGAATGGGAGGAAGAGCCTTCAGCTGTCAGGCTCCTCTCCTGTGGAACCAGCTTCCATTTTGGGTTCAGGAGACAGACACCCTCTTTGTTTTTAACATTAGGCTTAAAATTTTCCTTTTGGATAAATATTATGGTTAGGGCTCGATCAGATGACCTTGAACCATCCCTGTCTTTTGTTGCTCCGGACTCAGGCTGTGTGTCCTCAACTTTTGTCTACTCGTTCCTGTAGTTTGGTCTTGCTATGCTCCTCTTTTTTCTCTTCTTCTTTCCCTCACTCGCTAACCGGTCTTGGTAAATGGTCTTAGTAAATGTTGCCCCTTGCCGGGCCTGATTCGGCTGTGTCCAATGCATTTTCTATGATTAGGGAGGGACAAAGAATTCATCTAAACCAAACTCCAAGCAGACATACAGCTGTGTTTACAAACAATATGAATACTGCTGAAAAAAATACCTTTATGAACATCATATGATAACAAATAACTACTGTATATAATTATGCCTACAATTAAAAGAAAAATCATGTGAATGCTGTCTTTTAATCTCTCATCAAAATAATCCCACAATAGTTATTTGCAAATAGAAGTTAGTTTAGTTTCATTTTAAAGCTGCTACTTTATGAAAATATATACAAATCCTGATTTAAGAAAAGCAGCTTAAGTTGTAGACCACAGAGTAAATCTATACCAGTATTATAATATGTTTCCTGACAAGACAAGGAATCAAAATTAAAATCACAAAATCCATTATTAACAAGGACATTTCCTATCTTACTACTTTTACTGGGAGCGTTGACAAAGAATTGGGGTACACAGTTGTTCAAGTTTTGTTTGAGGGAATCCAGTATCAGACTTTTAAACCATTTGCTCAGTAATAGTGATATTTTATTCTATATTTTGCATTTAATAGCAGGCGAAGAGCACTATTTCCCTCTGAAGTGCCTTTTTAAAAATTTTTTATTCATGTAAAGCACAAATGCCTCACAACTGTATTCAAGTACAGTACTTAGTGAATTTTTGCTTACAAAGATTCACGTGCACAAAAAAATTAAACAAAACTCAGGAGTATCAAGTGAGGGCCAATGTGGCAGATGGGCCAGCAATAGAGTAACATATGACTTTGTGCCCCGAGTATCTTCAGTAGCAGCCCGCCAGCCAAACCTTAGCCACTAATGAGGCTCCACACAAAGTCCCAACAGAGCCCACTCCAAATACTGAACCAGACACAAACACAAGGAAGAGACAGATACTAAGATGTAGGCATATGCCCTCCCAAGCACACATATGCTTTTTCACACAACCTTGAATAACAATGAATAACAATGCACAAACACACACACTCTCCTCACACATTTGCCCTGGCTCTCTGACACACACACACGCACGCACGTGTGCGCACACACACACACACACACTCATATAATGATGATTTTTACCAAAGGTGCCTTAGTAAAAACCTTCTTAAATTCTCCTGTGGACTGGCATCCCTCTCTGCTTGTCCTGCTGAGGTAGATGTAGGAGATCTGAATAAAATCCTGCCCTAATTATCATTTCATTCATTCAACGTTAAGCAAAACAACCAATGTTTGATGAAAACATCAATCTAGTGATTCTAATGATTCCACTTTTTTTTTTTTTGTATAAAGTTGCTTTGTCCACCTTCTGTAACCATGAATTACTTTCCAAAAATTATTTTAAGAGATGAGAGAGAAATTTCTGCTAAGAATACCTTTGAAATACAGTTCACCCTGAACATGCTGGTTACTTTTGCTGAAAGTGAACGTGCATGTGCTTGCTATACAAAACTCTGCACTGAAGTCAAAGTTTATGTTTCTTCAATGCAAAAATATAAATTTCATAATAAAATAAAGTATTAACCTTTTCCCACAAACTGCAGTAAGTTACAGGATCTTTTCTCACTAAAACTACTGAAAATAAAGTGCTCTGCTACTGGAAAGAGGTACGAATGCTTAACTGTAAAAGAGTTGCAGTACACCCACCTTTACCTGATATGTTTTACTTTACCAAATAAAAGCAGGTGCAGCAGATTCATATAACACAACAAATGTCAGGTACTCAGATTATTTATAAGTATATTTATAAATTCACCAGATAACAGGAAATTGACCCTTTTTTCTTTTGACTCATCTACATAATTTTACTCCTAACTGCTTTGTTTGTTTGCTCACACCAAGCCTGCTGGCTGTGGCTGGCTCTGAGCGCTAAATTAGCTTTAGCCACTTTGCCTTTGTTGCTTCTTTAAAATGTTCATGTTCAGCTGGGCGATGGGTGATTTTGCTGCCTGATTAGGCTTGTTGTTGCCAACGATTTCGTGGTGGTCCCTCCATGTATTACTTTGGTGAACTTTGTGTCTTCACTGAGCGAGGAGCTTCCACACTAACTACATGTCAGCGTATGGCTGTGAGTGTGTGCGTGACTATTTGCCTTATGTGAGGCTGACCTTCCAGGGTCAGGGCAGAGAGCGCTAGAAATTGGCTGATCCTGGTCCCAGGCCAGTCGATTGGTGCATCTCTAGTATTCTGACTACTTTACTTTTTTCTTTTTATCAACATTGTCTGGCCCTTACAGGTCTGCATTCCAGCCAGTTTTTGTTGCTATCACTTGTTAATTATACTTACTTTTCCTATTCATCCTACCTGAGGTTGGTGTCCTTTTACCAGCACTCCACATAACAGTGACATTGCAGATATTACACCTTTTATACCCAAACACAAGGTCAAACCCAGCTGTATGGCACTGTAGCACATTTAATTTTCTTTTGAAAGTATTGTGAGTCTGCTGATATTATTACAGAACATTGCACCCTGAAAGTAATAAGTTTGAGATTTACTAAAGCTGAAACCTGTAGTCTACAAATAAACAACAATATTGGCATTGCCTTTTAAAAACTGTAAGACATTTTATTTCGTTTTTGTTGTTTTGTTTTTTGCGCTTGTTGATTTGCAGACAGATTCAGATTCAGTTGTAAGACACCGCAGAAGAGGATTTACCGTGTTTTATTATACTTTGTATACAGCATTGCCAAACAGCATTCATTATATGTTGATTTAAAACTATTTATTGGCTAATAGAAGGGTGCAAATATATCACACGTGCTATAAAATCCCTATGGAACATGTAATACTGGCTGCTGATTCTGTTCTGTACATTTACAGAGCATGGCTATACCAGATGAGTGCAGTGGGAGTGCTACCCAGAGTGTCTCTTTGTTATCTTAACACAATTTCATTGTGTTTCAGTGAGCAGAATACTGAGCCAAATAAATTTTGAGGACGCAGACTGTTCCGTGATACACACTGTGCCAAGTGCTGATGGCACGCTGTGTTTTATGGGTAGAAAATCAGACGAAGAAAAGTACTGAACAAGAAAAGGAAAACATGAAATGAGACACTCTTACCTTAAGAAGCACTTCAGCACTTCAAACTGCAAAGAAAAAGGAGTGAAACAGGGGAGAGACAGAGGGGAGAGGGAGGGACAAGAGGGTACGAGAGAAAAAAGACAAAATTAGATTACCATAGGGTGCAACAACTTTCCACTTTACAAGAGAACATCTGAGATAAAACTACAGACAATTTGAAGAGGTGATTTCATTTCCCAAGCGGTGCTGTTGTGCATTTGTCTGCAATTTCATTCCCTTGTCTTCGACAACACATTCAAGTATTTATATTGAAAAATCATTCTTCTAATGGGCACTTAAAGGGGGATTTCAACAATTCCCAAGGTTCAAATACCTACAAGTCCAGTGCCATTCATTTGGAAATTTAAACTTCTCAAAGATATTTGTGGATGAACAAACACAATTACCTCTTGAGTTCAGTTTAGAGTGTTTTTCTTTTTTTTTAATGATGTCACTTAATCAATCTGTTACATTAATTGATTGTGTCTGATTAAAAAAACAATAAAATCACTGTGATCTTAATGGGGAAAAAAAATGCTTTAAATCGTGAGCAGATGTGCTTTGACAGCTTTGACTAAAAAATGTGGAGAAGATTTAAAAGAGGAAACAAAGTGAAACCATTTCTGCTGCTCCAAATGCCACTCCTAAAAAGTAAGAGTAAAAGAGGCTGTTCTTAAATATGCTTTTGATGGGAACTGTTTGAATTTGAACAGAATTTAAACAAAGAAATAGAAAGATATTCTAGAAATTGTGAGGCATTCTAAATGTAAAAAAATATTCTTCTGCTCCTTCTTCTGCAACTCTAAACAATATCAAACCTGAGTATAAAGCACAAAGTACTACTTTGCTGTGTATTCTTCTTCTCTGTTATCCCTTGCCAACTACTGACTTTCCGTACTTCACACTGTCATATTCTCCTGGCTGCAATACATGCAGCTTTGGAAAGAGATAGCACACACATTTGCACTGCTAAAACATGGTGACATGCCTTAAAAAAATAAGAAATAAACAAAGAGTGACCAAGAAAATTGCTTCCTAATTAAAAAAAACTGTAACAAGCAACTGCTAAAGTTAGAAATGCTGACATAGATATTATAAAGGTTTGCCAAACTTGATAAATCACATGTTCTTGCATTTTACCTGAGCTCTCCAGACTGGTTCTGTAACAGTTACTAAAATAGAATCCAGGTACAATTTTATTCAGTTTAATATGAAGAAAACTTGTAGAATGAATAGTTGGAACAACCATACAACGAAGTACAACTCCAAGAAGTCACTGAAGTCCAGATGGAGATTGAAAAGACAAGGTAAAATAAAGTTTCCAATACCTTTATTATATTGTTAAGACTTATATGCACACATGGTCACTTTGTTAGGTACACCTGTTCACCTGCTTGTTAATATAATTACCTAATCACCCAATCACATGGCAACACCTCAGTGCATTTAGATATGCAGATGACCAAGACGACCTGGTGAAGTACAAACTGAGCATCAGAATTGGTAAGAAAGGTGATTTAAGAAACCTTGCATGCGGCATGGTTATTGGTGCCAGATCAGCTGGTCTGAATATTTCAGAAACTGCTGATCTACTGGGATTTTCCCACACAATCATCTCTAGGCTTTACAGAGAATGGTCAGAAAAAGAGAAAATATCCAGCAGCTTCTCTGTGAAAATGTCTTGCTGTTGCCAGAGATCAGAGGAAAATAACCAGATTGTGTCAAACTTGTAGGAATGCAACACTAACGCAAATAACCACAACCAAGGTATGCAGAAGAGCATCTCTGATGCATAACACATTCTAAGCAGCCACTCCTGTCAGCTAAGAACAGGAACTTGAGACTTCAATTCACACAAACTCACCAAAATTGGACAATAGAATACTGGAAAAATGCTGCCTGGACTGATGAGTCTTGATTTCTGTTGCAATATTTAGATAGTAGTATCAGAAACCAACAACATGAAAGCACGGCTCCATCCTGTCCTGTATCAATGGTTCAGGCTGCTGCTGCTGATGTAATGGTGTTGGGGATATTTTCTTTCCACACTTTGTGCTCCTTAGTACCAGCTGGGCACCTTTTAAATGCCACAGCCTACCTGATTACCTGATCTCTTTATGACCAGCGTGTACCCAGCTTCTGATGGCATGACAATGCCACACTGTACTCATATGGCCATAATGCTATCATGTCAATGTGAGCCAAAATCTTTTCCAACACCTTTCTGAGTCTATGCCACAAAAAAGTTCTGAAGGCAAAAGGGGATCTTAAATGGTGTACCTAAAACAACATAAAACCCAATTATGGCTGAAACATAAACCATAACAAATTGTTCTTATAGTTACATACTGCAAATTTCATTTTTGTTTTGGAAATCTGATTTTATCTTGAATGCTCACCAATGAAACAAAGTTAGCAAATCAAAAGCACCGGTACTAAGAACACTGACAAACTACACATATACATGTGTGACTTGCATGCAATGGTGCAGCCTGTAATTAACCTAAGACTTAGCTACATGACTCTATATCCATATAATTTAAAATCAATCTTACCAATGAGTGCTTGCAGACATTTAAACCTACACACGCACACACACACACACACACTTACGATCAGAGTGTTTCATTAGTGAGGAGCAGATAGATAACTCTCCCTAAGGAGACATTGACCAAGGGGCGATTGATCTACTGAGCTAAGCCATTCTGTGTGTGTGTGTGTGTGTGTGTGTGTGTGTGTGTGTGTGTGTGTGTGTGTGTGAGAGCGTGAGCGGAAAGTGGCCTACTGATGGAGTCTTTAAGCTGTTAGAGTAAGCACAGTAAATCTAATCCAGTTGTGTTTAATGGAAAGAGAAAGAAACAGTCTGTTGACATGTTCATTAGGACCAATTACTCTGTCCAATCACTGCCATATCACTCACTCAGCAGAGAGAGTAGAGACACAAAGAGAGAGAGCATCAGCAATATTTATGTCTTGGCAGACTACCATGATAAAGATTGATAGTACTTGAATGATAAATAAAAAAAATATTTATTCCACTTACTGAGTAACAACATGGTGCATTTTGAGGCATCTAATTTAATTTGATCCCATTCAAGTCTGGCAGGGTCCTGAAGTGTAAATCAATCTGGCTAAAACTGGAATCACTAAATTATACAGCCTTATTGATGATTCAATAAAACTAGTTGGGCTCAGAGGTTGTATCATGACTTATGCTAATGATACAGTGTCACAACCATATTTCCCATAACAAGTTCATCGTGAACACTAACAACCACAGATGAAAACAAGAAAATGCTGTTGCTGGTCACACATCATGGGCTTGAGTGTGTGTGTTTATGTGCATGTGTGCGTGAAAGAGCTTGAATGGTTTCCATCTACATGTGGGGGACTTGTAATTAGCTTTCCAGCTTGTTCTCTTACATTGGATGTGAAGGTAATTGGCGCTTTTGGACACTCACTCTCAATCTCTGTCAATGCAAGTGTGCGCGTGTGAATGTGTGTGTCAGTGTACGCGCACGCTGTAGTGTCTAAATGCTGGAGGATGGCCAAACCATTACTGTGTGCTCAGCCTGCTCTAAAGCAGCTTGTGATTCATTAGTAATGAGTCCATTTGCAAACTAAATGAGTGTCTGAGTGTCCAAACGGCGACGTGTGCAATGATTGTGTCCACTTCATCTAGTCAACACCGCGCTACTATTTTGTAGTAAAACACACTACTGTACATTCAGAAGTATGTTGCAGTGTTTCTGTCTCTGAGTGTGTGTGTGTGTTTATTCAGCCAGGATAAGAAGCTCATGTGGAGATAATGAAGTCAGTCAGTTGTGCCATTAATTACTGTTTTACACCTGCATGTCTCAGCTAATTAGACATGCTGACATACACACATGCTGTATACACATACGTTCTCTTGTTTTCATAAACACACACACACACACACACACACACACACACACACACACACACACACACACACACACACACACACACACACACAATAGAATTACACATGTCTGAGTGCTCACAAAACACATATCTTGTAACACTCAGACTCCAGCACAAACTTCTAGACAAGTTTTTTTTTTCTTCTTTTTTTCGCCGACAAGTCAAAAATACATTCTCATTTTCACTTTCTGGAAGGTGAGATGGCACTGCTAAACACAGCATGGTTTGGGGATCTCTCCCCCCCTCCCTCCCTCCTTTAGTCTCACATACAAACACATCTCTGTACACCTCCGTCTCCCTTTCTCACTCTGTCATTCTCTCGTCCTCACACTCTTCCTTCCTGCAAGCATCCAGTTCCCACTGTCTCTCGGTACACTGTATAGTCTGTTCTCTTCTTCGCTTACATGAGACACACAATCTTCCAGTCTTTAAACTTCATTTCAGTGTGTGTGTGTGTGTGAGACATAGTGTGTGTCTGTGTGTCTCTCGCCTCCTAGCCCATTTCCTCAACAAAGGCCACAGCTGCTGCCGGTTTGCTGAATAAAAGATGACAGAGCCATAATATCAGGAGATTACCAGCTAACGAAACAATGATTTTGTCCAATTTAAATAGTGACATCAGTTGCATCACAACCACTTTGCATGTCAACTGTGATATGATAATGTTTGCTACCAAATGAAAACAGCTTCATCTGCACACAGAGACTCCCTGATTCCATCTCCTCCTTTTGTTCTCTCACTTCCAATCTCACTCTCTCTCTCTCTCCCCACACATTTACTCTGGCTCTCTGGCACACACACGTACACACACACACACACACACACACACCCTCTCAGCGCGAAGAGCATATGGCTATTTCTCTCCTCTTTGAAGGGTTGCTTTGAAGCTATGGCACCCGTATCGATTGGCGCTCAGATGAGCTCGCTTCACCAGAGCCCTGCGATTATCTGTCGCTTTATTTCAAACAGAACGCAAGAGAGGGAGGCTTACACACCCATCACTCACTCACACTCTCACAGTCAGTTATACACTCATACATGTAGCGCACACACACACCCACAAACACATGCACACACACAAACGGGGATAATGAGATGAGCTTACAAGCTGAACCCCGATACTTAAGGCAAGCTATGCTTCAGAACTGACGAGTGGAGAATGTTAAGACAGTGAGGACATAGTGAGAGAAAAAGACTATAAAGTCTGGCAAAGTGATGAAACTTAAGGGAAAAAAATTTCCTCCTACGGCTCTGATTAAAAAAAAACAAAAAAAACCCTCTTTTTTCCATAGGCATTATGTAAATCAGTTTGTCAAAATGAGCATTTACTAGAGCGCGGACAATGTGAAAAGATTGCGCTCAGCGTCAATATTTAAAGCTGATTGTCAACTTTTACTTTTTTTAAAACAATAACTGGACAAAACAGAACAAAAGAAAAAAACACACACACAACTGAGGTCCCCGTGGTCTGCTTTTAAAGTCTGTGGGGATTATACAAAGAGGGAATTTCTGCTACATCCCTATGGGAGTAAGACAGGGAGTGAGCCAGGGTGATATGAAATGTTAATGGTCTGCCCAGGGCAGCAGAACTTCATAAAAGACTTGATTTAGAAACTTCAGTGGCTTTCAGGAACAATGAAAATTGTTGCAGCACACAGACAGAAATACCCACACACAACTGTGGCTCAGGACATAGAGCCGGTTGTTGACCAGCTGGAAGGTTGGTGGTCCAATACCTTGCTCCTCTAGTTTGCTGCTGAAGATACTGAATCCCGAGTTTCCATTGGATGCATCCACTGGAGCGTTAAAAGTGCTTAGGTATAGAAAAAATGTGTGAATGGGCGAATGAGGCTTGTGACTGCTCAAATAGAGCTGAAAAGTATCATTCTATACATCTATACACTTATACGTACCAATAATAATTTGATTATAACATGGGACTACACTATGTAGTTGTTAATAAATATTTGAGTGTGAAGTTAAAGTAAAAATCCTCACACCAATCCTCACACTCACACAGACAGCATCCAGCCGAGTCCTTTCATACCAGCTCACTCTGACATCCCACTTGATATCATGGATTTTCTGTAAAAATATTCTTGAATTCTATCATATTCAAGGGACCATCCAAAATCCCATATTTTATGCATGATTTTGCAAACAGTTTAACAAACCATAAGACGTAAGAATATCCTTTAAGCACACCAACCAACTTTACACAGCAAGCCTGCGTCATTTCATTTTGTTCACATTCTTCATAGCAAATGTCTTTTTCTTTCTTTCTTTTTTTTAATGTCTTTTTTGCACCCATCAGATTCTCTCAGATTAAATTTTTCATTTCAAACATTTCACCCATTACCAGCAGATGGTTAACTGTCACAGCATATCTGCCCAGGCACACTTAACAGAGTGGACATCACATGCAGCTGTTTTGTACCAAACACAGTTTTCTGTCTGCGACACTTTATGTCAAACTGGGGCAGAGTATGGATACTGTATTTGGAAAAATGGCAAAAATAATGAAGTGACTGATTAGGCCACAAAACACTTTCTACCTGTCTGGATATGCAGAGCATGATGTGCATGTTTAAATTTCTAAGCATCTGAATGTTTGTGTGTGTGTGTGTGTGTGTTTGCGCGTGTGTGCAAAAACAAAGGAGTTCTCGAGAGGGGGATGTCTGGGTGAGTACGTTTATTAGCTGAGGTGGAAGGTTTATGTGCATAAGTGCACCTCCGAGAAGCTGAAAAAATGAAAATGTGTGTGTGTTTGTGAGTGTGTGTATGTATGCGAGCCAGAGACAGAGGGAGGGAACTTGTGTGTGTGTGTGTTTGTGTGTGTGTGTGTGTGCGCGCGTGTGCGTGTGTGTATTTGTATACTCGTTAGGTTGGTATCCAACCATTGCTATCAGCAGTAATCTTGACTCAGCATCAATAATGACCCCATTAGTCACAAACCCCTACTGGTGCACACTCGTACACACAAACTTAAACACACACATATACAGACTGCCAGATGGACACCTCCTTCATTACTGTTTGTGCGTACAGTATGTGCATGTAAATCATATGTGGCATTTTCTAAAAGGACACGAAGGCTCTACAGACAGAAAATGCAATGTATAACACTTGGTTCATCTCAATTTTATCCATTAACCAAAACTGCTTGAGCAAATCAGTCGTGTTCGCACCATCGACAATGCCACTGCACAGATTAAAAAAACGTGTTATGTCATTTCAGTAGAGTTATGTCAGTGAATTTCGACGAGGTTGGAAGTTTGTGGTAAAACTTATGCAAGATTAGGTTTTAAGTCATCACTTCTCATTTAAATTCACCTTGAATCTGTTTTGATTGTGTTTGTTGAAATCTATAGCTGTGTGCATTTCACATTAAATATGCATACATTTTTCCTTTGTTTTGATAATATCTTTTGATATGTTTTTAATTATATGCGCACACAAAAAAGAAGTTTCCATTTGACTTTCACACTGTAAGAAAGGACTTACTCAAGAAAAGGACAAAAAAGAAAAACAACCTCAGTGTGCTTAGAAGGACACACAGAATCATATTCAAATGTACAGCAGTTTCACCTTGTTTGACACCTTGTTATCTTCCCCGTATTAGAAGACATGACAGTGTGTGCATGCGTCTGTGTGAGCAGCTAAAGTGCAATTTCATGCACATTAATAGAATTTCCGTTTTATGACATTGTGTGTGGTTTTGCGTAGATAGAACGAGAGGATGATAATGTGAGCGGGAGCGAGGCAGAAAAAATGGAAGGGAAGAGTGGGAAGCTGTAAAATGATCTTAAATATTAAAACACAAATAGAGCATGCCTAAATACACACACGCATTCTTATGTGAAAGATCTAGTGAAAAGCAGCATTGCTGACAGTGTAAAGGTCAGGGGTCATATGTCAAAAGTTAAGGCCCAGTCAGCAAGACTGAACCTCGCAGGAGACCTCACCTCTGCCAGACCTCCGACTGC